>NC_137789.1:151400633-151867735 GCF_963383645.1 Muscardinus avellanarius | reverse complement strand
TTCAATTCCTAGGTATACTCAAGAGAAACAAAAATACACCCCCTCCCCATAAAAATGTGCACAGATATTATAGTAGCATTATCCATCATGGTCAAAAGCTGGCAACAACTCAAATGTCCATTAATTGCTTCGTGCATCAATAAAATGTGCCACATTTTAGTACAATGGAATATTACAAACAATAAAAACAAGCAAATTACTGATGATGCTACACCATGCCTGGACCTTGAGGAAATTATAAAATATCTTTGCAATTTAAGGGTAGGAAAGGGTTTCTTTGCCAGGTCATAAAATGAGAGAGAAGAAGGGAGGGAAAGAAAGAAAGGCACCTGGGACTTGGGCTCTTTATCAAGACCTTTAATCTGACCTTCGTTTTTTCTCTATAGAAATAAAAGAGCAAGCCAATTATTTAAGGAAGAGCATTTTGAACTAATTAAGCAGTATCCACTTCTAGAAAGATTGCAGCTTGGAGAGTGGATGGATTTAACACATGATGGTCAACTTCTTTACATTGCTTAACTGCCCTAGAGTGAGCTTTCTCAGCCTGGACGCTACCTGGGGCTGTGTAAGTCTTTATCGTGGAGCAATTTTGTGTAGGATGCTCGGCAGAATCCCTAACTTCTATGCGCCAGATGATAACATTGCTTTCCTACACACACACACACACACACACACACACACACACACACACACACACATTGTAACACTCTAAAATGTCCCCAGGCATTGCTCAACATCTCCCTGGTGGGCAAAATGCCCAGTTAAGAGCTGCTGCTCTAGAATATGCATCCTCAGTTGGAAGATGTCACCCCTGGGGGTTGAAAATTGGTTCTTGGGAAGATGAAAAAAAATCTTAGATAGTGCCATCATTTGGGGAGGGGGGGGAGCTCTATTATTACAAAAAAATGCGTGAGGAGCTGAGAAGCTCTCTTCAAGTCTGCAGATCTCCCTTGATGTGACTGTGATCCTTGGGGATTCTAAGTACATTAACAGATATACAATAAATCTGTAGCATCGAAATTTCATGGTGGAATCAGAGGGGAAAGCCTTCAAGGCCCCATGGGGAGGAAGGAGCGGTAATGAGGACAGGTTGACAAGCTCTGTCCTAGAGAGAGGGCTGCCTCCGCATAAACACACATTCCCTCCAGGGCTTAGCAATTCTCCCCAAAACCACAGGAGTCTTTGTTCAGATAAAAAGGATGCTGCAAATGAGTGCAGTGGCATCCCGGAACCTCTATGATTGTCTTGAAAGCTTGCGATGTGGGATAATACAAATTTAGAAAAATCAACTGTGAAGGGCTTTTGCTGATGTCCCTTGGTGTGATCGTGAACCTGGAGAGATCGTGTGAGGTGAGCTGGTCTCAGCCAAATGGCCACCAGGTAGCACTGGCTTAACCAGAGACCTACGAAGCCCAGGCCATTTCACAGTATGATTAAAAGAAGAAGAAAGGGCCAGTTGTCAAGCATCCCGTCTATCGACCAAACCCCTAGATAGCAATTTCATTTCCTAAAATGATGCAAAACAAATTAATCTTGCCGTCTCCCCTGTCTCCTGTTTCTTCATTCTTTATGCAAAAGCCTGCCCAGACACTCTATGAAGCAGCTGGCTTGCACTTGTGAATATTCACGCTTGGAGTTAAACCTGGCATAGATGATATCTTGTGATCATTTCCCAGTGCTTAGTTAAAAGCTATTTAGATTCTGTCCACAAAAGCAAAGTCGCAGACACGCAGCCAGTGAAGACCCTCAGGTGTGTGCTCCGTGCTCAAGGATTGTGCCACCTGCAGCCCCACGGAGACCGAACAAGAACCTAACAGCAGGTGGTGCCTGTACGAGGGCGTCCGAGCTCGATGGTAGTATTTCTAACTTTAAAATGACAGGGGATCGAAGGAGCAATGGTGTGATGCTAACTTTACATGGAAACTAGACTCAGCCACAGTGCCCGGGTGTTCCATCAAACACCAGCCTAGTGTTGCTGAGAAGAGATTTGATGAGTCACTACAGCCAGCTGACCTTAAACAAGTAGATTTCACTCCGGAATGTGAGTGGGCCTTGTACAATCAGTTGAAGGACTTAAGAATAAAACCAGAGGTTTCCCAAAAGAGGAATTCAATTTCAAAACAGCCACAGAGAAACCCTGCCCGGCTTCCCTGCCTGCTAGTCTCAAGGCTAACGACTCTCTTCCACCAGCCTGCTCCACAGATTTTGGACCTGCCAGCCCCAAAGTCTCATGAGCCAGTTCCTTAAAGTAAATGATAGATAGATAGATAGATAGATAGATAGATACATACATACATACATACATACATACACACACACACAGGCAGACTCAGAGAAAGAAATATATACTGTCTTGGCTCTGTTTCTCTGGAGAACCCTGACTCATATGTACAGGAACACAAATGGCGTCTGGCAGCTCCTGATCTCCACACACACTGTAGGAAGGTGGTAGGCAGGGGGCAGAAGGAGCTACTAACGTGCTGGTGCCTGCAGAGGGCCATGCTGCCGAGATGCCAGGCAGCCTCCCTCCCCTCCCCCGCTGCAGGACCCTGCAAATCCCTGGAGCCGGAGGCAGCTGGTACTGAGGAAGGCAGGGGTGAGGTACGAGCTTGAGAAGCTCTCCCGGTCCTCAACCCATTCCGCAAACCCAGGAACCCACCCCTCCCAGCTCCTGAAGGAGACAAAGATTTAACCAGAGGCTCTGGGCTTGGGGAGAAGAGGCGCATAAAAGGACTAGATGGAGACAAGGAAGGGTTAGGGGAAAGTTGAAAACGTGACCTGTGGGCACTGGGCTCCGGCCCCGCTTCCGAAGCGCCAGGCCCCTGCACCTGCAGAAGCCCGGGAGGCTCCTCTGGGATCCAGCAGCCACCAGGTAAAGGCTGGATGCTAACTCTCAGGGCCAAGCAATGAGCTCAGCTGGCTCCCAGCCGCCCCGGTGAAACCCAATTAACCAGCTCACCCAGGCAGTTCTGTGATTTGACCTTCAGTAAGAACATACAGCCCAGGACATTAGATTTTTAAGAAAAATTCAATAAACACACCACACCACACACACACACACACACACACACACACACACACACACACACACACACACGTAGGGAGCAGGTGATAGGTGCAAACAAAGATAAGAGATATTGTACCCATCAAAAAAGGAACACAATATTCATTTTTTCTTATCACAGTGCAAGAAAGAATTCTTGGAAATTAAAAATATAAAAAGCAAAATGACGGTTCTGTGGAAGGGTCAGTAGACCTTTCAAATCTTTTAGAGATGGACAAAAAGGTCGAAGAGATAGAAAATGGGAAAGAAAAATAAAAAGATAAGACAAGTCCAGGTGAATCCGCATCTGCTTAACATAGTTCCGAGGAGAAACGAGGAAGACGGAGGCAGAAGTAATGAAGTTCCGGATATAAAGGACTCACGGAGCCACCGGGACAATGAACGCAAGAGGCCCAGGGAGGCGCATTTTTGTGAAACCTCAGATGGCCAGACACCGGGAAAAGGGGCTGAGAGTTTCCAGAGAAACAAAGAGGAGAACAGAACCAGGGAGAGCGGCATCCTCAGACCTTCCTCGGGCACCGTAAACCGGGGCCCCGCGTGGGATGATTGTCAGCGTAGAACTCTACACAGCCCCCAAGCAGAGTCAAGACGCTTCACCCTGAATGGAACTCTCCAAACATGGAACTCGTCTGTACTCCGGTGGACAACTCTAGGAGAAAGTGCCGTCCTCCGCAGGACTGTCCCCGTCCCAACTTGGCTTTCGCAGATCCGCAACTACACAGCATAGCATCCCAGCCCCGGGCATTTGCACAGGGCACAGCCACGGTCATCCTTGCCCCTCCCCAAGTGCCGAGCCGGTACTTACTAAGCACTAAGCGCTCAGCGAGGGTCTACTGAATCTCCATCAGCCAGACAGAGCTTTCAAACCTTCCCTGCCATTTGGAGAATGTATCCCACAAGCAATGACTGCCCTATGCTGTAATGGAGTTATCTAAAAATGAAACATTTTTTTCTGTGCACAGTTTGAGCGTGCTGGTCTCTCTCCCATGTAATACTTTGCACCAGGGACAGCAGAGATGGCAAACTTCCCCTGTAAAGGGCCAGATAATACATCTTTGTTTTGCAGGCCGTATGTCCCTTTTTTTTCTTTCTTTGTAAACTGAAAGCAGGCACAGACAATACGTTAAACGCCTTTCGCATCTCTGTGTTCCAATAAAACTTAATTTTCAAAAATAAGCAGCCACTGGCTTGGCCCGCATGCTCCCTGGACGAACCCCGGATGACGGCACTGCTTTATCCATTCCCATGCTTTTACAGGAAAGAAGTTTCTCAACAGCTGGATGTAGAATTAGTCGTTTGGTTTATATTTCTTGGTATGAATAATTTGGTTTATTTTTCCTAGTATTAATCATTTGGTACCTGTCCTCTCTTCTCTTAAATCTCCCCTCTTCCTGGAAGTTGAATCAATACTCAGCCCAAGGCTGAGATAGCGCAGTGATCATGAGACCCCTGTCTTAGCAGAATGCCCCTGTGCTCAGCTCCAGGGGGAAGGCGCACCACCTCTCTCTGCTTTAAATCCTAAGATTCTCCCAGGCCTGGAGGAAACCTCTGGCCCCTGGGAATTGTTCTCTTTCTCTCTCTGCTTTTGCAGTCTAAGGGGCTTAGGCTGCCTAACGGTGCAGGTCCCACAGGATGCTGCTTTGGGAACTGGGTGTGGTAGCCCATGCCTGTGGTCCTAATACTTGGCAGGCTGAGACAGGATTGCAGGTTCAAGACCAGCATCAGCAACTTAGTGAAACACTGTTTTAAATTAAAAAGTAAACCAGGTGTGGTGAAACACGCTTGTAATTCCCGCACTTGGGAGGCTGAGACAGGAGGATCGTGTAGGTTCTAAGCCAGCCTCAGCTACTTAGGCTCTCAGAAACTTAGTGAGACCCTGTTTCCAAATGAAATATAAAATAGGTCTGGAAGTATAGCCCGGAGGTAGAAAGCCCCTGGGTTCCACCTCTAGTACCACCAAAAAATAAATAAAAATAAAAAGTAAAATAGGGCTTGCAGTGTAGCTTGAAGGTAGAATGCCACTGGGTTCAATTCCTGGTATCACAAAGAAAGAGAAGGAAGAGGAAGAGGAGAAGGAGAGAGAGAAGAGGAGGAGGAGGAACAAGAGGAGGAGAGGCAGAGGTGGAGGAGGAGGCGGAGATGGAGGAGGAGGCAGAGATGGAGGAGGAGGAGGAGGCAGAGATGGAGGAGGAGGAGGAGGAGGCGGAAGAGATGAGAAGATTAGAAGAGGAGAGGCGAGGTGCCTTGGGGACTTGCTAAGTGCTGGGGTTAGCCTCCTGAGTACTTCTGGCTAGAGGTGTTGGGCTGTTTATGATAAAGTTACAGCAAGATTCTTTGTTTCCAAAAGAAACCAACATTTGTTCCTAAGTTTGAAGAAAACCAGTGGTCCTGCAGGATGATATGAGGACACCCACTCTATTCCAGCCAGTCCAAAGGAGTTAGTCTTCAGAGCTCCCTCAGTTCAGAACACCTTTGCAATCACTCAAGTGGAGCCTAGAAAATTGATTTTTTAAGGGAGATGGACTACTTGTAACAAAATGTGAGTCCACTGAGGCTATCCCTTATGAAGAATAAAAAGCCCCACCGACCACGCGGCTTCCCACCAGCCTCAATAAGGACCCCTGCAAACGGCCCTGGTGGTTTTCTAAGTGGCTATGGCCACTCCCTCCCAGCCAGTTGCTTCTCTCATAAAAAAGGGAAAGAGCAGATGACAACACTGTAAAAGCCTGAAGGCTGGGCGAGGTTCTGTGTCTGCCAAGGAGTAAAAATGTATAACATTTTAAGTATCATCTAAAGCAAAAGACAATTATAGCCTCTGCCAAAAAGCTCGTCGAGCACAGGTCAGCGTCAGCCACACATTTGACAAGGCAGCTGACGGGCAGCCCTGTGAGAAAAGGCTTTGGGGTGGTTGGACAGGAACATGTGCATCTAAAATAAACGTGTGTGATGATGCCTGGCCATCAATCTCTGAGGCTCAGCAGTCCACAGCTAGAGGTATCACATGAGGAGCAATTCCCTCCCCAAGTTCATGTGCAACAACAGATACTAAACTGTGTGATGGCTCTCAGTCCATTTGAGAAGCCAGGATCCAGGTCTTCATATCGAGCAGAGGGTTTCCTTATGTGTTGCTTTTCAGTTTTGAAGCCTTTAAAATTCAGTGCCAAGTCTTTGGGAGAAAAGAATACATCCCCCAAATCAACACAAAACAAGAGAGGACTTAAGTAAGTCTTCAAGGGTACAGAAAAAGCAGACAGGAACTCACCCAGCGAAGACTATGCCAGGTACGTGGAAACACTACCAGCTTAGGCGTCCCTGAGGATAAGCATGAGCTCGACACAGCAGAAAGCTCTGCGCCGGCCCCTGAGGCCCTCCGAAACAGACACCCCAAACCACAAGACCTCACACAGAAAAACGACTCGAGGAGGAAGCACATCCAGATGTGTGCTCTGCCTCAAGGATGGGAACGGTGGAGGCCCAGGAGAATCCGAGCCCTGCTCTACACACACCTCTGTGTCCCTCGCCACAAGGACCCACTTTAAAGCAGCTTATGCATGTGGATTCCTCAACTTAATAACAAATACACATTCTCTCACAGTTCTGGAGACTTGGCGCCCACAGTTAGGTCCTTCAGGAGGCTCCTGGAGAAGCCCTCCCTGCCTCTTCCGCTTGTGGGGCTCCAGGTGCTCCCAGGGTGTGTCACAGCTCTCCCAGCTGCCTGTGTCTCAGCGTGGCCCTCTACCCTGAGTCTGTCTCGAATCCCCCATTACCTGCTTCTTTTTTTGTTGGTGGTAGTTTTTGTTTGTTTTTGTGGTACTAGAGATGGAACCCAAGGGCATTATTCTACCTTTGAGTTATACCCCCAGCCCTATATTTTTAGTCCTTTTATATTTGAAACAGGGTCTCTCTGAGTTGCAAAAGGCCTCACTAAGTAGCTGAGGCTGTCCGTGAATCATGATCCTCTGGTCTCTGCCTCCCGAATGCTGGGATTACAACCGTGCACTACCACGCCTGGTTCCTGCTTCTTATAAGGACATCTGTCATTGGATTTAGGACCTACCTTAAGCCCGAAATGATCTCACCTCAAGGTCCTTAATCACATGTATACAGAACCTTTGTGTTAAAATGTAAAACAGAGCTGGGCGCAGTGGCGCACTCTTGTAATCCCCGCGCTTGGGAGGCAGAGACAGGAGGATCACACAGGTTCGAAGCCAGCCATGCTGGCTTAAGAGACCCTGTTTCCAAAAATAAAAAATAAAAAAATAGGTCTGGGAGTGTAGCCCAGAGGTAGAAGGGCTTCCAGGAATCCCAGTACCACCAAAAAAAAAAAAAAAAAGTGAAACAGTATATTTTTACTACAGTTAAACATACATAACATAACCATCTCTTCAAACAGTCATCGTGTGTGTGTGTGTGTGTGTGTGTGTGTGAGAGAGAGAGAGAGAGAGAGAGAATGAGACCATGAATGCTTCTGAAATCAAATCCATGAAAATTTTCTAGTATATAATACCTCATTTCCAAATATAGTCATATTAACATTTTCCAGGGTCTAGGACTCAGACATACCTTTTTAGGGGCCAGTATACATTAGAGTCTCCAGATACCCAAAGGAGAAAATAAATGATTTATTTAGATTAGTATGAACTGTGAATACTTCACTGTATTAAGTCATCAAAAGAGCAAAGTCACTATCTTATTAGAGGCTGCCATCCTTAAACAAGCTACTAAGATTTTCGGAGCCCAGTGTCTCTGCGTGACAGGTTGTGGTACAGTTGAATGCAGATTTGTCCAGAGAGCCTGGCACCCCAACATCTTGTTGACAGGCTTTAGTTTCCCACAGCTCTGGGCAAAATGTCCAATGCTACTATGTGGGATAAAGCATCCCAGTATTTCTCAATCCAGCTACTAGTAGGATGTGTCTTAGGAAGAATATATTGGTGCTACTGGGGTTCCTGGAAGCCCTTCTACCTCCGGGCTACACTCCCAGACCTTTTTATACTTTTTTATATTTGGAAACAGGGTCTCTTAAGCCAGCAAGGCTGGCTTCGAACCTGTGCAATCCTCCTGTCTCCTCCTCCCAAGCGTGGGGATTACAAGCATGCACCTCCACGCCTGGCTGGAAGAATATTTTTTTAAAAAGAAAAGATTAAAATACGAGAGCTGTCCAGGTAAATAATAATAAAACCTGGAGGGAGCCAAGAACTCTGCTTCACGAGAAGGGCCTGTCAGTCAATAGACAGCCTGCCGTGACCTGTGTCTTCTCCAGGGTATGGGCCACATCTTATCTATCTTCGTATCCTCAACACCTGGCACAGCGCCTGGGACCCAGGCCATTTCATAAACACAGATAAAATGAATGAAGATATGAGCCAGGATAATCCAGAAACTTCAGCTCTGGTAATAAACGATCAGAGGAATAGCTACCACTTCTTTAAAGTCAAGATGCCGGGCAGGCACTCGAGACCCGCAAGTGGTTCTCATCATTCATTTCAACCTTCACACCCCCAATAACAGAAGTGTTCTTACTCCCTTTTTACACAGGAGGAGTTAAGCTTAGCAAGATGAGGCCGCAGAGCTAGTATCTAACAGAGCCAGGATCCATCATCATTCAAAACCCTGTGTTCTTTCTACTCGACAACGCTGCTCCTGAGTCACATTTCTTCAGCTGTTGCTGTAAGGCTGCTCCCAGCTCACACATTTAGAGTCAGATTATATATTGGTGCATGTGTAGTTGCATATGCATTATGTATATGTGTATACATATATATTTGTATATACACACATAGAATGTCTTAGTTGAAGAAAAGAACTAGACAAAATACTAAGGCAAGCCATGTCAGGTCCCAGGGAACATGGTAAATTCCCTTACACTGTCAAGTTCCTGAGTCACACTGTCAAGGGGTGAAACGTCACATGCCACGCTCTGCTGAGCTCAAGAAAGCAACAACACGTTCTATAAACTCGGAGTCTCATCTGCAGGTTTATGACTTCCTGCTGAACATCCTGTTTCTAAGCCAACCACCCTACAGCGAGAAAAAAAATGAACTGTGCTTAATAATCACGTGCCCAGGCTTCCCTTGCCACCAATCCCTTCACTCCTCCCCCAAGAAAGTAGCCAGGGAACATGACCAGGAGAGCCAAAGAGCGCCCCTGCCGGGAACTCACAGGAAGAGTGGATGCTGGGGAAGCTTTTGCGGCCCTCGGACACCAGGTCGGGGTCACCTGTGCAGTGCATTTCCGAGTTCATCACTCCATCTGGAAAGCAGCGGTAAAAGAAATCGGGGCGAGGTCTACAAAAGACACCATGGACATTTTCAATATAAAACACTGCCATCACAAATGAGCCCCAAGCTGAGCCACCCTCCCGGGGCCCCCATCCCTTCCTCGAGCCCCTCTGTCATCGACATGGGGGCTGCCCACGGAGCACGCTGGACTTTGTGGTTTGGGGGGAAATCTCGGGCTTTGGGACTCAGAGAGAGTTGAGCTGGAATGCTGGCTCTCCACCTACTAGTTTTGTGACTTTAGGAAAGTCACTCAGCTTCTAGACAAGAGGTCAGACACCTGACCTCAGCTTCCACATCTGTAAAAAGGAGGAACTGCTATCTAGCCAAAGGTGAAACCCGAATCCCAAGGTGACATGACCCACAGGAGGTCAAGTATGGTGCCAGGGGAATAAAAGGAACTTCCTGACTCAGTCTACTGCTCCACCAATCCAGAGGCTGCTTTCAGGATCCAAGACCCAGGTCCCTAGATCCTAAATTTCAGGGGTCAATTGTCTAACTTCAAACAGCAGGTCTCAGGTGACCTCACTGAGAGGACTTGAAAACTCAGCTCCATGATGCAGAGATCTCAGAGGCCCACGGTGGCTTTTCTGGTTCAGAGCACAGGAAAGAGAGCCCTAGAGAAAAGAGGGGTGTCCCTGGCCCTATAGGTAAGACCCTAGCAGCAACAATGGCTAATATTTATGGAATACTCACTGGGTTCTAGATTGGGCTCTAGAACTGTGTTCCTCATACCATATGACTTGTTACAGTTTAGATCTAGAATGTCCCCAAAGTTTCAGGTTTTGAAGGCTTGACCCCCCAGTGCAACAGTGTGCAGAGGTGGGGCTTTGGGGAAGTGACTGGATCATGAAGAAGTATTGGGAGGTGGTAGACACTGTAGGAGGTGAGACCCAGTTGAAGGCATGGGTCCTCAGAGTGTACCCTTGAGTACTATATCTTGTTTCCTCCTCCTCCTCCTCTTCTCTCTCTTTCCCCCCTTCTCTACCACTGTAAGATAGACCCTTTCCTCCACCACATGCTCTCTGCATGATGCTCTGACCCACCTAAAGCCCAGAAACAATGGAGCCAGCTAACCAGGGACTGAAATCTCCAAAACCGTGAGCCAAAATAAATATTTCATCTTTTATGTCGTTTTTCACAGTTATTTTGTCACAGCAACAGAGAGCTGACTAGCACAGGACTCTTTATGAGAATCCTGAGGCAAACCCCAGAAATTTCTGCATTTTATAGGTACAAAAATGGAAGGTTTAGGAGGACTGAACTCCTGCCCTGGGTCATGCACAACCTACAATCCATAAGCAGGAAGGATAAGCTCTGAACTCCGACAACTGGATCCTTGGGCTTATGCCCTTCACTCCATACTTGACTGCCTCACTCAGCAGGGAGAAAGGGCTCTCACATAGATGTTTCATGGTCCATTCCTGCGCAGTAATTCAGTCTAATACTGGCTGAACCCCCGTCATAGATGAGGCTTTGCCACTATTATAAACATAGCACCCTTCTTCCGTGGATACACAGGACACTAGTCCTCACAGCTCTGAGATCCAGGCAAGGCTGCAGTGATCTAACAGAGCTGATGGGATGCTGACTTTCCCTTACTCAGCTAGTGTATGTCCAATGTGGCTGTCCACCTACTGAACCAGAAGTTCTGGGAGTAAGGCCTAAGAATCAGCATTTTATCAGGGCCCTGAGGTCACTGTGAGCACATGGGGTTGGAGGAATATTGCAGCACCATGCCATGCCCTGCCCCATCTTTTCCATCTTCTATCCTTCCATGTCTGGCCAGCACCCTCAATCAAGCCAAAAGCCAATAAACTGATGGCTGAGGGTGTCAGAGGGGACCTAACTTCTCCAAGGCCAACAAGTAATCAGGGTCCAAGTGAGATTTTGAATTCAGGTCTTTGGGCTGACTGATCGTCTCTATGAAAACCAGTTCTCTATCAGAGGATATAGGTCAATGGAGAAGACAAGTCATTTCTTAGGGGTAGTAACAGAAATGTGCCATAAGCCAAATCTCTAATGCCAAGCTATGTCTCATTCTAAGTCATCTTATTGTTGTTTTTTACCTAGAGGAAAAAATGCCCACAAGTAAATGGGTGTCTAGTGAGGGCCTATGATAGCAATGCTGGCTTTGGGGCAAGCTGTGGCCACAAGAAAGTAGAGCCGGTGGACACTTTCTTACTATTGTTCTCTGGCTCTCTGAAACAATGAACTCAAAGGAGAGAAAAGACCCTTGCTGATAATGGAAGACCTGGAAACAATTTAGGGGGAAACCAGAAGAGCCAGAGTCTGCCCTAGTAAGTGTCCCCTGAACATGGCTCCTATACAGCTGACCTTGATAATCTATCATTGGTTTCTTTTTGTAACTTACCTTCCCACTATTAATTTAATAGTGTTTGTGCAGACTCCATTCAAAGCAAGAGCCAAGGACACCGCTGTAAAACAAAACCAATAGACAGAAAAATAACCAGCTGGCTCTCAAATCAAAATTATCACCAGCATCATCACCAGCATCATCATCGCTATCATCATCATTGCCATCATTATCACATCATTATCATCAGCAGCAGCATACTTATCATGATCATTGCCATCACCATTATCACCGTTACTTATAATACTACTAAATTTATGACTCTAAAGATATGAACCAATGTTTATTTATTTATTTTTGGTGGTACTGGGGTTCCTGGAAACCCTTCTACCACTGGGTTACACTCACAGACCTATTTTTATACTTTTTTTATTTGGAAACAGGGTCTCTTAAGCCAGTGCAGCTGGCTTCGAACCTACATGATCCTCCTGTCTCGGCCTCCCAAGCATGGGGATTACAAGCGTGTGCCTCCACGCCCGGCTGAACCAATGTTTTAAACAGGACTTTGGGGGGTGACTTGTAAAATTCCAAGTTCCCGGGTCATGAAATGTAACTCTCTTCTTTGACTGAAAGTTTCAACACCACAGAGGAGCCCATCTATCACTTTCTGGCCTGACGTGAACAGATTTAATACACCATGTAGAACTTCTTTTACTAGGAGCAAGAAACACAAGACTTTTATTTCCTCCTGGAAAGCTTCTCAGACATAATTCTGCTCAGAGCTGCTGCGGGAATCCCACTGTGGAACAGAACATGCCCAGTGGGTCACTATTTCATTGTTGGCCCATCACTCATTGACAGTTGTCATTTGTTATCACACAAATCATTGTTTCTGAGAAGATGAAAGGTCCAATGCCTCTGCGAGTTTTGAGGCTTGTCCCAAGGGTTCTTTTGCTATCTGAAAGCAGCAAGGACTTCTGAAATTATTTTAAAAACACAGCACAGGGATCTTCTCCAAGCTGCTTGGAAAGACTTTGCTGGATGAAGTACAGATCATCCAGTGGGTGCCAGGGACATGAGTCATAGAGCTTTCCCTGAAACAATCTTGCACCTTTCCCGTGGCTTATCAAGAGTACACAAAAGGCAGAGTCATCACCATCAAAGTGATGGGAGGTCAAATGCCTTGCATAAGCAGTAAGAACCGATTGATGCACTCCCCCATTACTTTGCTGAATAGTAAAATGTGTGAGCTACCATTCACCTTTGGTAAACAGTAACAGTCCAATTCTAGCTGAGATTTAGGTAAGAGAGCACTGGATGGGGCACTTTCAGAAAGGAGCCGCCTAGACTAATTTGTGGCCATTGAGGGGGATAGGTGTGTTGTTCTAGCAGCAGAAAGTACTAAAAAAAATGGCCACTGTGGTCACTAAGGGCACAGGCCACCAAGATGTGGACAAGCCAGTTACTTTAAATAAGCCATGGGAATCGAACAGAATAGGAAAGATATGTTGAAATGAGCACCTTTGTCAGGGGAAAACTGATGACCTACGTGAGGATGGGGAGCCCCCGGCCATATCTGAATGAGGTGACAAAGGAGGGGCAGGCCACAGGTGGAGGCCAGAGCCTGAGTCAGCACCACAGCGCTGCCATCAGACACAGCCTGTAACCAGAGGCACAAACTGGAGCTGAGCCTGGGACTTGAGAAGAACCACAGAGTGCATTCTGCACACACCAAGCCTTCCCTCCCCAAAATGCCAGCTTCCCAGCTCAGAGCACTACTGTGGGATCCTTTGTAAGAGAGATAAAACCCCCATCCTCTCTTGGCTGTATTCTTTCTAGAAGACATGGCAGTGAACACATTGCGAGGTAGCAGGGCAATGACTTAGGCCTTTCCCCTGTTAGGGAGAATGCTCAGAATACCCGCTGTTTTTTCACAGTGGGGCTGGGCTCATTCTTATCATAGTGGGAGCATGGCTTTAGCACAGATAAACTCTGGGAACAAGCACCCCTAGCTGATCTCCCATCGCCCCACGTGAATATTGGTGAATTTCATACCCAGTTGCTACATGAATCCAGAGTACTACACGCTCCCTCAACCACTGATCCTGGTGGGCTTAGCACAGCACACAAGAGTTCTTCAAAAAGTTTGAAGTGGCTGAGCTAGAAAACGTGTGGGTGTGATACAACCACCAAGAGCTAGCCACTCATTCCCTGACTCAAACGCCTGAAGGAGACAGAGAAGGAGGGGCAGCTGGAGTGCCAGTGTTTAGTGTGGAAGTCATTTTGGGATTCAGAAACTACACTGAACTAATTAGTATTTTCATCTGAACAGCACAACGCCCAGGGGACCAACATGGACGCCTCTCATGATGCCAGAGAGCAAGCTGTGATCAGATCAGAGCTGGATGAGCTGCATGCAGGGAGATGATTGGCCCCAATCAGGGTGCTCACTGATTAACAATAATCTGGGGCCCAGGCTCCTATGGACATTTTTATAGTATCCCACAGAAAAATCAGAATGATAAACCAGACCATGTCTGATAAAGAAATTCAAAACAACATATCTTGTGAGTTGGCTTTCAAGAGGCTATACCAAGGACACCATTGGTTATAAGCATTAGAGAAGACTAGGGGTATTTGTTGTTTTTTTGGTAAGGAATTCAGCACTACATCATTGCTAATAACTGGGCTCTCTCTTGTACAGACCTGGCTGTTCTACAGCTTCTCAAGCCCAATGCTGCACGGGATAGGACTTCGCTCCTCTCATTTGGCACCAGATATACAGACGTGGTAGCTGTATGCATTCACATAGGGAAACACTTGGGGCCCAGATTTGGAACCGTAAGTTAATCTTCTGAGGACACCCAGGTAAAGAAGGGACCTTAGAACGAATCCTCCTCACTGAGAAAGTCCTGGATTCCAAACATCAGAAATCACCCAGTTTTCTGCCCTTCATGTTTAATGATCATTTCCTCAGCCTCCACTTCCAGGACTTCCAAAGGCAGAGATATTGTTTCAAAACTCTATGCACAATGGGGGTTCTTCATCATTTTCCCCGGGCCGGCTCTCATTTATTTAGGAAAGCAGAACATCCAATAATTCCGCCTTCTCAGTTAACATATAGGACGCAGAGTCTGGTGTTCAATTTTGAAATGTCACCATAAGGGAGATTTAGCTGAGAATGAAAATGTCTACAGAAGGTAACTGTGAGCTACCCGCTGCCATTGCAGCAGCCCGACTCCAAAACCAGCAGTAAATTATAACTATGGCCATGAGAGAGAGTTCTTGCCTGTTGTCATTCAGCTGGGGACTCTGTGCCAGGGGAGTAACTAGATTAAAGAGTGAAGCAAAGGGAATTCTAGGCCAACTGAGAAGGCACCTGACAGGTCATTCAGTGACCACCATGATACCAATCTTAACACTGCCTGGCTGCTTGAGCCAGGTGCAGGAGGATACCTACCTGTGACCTTCTTGGAGAAGCTGACTTTCCTGCTGCCTCACCCGAAGAGACCAAGACTGTGTGACCCGACCTCCAACCCACAGATGAGAGGCCTGGGCACACAGTTAACCTGATCAAGGCAATCTTTGGCTGGCCAGAGACTCCTGACTTTATATCCAGGCTGGAGAAATGGGTTGAGTCACAGTTCCTACCTGGGGCAGAGGCAGGAGGAGGCTGTTTCGAGACACAGGGAAAGGCAGCGGTGCCACCATGTGAGCCCAAGCCTCACACGAACCCGAGATCTGGGGCAGCAGATAAAAAGCCCAAGCAGGAGAGGGAGAGAGGTGGTCTTGAGCTGAGGTCTCTTCCCCTGATGCCCCAGGTCCCTGCCGCAGCCTGCATGAGAGCCTCTGTGCTTTCCCCTCCTCTCCTGGGATATCTGTGAGATTGCTTAGTTTAGCCCCTAATTTATTTGAGCAAGCAAGGATACTTTTAGTTTTTTCCTTTGGATTAAAAAAGGCCTAACTGAAGCCTGGTTGTGTGGGATAACATGTGTATTGTTGAGAGCAGAAGCCCCTGTCTGCTCTACATACCCTAGAGTTGCACCCAGGCCCACTCCCTTGCCAAGAAAAGGGAGAGCCACATTTTGCTACGTTCTCATTTCCCCCAAACCCAAAACTTAAGAAAACCACCCTTTCGTGAGGTATCTCACTATTCCAGATGTACTACCTAGCTGGATTATGAGTCCATTCAACACACCAAAGAGATTCTGAGATGAGGATTTGGATAACTTTTATATGAGGTATCAAAAAAAAATCAACCTAATTCAGTTTTTACCCGGGTTTAAAAAACTGAATATTTAGCTACTGGTTAGTTTTAGTTGTTTAACAAGCCACATACTGTTGGACATCCCTTAAACCTGCCATTTACTCTGTATTTGATTCAGATAAAGAGCAGAAAAACATTTAATTCTAAAATGTCAAACTGCCATCACATGGTCATCTTGGGGAGAAGTTCATAGCAATCCTGTTATAATCAATGACAAGGATTGGAGCACTCTTCACATAATGACAACTGCTTAATTTCAACTGTCCTCAGCTGAAGATGCATTATGGGCTTGTTTCTAATTTCTATTTTATTTTATACTTGCTTTTGCCATTCTTACCTCTAGCCCATGTTGACTTCTGAACAGCCCCGAGTCTGGGCCTATGAGCCACAGTGTGAGAAGACACCGTTGGTGGTAGCAGAGCCTCAGGGTTGCTTTGTGAGAGCCAAGAACCACCCTGCCTCTGTGCCTGAGCTGAGATTTCTGATATGACACCCAGACAGCCTTCAGCACCAAGGACAGCGACAGCGGGCATCCTCTGAAAATCCCTTTAAGGACCAAACATGGCTCTTTTTTGGCCTTAAAGTTTATCGCATCTTGTTTGTCCCAAGCTTCATATGACCAAAAGAAAAATCAGTTGGATGCAACTGAGATTTCTAACATGTGATGATATAATCATGAAAAGATCAGCCCCATCCCCTAAAGCAGGAACTGTGCATACTCTACCTAAGAATGCTTCCTTAATTTCAGTCTTGTCTGTTCGCCGGATAATTTTCACCACACAAATAACAGCCAAGGGTGTGAGGAAAGAAATTGCCTGGAAGAAACAACAAACAATCCCTCATGAGGACGTCAGTTTGCTTTCAGAAGGGCTGCTTGATAATTAGTTCCAGTTAGCTTCGTTCCGACACTCTAGTTAAATGCCCTTATGGAACTTCTGGCCTCAGACAAAGAAGGATGGTTTTTATCTATACTTAGAGGATACACAGACTTGAAAAGCCAAAGGTCTGATTGTAAGTTATAATTGATTTGTAATTGCTGGGAGCCATGTTCAAAGTGGTAGCTTTGTAAACAGAGAGGAACTGTCCATAATTATAATGACCCATCACTGCCAGTAACTTCCCTCGGTTCTCCCCTGTGGAGGGGTGAGGAACTTTCTGGCTTCCCTGCCCCATCTCTGGTGACATGAGAATGTGGGACTTGCTTAGAGTCAATTAATTCATTCCCTTTTGGTATTATTTTGTTGAAAATCCATTTCTTCTCCAGATAAGAGGTTAGTCCTTTTGAATAAAATCCCTATTCTTCCCTTCCTCCATTGTCTTCCTCCCCACAGATGCTCAGAACACACATAATGAATTAATAAGCTTGTGAGACAGAGATGCAACTAACCTGCATTGCAAAGGCTACTATGAAGCAGTATCTGCACTAAGTACCATCAAGTCCAACTCTTGGCTCTGTGGCTGTCTTTTCTGGGCTCAAAGACTAAATAGTGTGCCTGCCTGAGGACAAGTGGCTGCTTAGTACTGAGGTCAGGCTTTGGAGAACAGATTTACTTACTCCTTTATGGAGTCTTCTCCACCTTTTCATAATTAGCAAGCAGTTTTTTGACATTTCAATGGCCAAGAAAACAGGTAATTGTGTTAAGTTCTTTATGATGACTTCCTGGGATAACAATACCGGGAGAGACTGGATATCTCACAAATCCACGACTAGCCTAGCAGTCAGTGGTGGAAAGGGTAAGGCTAGGAGGTAAGTGGCAATCAACACTATTCACACTTTGGAAATATTCATCTGTGCCTTAGTGAGAAATCACTTTTTGGAGAGGGGCTTCCTCATGGGACAAAATTATGGCTTTTCAGAACCCTCTCCAGAAGTCATAAAAACAGAATTCACCCAAGTGAACATGATCATTCAAAATAATCTGAGATGGCCCCACCTGCAGCAGCTCTGAGCCGAGTGACAGTAAACTAGAGAGGAAACCTGCACCTCCCTCCCCACCCTGCAGACCTGGGAGAACAGCCAGTGTGCATCGCCTCTGCCCAGGCCTCCAGCCCTCGGGCACAGGAAGGCAACAGAGGAACAAAGGTGGAGAGGGGCTGCTTCTACCTCCCCACAGGTGTGCGGAGAGAGGCAAAAGTGGCAGGATAAATTTTCCCTGACATTGTTTTCCCTCTGATAATGTTTCTAGGACTATGAAAAAGTGTGACGTTCCTAGGATTAGCCCAGGGTGGTTAGTGCTTAATAAATAGGACCCAAGAGAGAACCATGAACTCTAGCCCAGCGGCTGTGGGATACAAGGGGCTTGCTGACCCCACTCTGGGCCAGGGTTGTGCTCTCTCTGTGGAGTGCAGGGATACTGCCTGGACCATCCTGGGATAGAAGGACAAAGGCTTACCAAAGACCATGGTCTATTCTAAGCACTTCACACACATTAACTCAGTCTTCACTGCAACCCTATGAAGCAGGCTCCGCTTAGTGGACGGGAAGCTAAGGCACAGAGAGCTTAAGCAGCCTGCTGAAAGTCATGCAGTCAATAAGTTCTACAATGGGGACTGTCCCCCAGACTGTGTAAGCTCTGCACTTTTAGCCCCCTTAGAAAGTAAGAAACATTAAATTAAGCACAGTAGCTGCCTTTTCTCCTGGCCAGAGGAGAAAGGCAAGGTGGTTGCTTCCAGGATGTGAATAATGGCTGAAATGTTGGTGACAGCTGCCTCAGAGTGAGCACATGTTAGGGGCTTTTCTCCTGTGACCCGTCTTTTCACTTCTCTACTGGGGAAACATTACCCTCATTGCACAGATAACAAATCTAAAGCTCTGAGAGATATGTGTTCACACAAGACACACAGCTAGTGGGACCCAGAACCCCCAGACTGGGCTGCCAGGCTCCTGGACGGGTGTCCTACATCCTGGTGACCACTTCCGCCCAACAGTTACAGGTGGAGAAACTGAGGCTGCTATTGATCATGGAGTGAACAACATTTTCCAATGACTCACTGTGCTACACAGCGCCTGGGTAAGGAGATGCCATATGTGATCATTAGCCAGCACATGGCTGTTCTTCCATGATGTTTACTGCACAGGCTGAGGAGCGGAGCTCTATAGAAGACAATGTGTGGGACAGATGCCGGTGAAGGAGAGCTGAGTTCCAGCCCCAGCTCAGACACTTATGTCCGTGTCCTTGAGCAAGGGGCTCACCTCCTCACCTCAGTGCTCCAGGTCCTTAGCTAGAGGATAGGCATAAGAAGAACTCCATGGCCAAGGTAGGGCTCATGGCGCTCACAGCTACCGAATGTTTGCTATGCACCAAGCACCAGGCAAAACATCACAGCCTTATCTTGCATGAGACTCTGCACACTGGGGAGGGACATGATGCTAAGCCCACCTTTCACAGAGGACAGAGAGGTACTGTCCAAGAGGCCAGGTGGCTTTCCAGATCTGCAAAGCTAGATAATGAGCTGCCCATCCAGCCTGGTGGAGAGATAGCATCAAGGAAATACTGGTTGTTGGCTACTATTTCACTATTTCCCAGGAAAGAATGATAATAAGTGGCCCAGACTGTACCAGCAAAGGGTACCAGGATCCTGTCCCCAGACATATGGAAGTAAGGTGACTTCAGCTCAACCCCAGCTCAGCCCTTACATCTGAATAGGGAGAACCTGGACCTGCGGGAAGGAGGACGAGGCAGAAAAGAGCCCAATTCCCCAGGCACTGTGCCCATATCCCAAGTGAACAATGCCTCCATCTAGGTCCCAACCTCATGTACTCACCAATGACACCAACACAGGAGTCTCCCCCCATCCCCAGCCTCCACCTAGAGACCGGGTCTGTCTGCCTGGTTCTCTCTGGATGCTCATGGGAAACCACAGAACTTGGAGCAACATATCTGATGGAGAAGGGTACTAGGATGCTTGTAGTGTGTGTGTGTGTGTGTGTGTGTGTGTGTGTGTGTGTGTGTGTGTACACGTGTTACTGGAAATTGAACTCGAAGCATTCTACCCCATGATATATACCCAGCCCTTCTTCATTTTTATTTAGAAACAGGGTCTTGCTAAATTGCTGATGTTCTTGCTACACTGCTGAGGCTAGCTTCAAACCTGCAATCCTCCTTTTTAGTCTCCCCAGTACCATGATTACAGGCATGTGCCACCATACTCAGCTTGCCTGGAGCTTTTAACAGCTAGAAGGGATTAAGGACAGCCCACTGTCAAGGTGTTATCCAGAGAGGCGCTGGTTGCTTGGGTGTGGCCACAGAGCCATGGCACCGTGGGCCAAAGCTTCTCCATTTCTGGCACCTGAGAGATAGGTATGGCACAAAATGATCATGAAGTCAACTTCAGGAAACGGAGCTACCTTGAAGAAGCCCAGCGCTGGGTGAACAATGGCATCCCATCATGAGAGGAAGGGTTATCAATGTCTTATGGAAAGAGCCTACAAATTAAACTAACAGGAGCCAGCCTCACCTCTTTTCATTCCATCTTGCCCCCTATCCCAACATGACTTTATTTCTGTCTTCCTTAGAAGCACTCTATTCCAGAATACAAAACCCTGCTCTCAACTCAACACCATGCCGGTCTGATTCTAAGATAGTAAATAGGGCACACTGTGGCCAGAGCAAAAAGGGACTAGGGCAAAAGGTAGGTGTGGGGTGGATTTTTTTCTTAAGCCAAGAAAATAAATTTGCATATACCTATTGTTGCTTTGAGTCCCTATTCTCACCTGTTCTCCAAAGGTTTCCCAGTGATGCTAACCTGTTTACCTTGTGCTTATGTTTTCAGCCCCAGTAGACTGGAAAGCACATCCAACTCAGCTCGGCTGCCCTGCTACCTGGCACCGTGCTTGGTTTCATAACTGTCGGTTGAATGAAGTAATAATAAACTAAACTGAAGTTGTCCACAGTCTGGGTCTATCCCTGCTGCTGCTGCCTCTGAGACTCCAGAGAAACCTCTAATCCCAAGACCTAGAAACCAGTCCTCTTACTCATCCCCTGTCCACTGCACACAGAACCCCATGTGCTGGCAGCCCATGCGCAGCTCCTGGTCCAGGCGCTGAATGATGTGGACCAGACTTTGGACACCTTGTTGTTTTCACCCTGAAATTATGGGGTCAACAAAAGTACTCAGCACAGTGGATTCTGAGGATCAGCTGTGACTGCATGGAAAGTGTGGAGCTCAGTCCCTGTACTCAAGAAATGCTGGCTGCTGTGTGGGTGTATGACGATGACGATGATGATGATGACTGTGATGAGGAAGCTCCTAGATGCTCCCCTGGGCCTCCCCTCCGGCCTTTTCCAGATTCTACTTTGTGTTAGGGCATCATCTCCCCCACGATCCTGCAGGGTCCCTAAGGAGATACCCCATCTCCCATCACCCATTGACTTCATAGCCTTAGCTCCCCACAGCAGGCTCCCTGGGAAGTGTCTGCTGAATACACAGAGATGTCAACTCTAGCAGTAAAAAAGAGAAGTGTACAGGTGCTGCACGCATGTCTGTCGGTGTGCATGTCATTACGACGTATACTTACAGTGCACCAATAAAGGCATATTTAACAAATCAACAACCAATCCCAAGTTGTCCTACACTAAAAGTAGGTGTTTAAACATGTTCTGACGAACCCCACACATTCAGCAAGGAACCGTGACCTCCCTCTTTTGAATAAGAGAGCAGCCTACTGGAAAGGTGGCTGGCCACTCGGGAATGTTAAGCCAGGACTTGGCGTATCTGAAAAGAATCCTCAGACTGCCTGTCCCTCTGACCCACAGGATCACTGAGTCATCAACAAACTCTTAAGATCAGTCTCAACCACACCTGGCCTTCATGTTGACAGGCAGGGAAAGTGCTGGTTAGGGAACCTCCTGCTGATGTTATTCTTGTTTATTCAATCACTGAACTGTACTTCACTCAATCCCCTAACCATGACTGCTAGTTTTGTTACAGTTGATCAACTGACTCCTCTAAAATGCGCACACACACACACACACACACACACACACACACACACACACGCCTATGTACATCCATGGCTCCAGAGGCACTAATTACTCAATGAAGAACCATCTGGGTCAATATGAGCTGCCTTTAAAAAATATCTTGATTAAAAAGTTTACCTTTACATTAAAATATCCCAAACCAAAATAAAAGAGAGACAGGATCTTTTTATGTATTAAATAATAAAAATTGCCCTTTCAAAAGAATTCAAGCTATTTTAAATATCAGTGAAAATATACACTCCATTGAACATTCTTTTATAAACATTGGGAGGTTTTGAAGGATCAAAAGCTGACAAGTGATATATTAAACTGCTAATAAAATTCCAGAGGACAAATACAATTTATGGAAAGACAAAGTAATTTTCATCTTGGTGATGCAGGTATTATAAATGCACCTACTGTTCTCCTTGGGTTATTATGAAATTGCACAAAATTCTGTGAGCAGATGAGTAAAAATCATCAACTACTATTAGCAAAATAAGAGGCTGAACTTACTCCGTTAGATTAGAGCACGAATGGGTGCGTGGGGTTGAATACCCTTCTATTTTCTGAGAGTGCCAGCACTGAATAACTCCTCTGCCACCTCTTTCCTTCCATTGCCAGTATGCAAATAGCTCCATCCTATCTGTGTCTGAAGCCAGATATTTGTGGCATTTATATCCAGTCTTCAAAACAATCCATTGTTCCTAAATCTAGGGCGCAGCCACAAATTTCTCACAATAGCCTGTATGAACATTCATCTCCAAACTGTGTTTTATAGAGCACGTGAAATGTAAGTTTCATGAAGAATGAGAATAAGGGATAAGCAGAAGCTTTCCCACTATTAAAGCTGCAAACTCATTAGACACACACAGATTCCCTCATTTGGGGGATTTATAGAAGATTTGTCAGAGAAGGAAATGGTTTTGTTATAATACTTGGGTATTACTTATGCCCTCCTCCTGGCCACCCTAATATATCAATTCCCCTGAGATTAAAAAAAAATCTAGTTTTTCCTCCAGCAGAAAAGTAATTACTAAAAGCAATTGTAAAGCCGGGTGTGGTGGCACACACTTATAATCCCAGTACTTGAGAGGCTAAGATAGGAGGATCATGGGTTTTTGGTTGGCCTCAGCATCTCAGTGAGGCCCTCCACAGCTTAGTGAGGCCCTGTTTCAAAATAAAATAGGGATAGGGGTATAGCACAGAAGTAGAATGCCCCTGTGTTCAAACCCCACTATCACAAAAAAAGAAATTATAACAATTCTTTAATATTCACTGTGTTGTTAAGAGCATTTTGGAAAGTTTTCACACACAAAGATAATTAGTAAAATTTCCTCCATAATGTCAGAGGGATTTCTTTACAAATGCAGAAACAGCCCTGAGATCCTTTTTGAAAGTTCTAGAACAGCCACCTCAGTTCCCAGAGGCACAGTCACCATGGTGGGTCAACAAGAATAACATTCAAGCCCCGGGTCTGCCCATCTAAAAGTTACATTATCTCTCAGTAACAAGGGGGAGCTTAAATATTTCCTCTGCACCAGAAAGGTTTGATGACAATCCTCCAGGGGCTCATTAGCATCTACAAGAGGCCTGGACTGTCTGCTCCCACCCACGGGGCAGCCCTTGCAGAGAGCTGAGCCCAGAGCTGGGGCTGCCGCTGCCTCTCACCAGCTGTGTAACTTCAGGTGAGACCATCTGCACCTGCACCCTGTGGTCAACAACGACCCCTTCCTCAGTGGATGGGATGGAATCAAATGAGAGCATCCTCCCTTCAGCCCTCAGCAAAGTGTCTGGCATGCAGAAATACAGACTGAAAGGTTGCAATCGGTGTGCACCAGTGGGAGGAGGTAAAAGGAATCTGGGCATATCCACAGCTATTCAGTGGCTTGCCCACTTTTTCTAGAAGGAGACGCAAGCCAGTCTGTAGAGGTTCGTTAAGCCAGAGTGGTCTCATTGGTGGCGAGCAACTGATTAGCTAAAGTCAGAAAGTGGCTAACGGAGCTACGTAGTGCCTGAGTTTGGCAAAACTGAGGTTTACTGTGAAAGGAGAGGGACACGAAATTCTTGTCACTGGCTTCTAGTCTTCCTTTACTGTCAACAACTGGAAATAACTCACATAGCTCAAGAAAGTGAGTCTTTTCTCTTTCTAAAACACTGGGAAGTTACGACTGTTCACATAACACAGCAACAGCAGCACGAGCCGGAGCCCGTTGTACTTGGATGGGCTGCCCTTCTTTTCTTTATTCCAAGCTGCCCACCGTCCTCAGCCAGGGTTAGGAACTCAAAGACAAAAGCCCGTTTGGTTCATACTGGGGAGAGAGGTCAATTCAGCCATGAAATTGCGCTACTTACAAACATGAGGCGGGTAGGTATGTTGTCTGATTGCACCAGAGGGTTCTTATAGAGCCAGATCTCTTCCGGCTGGATGACTCTCTGGAATGGATCCAAAAACTCTGTAAAACTGAAACAAAACAAAGACAAGCACATGAGAGCTGAGCATTCTGCTGCTACCCGCCTGCAGTTCGCAGTTCCCAGGGCTCGGTAAGACTGGGTAGAACCTTCTGTTGCCACCTGCCAGTAAGGACCCATTTCACAAGTAAGAAATGGCCCTGGGCTGCTGTATAAAGATTCCAAGAACCTGGGGTTCCAAAGCAACCTGAAAGGTTCAGGTGGAGCAAGGCCAGCAGCAAGGCCTCAGGGAGCAATGCGGGCTTGAGTTGGAACAAAAACCGGGAGAGTGTCTAGCTCTTCTGGGTCAGAAAGCCTGAAACTCTATCCCTCCACAGAGCCCAGAGGGTGCCTTGCTGTAACCAACACTGCCACTAGGGGGCAGAGCGAGAATGGAAAGCGTCCAAGAGAAGATGGAAGGTTGGGTTAGGAGAGAGATGCCAAGAGCACAGATGGGAAGGAAAGGGGGACAGGTAGGTGCATTCTGGTCTGCAGACACGACAGCTTTAAGCATCCTATCTCAGATCCCCGGGTTGAGTCTCCATTGATTGGGTAACAAAAACCAATCACCACCAAAAGGAGCAGGAAGAGGCAGAAAGTGCCTAGGTTGCTTTTTAGGGTCTCAGTCATCAGCACCTCCCAGGTCTCCAGCTCAATTTCTACCTGACAGCCTCACTCAGCTGTGGCTCCAGACACAGCCAGAGACGGCCACAGGGCCAGGGAGATCTGGGGCTTCGAGGGCCAGGGCAAGGAACTTTGGTTTTGAGTCACTCAGCAAATGGGATGAAAAGTCCAGCTCCACGCAGTGGCCCTGGCAGTGGAGAGGATGGGATCTGGAGCAGAGCAGAGGAGGGAAGGTGGAGGGGCGTTGGGGCTTGGGGGTTAGAGCAGCCATATTGGCAGAGATGCCCAAAGAGTGGGCAAGAGAAGGGCGCAAGGGAAGGACATGCAGACGGGCAGGTCGGGGAGGCTGAAGCCATCCAAAGGCTTCTGGTTTGGGCTTCCAAAGCCCAAAGTCCTGAAAATCCATGCACTTATGTGATTTCAAGAATAAAGTGGTGTCTGTGACAGACTCAGCACTGTGTCCCCAATACCTCTCCCTGGTACATGGATGTCACGTGGAAAGCGCTGGTCAGCTTAGGGAATGGGCGCGTGCGTATCGCATGGTCAGAGCACAGCCAGCAAGTCACTACCCCACACTTGCAGAACCCTATCCTGAGTGCACTGAGATCCTGTCACCATGGTAACGTCTGCAGGGACCACTGCCACCCCTCCACACCTCCTCCAGAGCCAGGCGGAGGGGGCACCCTGTCTCAGCGGCAGGAAACCTGCTCCCAACCCCAGCTCCCTTCAAGCCACCCTGTTCTGCAGAACCAGCCACTTCTTGTGGGGTCTCAATGTTCTCACTGCAGCAGGGGAGGTTGGACTACATCAGAGGCCTCCACTGGAGATAGGTCAGAACTTTATGGAAAGCACCCCATCCTAAAGCTACAGATAATAGAGACAGGGCCTGGCCATGTGGGTTTAACACACTTTCTAGGTGCCCTGATAGGCCCTGAGTCCGAGCACAGATCTAAATGATCTCTAAGGGTTGGACACCCTTGTCCCTACAGCACTGAGGCTTGGTGACTTGACTCTCCTGGTCAACACAACAGCTCTCCCACCCTCCACAAGATGAGTCTGGGGTCAGGCCACAGAGCCATTCAAATCCCAAGTCTGGTGTGAGGCTCCTGGCCAGACCTTCCCTGAACATCTCTGAGCCTTGGTTTCCTCTGTACTGTGGCCACACCATACACGCTGGGATGGAAATCAAATGAAAGAATACACATGGAATGCCTAACAGACCGTGAGCAGAGCCTTGGGTTTTATTACTATTACCATTACACTCCAGCCCACAGATATCTGTGTCTATCAGGTAGTTCTTAGGATGTTTGTTTCATTCTGTGACAGCTTATTCCTTGCTCCCCGGTGTTTTTAAGACATTTTAAATGAAATGAAACACAATGAATTTTGTTTGAGAGATGGTTTTAAGAACATATAACCTACTTGTCATAACTCAAAGCTTCCAGATTACTCCAGCTTCTAAGGCTACATAAGAAATCGCCCCAAAACACTGTATTTTGCCCAGGAGATGGCAGCTCAGGAAGCAGGAGTACAGCTGGGCAGTTCTCACTCCGAATCTCTCCTGTGTCCAGAGCACTAGATAATGATGCCTAGGGCTGTGGTCATCAGAGGGCTGCACTGGGCCGCCCATCAAGATGGCCACCCCCTGGCCAGCTGCTGGCACCAGCTGTCAGCTGGGAGTCCAGCTGGAGCTGCCCCCTGGAGTCAGAATTCTACCCCAACCACTGGCTTCCCCCAGAACCTGTATCCCAAGAGGAGCAGGCAGAAGCTCAGAGGCTTTTCCTGACCTAGACTCCGGAGCCACACAGTGCCATTTCTCCTACATTCAATTAGTTGGGAGAGAGTCAAGGTCAACCAAGTCCAAAGGCGGGGAGCTGGCTGCACCCCTTGACCGTGCTGTGGCAAGTGCCCATGGCGGACCCCAAGTGGACACGGGATATGGCTGCAGCCACCTTGGAAACACGACCTGCACCCACAGGTGCTATTCATGGCGATGGCCAGACCGCCCCCACTCGCATTTTTCCCCATGCAGCAGCCGCGGGGCCCATGCCTGGACCACCCCTCAGCACCCTCCTTCCTCGCCTCTCTGTCTTCCTTTCCTCGGGTCCGTTTTTCTAAAGCCTGGAGGGTACACCCAGCCTTTTGCACAATCCCTCACCCTTCCCAGAGTAGCTACATCCAGGACACATCTGTCAAGAAAATGGCATGTTCTGGGAGCAGCGGTACCAAGAAGATAGATGTCCCTTCTCCCGTTATGCTCCAGCTACCAGCATCTGCCTCCCAGGACCCAGGCAACGAGGCGGCTGCGTAGGGGCCTTCGGGTCTTAAGAAAACAAATGGGGCTGGGTGTGTGCTGGGCACCCATAATCCCAGTGCTTGGGAGGCTGAGAAAAGAGGATCTCAGGTTCAAGGCCAGCCTCGGCAACTTAGTGAAACTTAGACCCTCAGCAACCTAGAGAGATTTTATTTCAAAACAATAAAATGAAAAGGGGTGGGTTTGTAGGTCAGAAGTAAGATGCCCTGGCTCTACAGAAAGATAATAATAACAAGAACAAAGGAGGGAACCTAGTGGAATGAAAAGCCTGGAAACATGACAGGTGCTCCCAAGTGAAATGTGCCCAGGCTTGGAAGTATCCTTCTGCAAGCTCTTTGGAATTGCCCAGAAAGCCAAGAACTATAACCCTGTTTCCAGGCGAGGAGTGACAGAGCGGTCTCCAGCTGCCTCTTCCCCAGGGCTCAGTACACACTAAGGACCCCTGACAGTGCATCAGGTCAATGGGCCCCGGGGAATCACCTGAGGGTCCTGTGACTGCAGAAGGCCTGGGAACTGGCATTTCCAGCCAGTTACCTGGTGATGCGGTGCTGCTGGTCTATAGCTCTAGCCTGAACCACAGGGGTCCAGGCATCAGTAACACCTGAGAGCCTCGGGGCCCGCCCCAGACCTGTCGAGCCAGAGACCCACTTGACAAGACCACAAAGATTCATGTGCATGCCAAAGCGTAAGACTCGGCATCTCAGGAAATGCCAGTTTCCCAGCTTGAGCCACTTCAAAACCAGATTGGACCAGGTATGGTGGCACATGCCTATAATCCTAGTACTTTAGAGACTGAGACAGGAGAATTTCAGGTTTGAGGCCAGCCTCAGCAACTTAGTAAGACTCTCAAGCAACGTTGTAAGATGTGTTTCAAAATTTTAAAAAATATATTATTTAATAAAATATTTAAAAAATATTCTGAGGGGATAGCTTAGAAATAGAATGCCACTGGCTTCAATCCCCAGAACCACATACCAAAAGAAAAAACAGAAAGAAGGAAGTAAAAGGAAAGAAAGAAAGAAAAAAAGAAAGAAAGAAGGTTCTACCTTATCCACCCTGCACCCACACCTGTACCATCACCTTTTATTTATTTATTTTCTTTTATGTGGTACTGGGGATAGCATCCAGGGGCATTCTACCTCTGAGCTACAGCCCCAGCCCTATTTTTTTATTCTTTATTTTGAAACAGGGTCTTGCTGAGTTGCAAAGGGCCTCACTAAGTAGCAGCTGAGGCTGTCTTTGAACCCCAATCCCATCTCAGCCTCTCAAATGCTGGGATTACAAACATAGGCCACCACACCTGGCTATGCACTGTCGCTTTTTAAAGATGAAATCCTTTTGTAAATTAAACTATTTAATTACACATGAAACTGCATGTCCCTCAAATATAAAACCAGCAGTTCCTCCATAAACAGCTGGTAAGCATCAGAATAAATGCAATGGAAACAAAAGTATGCTCTTGGCTCCTAACTCTGAACAGAACCCAACCCTCCATGAGGTGAAGAGGGCCTGCCCCCCAAGACCGTCCCATGCAAGATGTGAAGAATGGACGACACCTGGAGGGGCATCGGCCTCCACCCCGTGGTGTTGGTAGGTCATCCATGGCTCTATGACTAGACCCCGAAGATCATCTCATGAGATGAAGACAAAAGTACAAAAATTAAAAAGGAAAACTCAACGCACTCAAAAGGCAATCTGGGGCCACTGGGCAGAGGGGAACGTGGCCGGCCAGCATGAACAGGTCTTACAAGCATCGGCACATTCCTGACCAGCAGAGTGACCCGTGTCTGTGAGTCTTCAAAGAGGCTGAAGAATGTGCAGCGATCCTTTGACCATCACAGGTGTGTTGAACTATTTCGTTTGCTTTGGCACCAACCAAACAGCACAGATGGAAACATCCCACCGTGCTCAGGCTCTGACGGCTCCATCCACACGCAGCTCCTCTGGGGCCTGAGCTGCACCTTTGTTCTCACTGAACGGCGTTTCCCCAACTGTGCAGCCTCGGATAGGAAGAGAAGAGCTGGGGCGACGACTCACACAAGGCAGGGCCCTCTGCGCTCAGATTCTGAGGATCGCTGCCTGTTACCAACAGCTGTCATGGGGTGTTTGAGGTGGGGCAAGGCTGGGCTGGTGACACATGCCTGAAATCTCAGTATTTGGGAGGCTGAGACAGGAGGATCAAAGGATCAAAGGCTATTTAGCAGGACCCTATTTATAAATAAAAGGGGGCTGTGTGTGTGTGTGACTCAGAGGTAGAATGACCCTGGGTCCAATCCCTACTATAAAAGAGAAGGGGGAGAGAGAGAGAGAGAGAGAGAGAGAGAGAGAGAGAGAGAGAACTTCTAAAACCTTATCAGATCTGATAACCAAAAATAAACAGAAGGAAGAGCTCTTGCCAGAAGGAGCAATGGAAATCCAACAAGATCACAAAGTGCCATTTATTAATCACATCAACAAAAAAGCGCCATTTAATGAGACCGCATGGGTGTGAGCGCAATATTTTCCTCATTATTATCAGTGAACCTACTTCAGCAGCCAGTGCCAGGCTACCCTCCAAATAAATGACTTCTCTCTTATTAGAAACAGTCACAAAATGTTAATCATCGTCAGTGTCCTTTCACTTCACAGGAATTCAAAGGAAAAATAAAATGTCTCTTCAAGGGTGTTCTGTAGAATAGTAGAAGGGGGTTGAGAAGGGAAGTGGGGAGGGGAAAAGGAGGGCTGAGGGAGGTACGGTTCAGTCAAACAATGTTCTGTCCCTAGGTGCAGGTCTCACTACCGGCCTCAATGATGTGTACGAGGAGGGAGAAGCGGGCGGGGAGCGCGGAGGAAGCACACCAAGTCCTGTGCGCATGCACGGACATCACTCTGGATCCCACTGCGTTGTACACTTACAAGGCACCAATAAAAATATAAAAATAAAATGCCTGAACCGTGTAGGTCGAACGATTCTATGTGAAAACCATGGAGTTACTACTAAACATACGATGTTTCTTTCATGAAAACTCTAACTGTCCGAAGTCAAGTGCCTTGCTGAATTTTAATAAAATTCCAGCTTCTGTTTCTTTGCTGTCTGAATTGAAGGAGTCTCATCCTCGGTGCACACCTTGCTTTCTCCTTTGCCATTACTCGTCTTCTCCTTAGATTTTCCATGATACAGTTTATAAAGAGCTTGGAAAAGACATGATGAAAATCCAGGGACACAACTAACTTTTTTTTTTGGTGGTACTTCTACCTCCGGGCTACACTCCCAGACCTATTTTTTATACTTTTTTAAAATTTGGAAACAGGGTCTCTTAAGCCAGCGTGTCTGGCTTCGAACCTGTGCCATCCTCCTGTCTCCACCTCCCAAGTGCGGGGATGACAAGCGTGTGCCACCACGCCCAGCCACAACTAACTTTATATCAAGCAATTCTTCCTTTAATTCATGCATAGTCCATACAGTGTGCTGATGCTAAATCCCCTTAACTACATATCTCACACATATGCACAACATACACAAACATACATGCACACAACATGCACAAACATACAAACAGGCAAACACAAACTTAAGTAAAGAAAGGCAAGAAACACATGCCCCTCTGTAAGATGCAGGGTAAATGCACTAAAAGGACTTGAAATGGAAAAAAGGAAACAAAAGGGGGACCCGCTGCTGAAAAAGAATGAGAAGCGGGCAGAACACTGAAGTTGTAGGAAGTTGAAGCAGAACAACAGGAAGCCCAGCGCCTTTTCAGGAGACTCTCTCCTACCCAGTCCCAAGACCACGCCTGCCTACCTTCCTTTGATCACCAACAGCTTTATCTCTGGGCAGCAGGTGCAAGTTCAGGGGGACACATGGCACCCCTGGGGACTCTCCAGGCCTTTTACTGGCCTGGCATCAAATAAGAACATGGCTCCACCCCAGAGCCCTAGAGGACCCCAGACTAGTGTCTAGACTTGTGCCAGGTGAACAACTACATTTGTATACACACACACACACACACACACACACACACACACACACACACACACACCAGTAGTCTAGGATACATATCTGGTCACACAAGCAGGGCACAGGAAGGGACAGACACTGGAATATCATCTTTGCCAATTGTTGATTTATTCAACAGATTTTCACTGTGTGTCTCCAACTTGCCAGGGACCAGCCTATAACAACAGTGACTAAAACTACAAATCACACTCTGAAGAGCACAGTTAAGGGATGCTGAGTCACTGGCATCAGATGTCAAAGCCTTTGGTCATTGGCCCCTGAATGTTATCTACACATAAGGTTACCACCCACTTGGTTTTGTTTGGAGGAGGCGTGTAGTTTGGGGAGCTCTGGTAGCTGGGTGACCCCCTTTCCCCTGGTGAGGGTCCTGGTCCTCTACAGATGATTCAGAGTATGTATCTGTCACTGTCCACATGCTGAATGTGGCAACAGAGTCAGCCACAGCTGGAATCCAGAAGAATGAATGGCCAATCTCAACATCACTAGCAACAACAACCAGTCCTCGACCAAGGGACAGTGACGCCCTTGTCACCCTGTGGCTGGCTCTTCTAACTCAACAGGGAAGTTCTCGAGGCCCCAGTCTTCCCACTGACCTCTAAAAGATGTTATGGGCTAGATGTGGTGGCTCATGCCTATAATCCCAGGACTTGGGAGGCTGAGACAGGAGGATTGCGAGCTCAAGGCCAGCCACAGCAACTCAGCAAGACCCTGTTTCAAAATAAAAAATAAAATTATGCTGAGGGTGTAGCTGAGAGGTAGAATGCTTCCCTGGGTTTAATCCCCAATACCAGAAAAACAAATAACCAAAGGATTCCATGGATTACCAATGACCTTGAGCCTGGTCTACCCTTGCCACTCCCAGGCTGCATGACCTTGGGCAAGTCCTCTGAGCCCTGGCTGCCTCTCTGTAAATGGAGGAATAATACTACCTACCCCACGGGGCTGTGATAAGGAATGGACGGGTAATGAGGTAATGCAGATGGAACTTGACCAGTAACCGGCCACTCTGTCCTCAAGGCACGCTCCCTGCCGACAGGGTTTTGTCTCTAGCAGCTACAGCATATTCCAAACCATTTCTGCTTCCCAGAAAATCAGAGCACATTCAAAGAAGCCTGTGTTGGGGCGCAGACAGAAACGTAAGCCAAGCTTGCACAAAGACCATGTGCAGAGGCCAGCGCATCACCCCAAAGGCCAAATGTTCAGAGTAACTAACTTCACACTTTTCTACAGAGGATGCCTTCTTCTAGGCAGTAAGCAACTCGAGACTGGAAAAGTGTTTGTGGCCTGAACCCCAGCCAAGAGCCCCGGTCTACAGAAGCCCAGGCTGTGGAGGCTGGGACGGCAGCATCCAGTTGGGGCTTTAGGACCTGGGGCACATCGCTAAGTCCCCCTCCTCACCTGAAAATGGCTGAACACCCTGCTGGGAAGGGAGAAGACTGGGGTTGATTGTTAGCTCTCCAGGAGGCACTCGGCGATTGGCATTAACAGTATTCATCACTGAAAATTTTCACATGTAAAAACTATATATAGTTTTAAAAAATGTGCACACCAAATAAGGTATGCTCTTTGTGTCTTAATTCAAAAACTGATTATTAATATCAGTAGGTGTTGCAAAGAGTATTGTGGAGGGATTGTCTTTGTCGTTATTGTTTGTTGACTGTTTTCTTGATTTTTTAAGTTCTGGTTAAAGTTACATATTGAAGTGCTTGCCTATGAAACAATGCCATGTTGGGATTTGCTTCTTACCTCCAAGAAAAACAAATGACCCAGGCAAAATAATGAGCAAGTGAACCAACAAGACACTTCACAAAAGAAGAAATTCAAATGGCCAGTAGATATATGAAAAAAGGTTCAATATCATTAGCAATCAGAGAGATGCAAATCAAAACTCCTCTGAGGTTTCACCTAACTCCAATTAGAATGGCAATCATTAAAAACACATATGATAATAAAATTTGGAGGGGATGTGGAGAAGTAGGAACTCTAATGTATTGATGGTGGGACTGCAAATTAGTGCAACCACTTTGGAAAACTGTGGAATGTTCTCATAAAAATAAGAATGAACCTACCCAGCTCTACCACTCCTGGTGTCTACCCAAAAGAACTGAAATCAGACCACCATAATAATGCCTATATATCTACACTTAAAGTAGCCCAATTCATAATGACTAAATTTTATGGCACCAGCCTAGGTGTCCATCAAGAGATGAACGGATTACAAAACTATGGGATTTACAGACGATGGAATTCTTCTCAGCCATAAAGAACAAAATTATATCATTTGCAGGGAAATGAATGGAACTCGAAAATATCGTCCTACAGGAGATTAGTCAGTCAAAAAAAGTGAAAGGTTGGATGTTCTCCCTCATATGTGGAAGGTATGAAGAAACTGGCACCCAGGAGGGACTCCAGACAAAGGAAGAGAAACCCTAAGGGAGTGACAGAGGGGGCCTAAGGGAGACCCCATGGGGGAGACACCTCAATGGCCACGATGGACGTATGTAAATGTATCAAGGCCAATCTCAGTGTCGTGTGGGGGAGGGGCTCACGGAGCGCTGTGTGATGTATGCCCATCACTCTGAACCTCACCAAGATGTATGATTACAATGCACCAATAAAAATTTTTTAAATGTAAAGAGGGGAGTAGATGAAATCAAAGCGCAGATAATGGCCACAGGGTGCCCGATCATTTCCACGGCAAGTACTGTAGAATAATTTTGCTTGCTGGCCATGGAGATACTTTGAAATTAAGTGTTTTATCAGCCAAAGCGACAGCCTACTCCTGGGAAGTCTTTCGCTTGCACTGACTTTTGGTAATGTCTGAGAAGGGAAGAGTAATGAGGAAAATCAGGAGGAAGAAAGCGAGGCAAGGAAAGAAAACCAGAAACAGAAGGAAAGAGAAACCAGAGATGCAGTAAATGAGTCAGCTTCAAAGCCCCTCAGGTGGCAGGTGCCCTGGAGCCCAGGGTCCCCAAGGAGTGAGGACCCCTCTCCCTGGCTCAGATGCTGCCCCATGCCTCAGAAAGCAGAGAACGTAGAGTGAGGAGGGGCTGCTGGAAGCACCCTAGGGTGGCAGACGACTCAAGGTACAGCCAGGTCTCTGGGCTTGTGATGCAGGGAAACCCCAAACTCCCCTCTGAGAACCCAGACCCCACCCGGCACAAGCTGGGCCTCTCCTAGCAGGGCTGGCAGCACAGAGCCCTGTGGGGCCTTTTTTACTCTCTGGACCAATAGATTTGCAAGTGGGAAAGGATATCTGCCGCAGGCAAACAGGCCACACCTAAGAAAGACCTAGAAAGAGCTGGTTAAGGAGACAATGTGCATTTTTTTTTTTGCTAAAAGTCCTCAGCCTACAGTTCATCTTTGATTCTACCACATCCAGTGAAATGTTCATTCCTGGATGACACAGGAGTCTTTAGGAAGTTAGCCAGAGCCTATAGAATTCTGGAACTTTCAGCATATACACACTGGGTCAAGCCGAAACAAGATCCCAGGCCATGCCACAGAGCAGAGACTGAGGGCTCTGGGCAGAAGAGAAGCCGGTCATACTCGGAGGAAAACAAGGGAGAATGGACTTTCCTTGAAGGGGCCTCTGGGCTGTCATTTAATGAAAACACAGATCCTGGTGGTGTCTCGAGATTCTCCTCCCGGGTAACCTCCTCGGGATCCCCAGGACCCTGGGCAGTGGCACAGGCTACATCAGGTTCCTCTGCTGCTGTGAGACTCAGAGGACCCTGAAATAAGCACAGCCCAGTCCTGAGCCCTGACCACCGCTCTACAACCTATTTTCCCCTGCAGAAAGATAAGGCTATGTTGTCCTTGCAGGGTCCCCTGCTGGGCTGACAAGCAATAGAAGTCAAATACATAAACTGACCAGCCCCAGATCAGAAGGCCCAGGCATAAGGACAGCCCATGACCAGGTGGGAGCCTGGGGAGGGGGCCCAGAACAGAGGCGAGGGCCGTGGGATTTAGGATGAAGCCTGGGAGCCAGCTTCCTGCAGCAGGCCGGCCGGCTGGGCACACAGCTCTGGGAAGGTGCGCACCTCCCCTACCTCTAGGAGTGCTCAGGGAAGTCTTGGTTTCTAAGCAGCTGAGAAGCCCTCGTTTTGCCCCCAAAGCTTGTGGCTGGTGATGACCACGGCTAGGTGTTTTCATGGCCACCTTCGGTGCAAATCCTTAACTGTTTAATATGAAGATGAGTGGACACTCAGGCCTGTGGGCCTGGGCTTCTTAGACAGCGAGGGATATCCCCCTGCCGATGAATGGGGTCCCACCAGTCACCAGCATCTGAGTCATGGACCAGCAATGGCTGCCTGTTGGTAGAACCAAGCTACAAGGCTCGTAGCTGCTCGCTTGAAATCTTCCTGAGAGGAGGAGGATGAATAACAGGGTCACTGTCATTGCTGCCAAGATCCACTGGCCCTGGCAGAGCATCGGCTCCAACAGGGCGACCCGGACTTCCCTCTGCTTCTGATGAGAGCTGGACTGCCAGCAGTTAGCACAATGCCTGGCATGTAGTAGGCGCTCAGTAAATATTTGTTGAATCGTTGCCCCAAGAAATAAATCCATGACAGCTGCCTCCATAAAGACCTAATCTTCCACCACACGGGCGCTGCAGTTGGAGGCCGGCGGCTGGCAGCCCTTGGACTGACTGCTTTGCTTGCTTTGGACTGACCAGTGCTATAAAAAATGTCATTCATGGCCAATATTTAAAAACCAGGAGCTTTTACATCAAAATATGCATTTCTGGCCATCAGTGGAAGAATTCAGGATGCTCGCCTGGGGTCTGCATCACTCCGTGGCAACAGACAGTCCAAGGAACTAAGAAGCAGCTGCCCGCTCCGGACAAGGCAAAGCCCCACACGTGGTGGCCCTGTCCAGATGGCCACACCCACCTGTGTTTGTGACTGGCTCCATCTCCACAGAGCAGTGTGGCGCACCTGGTCCCTCTCAGGCTGTTCACACTTGTTGCTGGTTGATCTGGGAGCAGGAGGGCAGGCAGCTAACAGCCCCAGGGCCCCTGTGCCCACTCTGCCAGGCCGGCTCCTCCATGGGCATTTCTGTTCATTCCTGTAGCATCTGCCCATCACTGGGCCTCACGCGCTGAGCTGTTTATTGCTGTTCTCTAATGCCACCATCACTACCAATGCCCCACTGAAAGATCACTGCAGGCCGGTCCTCTTTCTCCTCTCTCCCAAGTGAGGGACGCTGGCCCTGTGGCAGCCACCGAGAACCAGGTGCATACCTCTATGATGCAGGAATAAGCCTCCTCTTCCATGCATCGACAGGCACAAGGAAGGGACCGCCTGCTGGTCCTTCCCACCTGCCAAGATCCCGCCAGACATTTCTGACACCTTATCTCCATCGTTCTCACAAGGGCTAAGTAGACACTGCTATTGCCATTTTTCAGAGAGAGAAACTGAGGCTCAAAGAGATTTCTTGACCTGCCTGAGACGACTCAGCTAGCAAGAGTAAAAATTGGACTCAAACTTCCTTTTTTTTTTTTTTTTTTTTTTTGGTGGTACTGGGGGTGGAATCCAGGGAATTTGTTCTACCTCCAGGCTATACTCCCAGATCTATTTTATACTTTGTTTGGAAACAGGGTCTCACTAAGTTGCTGAGAGCCTCACTAAGTAGCCGAGGCTGGCTTCAAATCTATGCGATCCTCCTGTCTCAGCTTCCCAAACGTGGGGATTACAAGCGTGCCCCACCACACCCGGAGGACTCAAACATCTAACCCTTAATTTGGATTACTTTCACCGAACCCATTTTTGGAAATGGAGAGCAAGAGGAGGCAGCAGCCTGACTCCGTGGAGGGCACAGTGTGGTGTGAGAGCCCAGAGTCTGCCCAGAGAGCACCACCCTCCCTCCTGTTCCTCCATGCTCCTGTTCATTGGCTTTTCTGCAGCTCTGCTTCCCTCCATCCAGGCCCTTTATGAATAACGACACTCATGAGGCCATCTTGAGACTTTCTCCTGTGGGGACCACATGCGCTCCCGGGAGTCGCTGACTCCTGGGCCTGTTCCCATCCACTCTCCATCCCTGAGTCTTCGCTGCCTCCCATCTTGGAGTTCCAGTTGCCTGGGCTTGGCTGATGTAGGCGACCTATAGGCGTGAAAAACGAATCAAGTTCCACACGGATGGGACCCTGACCTCCACCAACACTGGGAGCGGGACACTCGGGCAAGGTGATCTGAGCAAGTCAGTGAGGCCCCCTCTGCTCCCCAATGTCCTCATCAAGGGGCTGAACCTGACAACTTTAGAGTTTTCTTTCAGTCTAAATGCTGTGAATCTCTCCCGTTGAATGCAGGCTCCAACATTCTGGAAGTCCTTCCACATTTCCAGGTGCTGAAGTTTGCACTTAACACATGTTGTTTCATTCAGGCTTTACCACGAGGCTCCAAGATTATTTTGTCTACTAAGAAACTGAATTTAAAGGTCAGGTAATACTGGTAAAAGGAGCCAAGAGTAAGCTGAGAAATAAATCAACTGCTGCTGCCCCTCCTGAGATGATTTCTCAAAGTCCTTTGGCTGGGTATTTTATAAGCAGTATCAATGTGTCATGAGATAAATCAACACCCGGTGCAGCTGGCAATGTAACCAATCGGTAGGACCCCGCTGTACAATACCAAAGGGGTGTTTACGTCTCCGCAGGCTGAATCTGCAGGACAGGCACCCTCCCACCTGCCCTCGTAACTGCTTTGTCTAAAAGCACAATGGTCAAACTTCTGGCTCACTCGGAGCTATAAAAAATCATTCTCGCCATTCCCAACCTGTCGACAGACCTGCAAGTCTTCGGAGACGGACTTCCTCAGGACCTGCAGTCTTTATTGGAATGTCTTAATTGGCTTTTGGAGATTTTGCACAGCACTGCGAATTCAGATAATCAGGTTTGGGAAAGAGTGTAATCAAGCTGATTTATCCACAATTAGCTCCCCCTATTATCCTCCTTGTTACCCCATTCTGCAATTACTTGCATGGAAAATTTTTATGTAATGGAGACAGTAAAGGAGAATGCAGCAGGTTCCTCCTGAATCCACAGATCAAGGGCTCAGCTCTGTCTGCGAGCCTGGGCTCCTGGCTCAGAGAGTGGGATCTGTCCACTCCCCGGAAGTTGCTACTGTCCTCTCTCCCTCCTCTCCAGCCCCGCTGACTCTCCTGAGGGTCCTTACACTTGTCAAGCGGTTCCCAGATGAGAAGTATGGTCCTTACTGTTCTTCCCGGAGTGCTCGTCCTGGACACCTGCCTGGCTCGCTCTCCCCGTTCTTCAGGCCTCTGGTCACGTGGCCGCGTCTCTCCAGGGGCAGCCGCATTTCTACATGGAACAGCAACGCCCTCGCTCAGACCAGCCCTCCCCTCTGCCTCGCTCCCATTTCCGCCCAATGCTCATCACCATTAACACCGTGTGTGTACTGAGCACGCATTTAGTCTTCCTCACCACGTTGTGGCCTGGGTTCAAAGTGTCCCCAGGCCTCCTGTGTTGCCGATGCAGCCAATCAGGAGGTGGGAAGGGATAAAAGCTCCCAAGGGCTAGGGCCGCGTCTGGCTTGTCCACTGCTGCGTACGTAGGCTCAGGAAGTCCACCTGCTATTGAACAGGTGTTCAAAAGAATTTTCTGAAGGAATAAATGATTCCTCCCTATAATTTCAAAGAGAAAAAACTCATACCTACTGACTGATGTCCTCTCTAATAAATGTCCTGTAATTATAGACCTGGCTAATTTATGGCTATAGGAGAGAATTATAGGTCATGAGTTATATCAAGGAAGAGTTATATTCCTGTTCTCTCTTATACACACACACACACACACACACACACACACACACACACACACTACAATTGTAGATCATGAGTTACACCAATGAAGAGTCATATTCCCATATTCCTATTCTCTCTCTTACACACACACACACACACACACACACACACACACACACACACTACAATTGTAGATCATGAGTTATACCAATGAAGAGTCATATTTCTGTTCTCTCTTACACTCCCTCCCTCCCCTAGACAGGACAACAGACAGCGCCGGCCACTCCAAGGGCTTGTGAGGCCAGGACCCTCTGGTGCTTCGACTCCCTCCCTTGCCTGCAGAAGCTTGGTCAGTCGCACACACCAGACAGGAAGGTGGCAAGGCGACTGATTTCCACAGAAATCTGACTTATCAAGCAACCTTGACACCGCTGAGAAGCTGCAGGCAGATGGTAATACTGGTCGTCTTTTGTCCAGGGGGCTCCCGGGTCAACTTCTGTATAAACCAGAGACTAAGCCTACACTCTTCAGCTCAGAGCAGAGAGGCTGCACGCCTGGAACTTGTCCACACAGCAACTGGCAGCATGGACTCAAACCCAGGGCCGTCTGACTTCGAGTCCCTGAGGTTCTTCCATCACCCTACGCTGCCTCAGACCCACTGGAGATGGAAGTCTGTGTTGACAACGCAGACAGGCCGGGGCACTGGTCATGCCCGGGGGGACCGGAGATGCTTCAGAAGGGGTCATACACTGAGGAGGCTGGAAAGGCCTCCACCAGCCAGCCGCGGCAACGCAGGCTCTCAGCAACCTAGTGGGACCATTTCCAAATAAAACACCTACAAAGAAGGCTGAGGGTGTGACTCTAGAGTAGACTGCCCCGGGACTCAATCTCCTGACCCCACACATACACAAGACGAGCCCTGCTCCTCAGATCCTGAAGGAAGGGCTGCAGAGCCTGGAGACGGCAGAACCCCAGCCTTGAGGCTCCTTCATGCGGGAACCGCCTTCCGCTTTGGTTCCCTACTAGCCCTTCCTCGAGGCCCGGGTGACACCGCTGGCCGCTCGACGCCACAGGAGCACGAGCCTTGTAGGAAGCCATGAGGACTAAGGAATAGGAGCGCCCAGCACCTGGGAGGGCCCAGGGAGGGTCGTTGCTGCTGTGCTGGTTGCTAACTAATATAATATTGTCAACTCCTGTGTATCCAAAGGAAGAGTCCTCTCCAGAACTGAGTCAGTTAACAGGAGACTGCGCGGGCAGGCAGACCACAAGTGGTGGGAGCTCTGACTTTTCAAAGCTTCTCCATTCAAGAAGCGGGTTGCTCGTCCTCCTGAGGTCCGCCATGCTGCCTGGGAACTGCCAGCAGAGCCCACCACGTCCCCGGAGGCCTGTGCCATTATCTTGTCCGAGTCTTGTGAAGCGATTCTATCACCTGTTCCCCGGGGACTGCAAAACTGTCACTCGGGTGACACGCCACCACGCCGGGCAGGCCGTGGGCATCTGTTCTGTGCCAGTGATGGCAAGAGCATCCCACGTGCCAGGAGTCTCTGATGCAGCAGGGAAGGTGGGCCAGCAGAGCCTGGCCACATGGTTTGGCATGCAGAAGGGGGCAGCCCGGAAGCCCAGAGCTCAGTCCACCTGCGGGGTCAGGGAAAACTGGAGCCCAAGCCAGGCCTGCAGACCTGAGGAGAGGGGTTCAGTAGAGTGGAGAGGGACAGGGGAAAGACACTGTCCTAGTAGTTAGAGGAAGCCAGGCGCGGCGGTGGGCCACATTTGATGGTAGAGAAGGCAGAGTCAACTTAAACATTAGCATCTGGGACACCCACAGGCCTTCCTAGGTCCACAGACTCTGCTTAGAGTCAGGCTCTACCCTGGCGGGCAGAGGCTGCCACTCTCTGCAGTGTCGTGGGCCCTGCCTGTAATCCTGTTAGGGTTTACCTTGTTAGTGAAGGGCCCATCACTCCTGTCAAGATTGTTATGAACCTTGATTGGGTTACCTGACATATTAATTTTCCATGCTGGTTTTGTGTCATGCCCAAATTTAATAAGCCTGCCTTCTACGTCCTTATCCAAACTGCTGATGAAAAGCTTTGGACAGAGGAGGTCAGACTCAGAGTTCCAAGGCGTGGCCCTGGGCGGCATCCCCCAGCTGCGCCCCAGATGTGCAGCCACAGCAGGTGCCCCATCTCGTAACTACCAGATTAGTCAGGCAGCCTTGGCTTGTACCTAAGGAATGAGGACACGAGAGCTCACTCACCTGGAACTCAGTTACCAAAACTGTCCTCCTGAGAAGCAGCTGCAATTTGCAGAGCCTCTGGGCATGCAGAAGACCCAAGCAGCCAACACCGGATGCTGGACGGACACACTGAACGCCGAGGTGCGCAGGCCAGACCCATTTGCTCTTATCTTTTGCACATAGTTTTAACGATCTCCTTTCAATACCTTGCCAGATTAGCAGCTGCCAAATAGAAATGGAACTTGCTTTAGGCAGCATACTCTCTTTCACCTTTCAGGAATAGAGAAGATTTTTTTAAGCCCTAAGAGAGAACAATAACTGTAACCCCCAAGAGCGCATGGGAGAGAGGCCTCACACCTCACTAAACTGGAAAAATCACAAAATTACCTGTGGATGATTCTTTACCACTTTGTGGCCAATCGTTGGTTAAATTATGATTGGAATCCTGTTTCTAGAATAAAGGTAATGACCTTTTTATATATAATGGGTGCTGCCCGTGGGTGGTACAAGTAAACATTTATTTATTCAACAAACACACCCTGCACACCAAGATAAGCCAGGTTCTGGAAAATGGTGGGTAGGCACTGCAGGGCAGCAGTGACCCCAACAGGCAAGGTCTCTGTGCTCACAGAGTGTACAAACTGCGGAGCATCTGCTTAGCATCTGGGACACCCACTGGCCTACCTAGGTCAACAGGCTCTGCTTGGAGCCAGGCTCTCCCCTGGCAGGAAGAGGCTGCCAGCTGAGCAGAGCCAGGGGACACACTGGAATGCCACCAGGTAGGAAAGCATCACTGCAGATGATAACCCATGCTATGAAAAATAAAAGAGCAACGTGACCACGCAGCAGAGTAGGGCCTGGGACACTGGACACGAGGCCCTGGGCAGGCTCCCTAGCAAGGGACATCTGAACGGGATGAGGGGCAGAGCCAGCCGCTCAGATTGGGCATGGGCAGGAGAACTGGGGATCGGTACAGTCTTTCTCCAGGGAGGGCAATTTGGCAAAAGGAAAAGGGAAAATCCTTTGATGTAGAAACTTCTCAACCAGGAATTAAGCCCAAGAACATAACCAGGGATGTGCACAGGGATTGATGGAGCAGGATGTTCATCACGGTGTTATCTACATCCTCGGGCAACTGGAGAAGCCTGCCAATGTCCAGCACCCGTGCCCGGCTCTGTTAAACTGTTTACCGTCATGTAATGGACTGTGTCACAACTTTTTGAAAAGCAAATTGAGGAGGAATATTTAATCAGTATAGGAGAAAGGGGAGGACAGCATGCCAAGAGGAATTCTTTATTTCTGATGAGGCAGACTTTTTGTGTAGAAAAAATATTATGTATCACAGAAGGCCAGGGGAGGGGAGAATATAAATAAAAATGTTAACTGGTTTTCTCTAGGTAGTAGGATCGCAAATGATGTCATTTGCCAGCCATTTTTCTCACTATATTATGAAAGTTCCCTACATCAGGCCTATATTTGTTTCATTAAAATATCTCTTACTTGCTGAGCATGGTGGCACACGCTTGTAATCCCCGCACTTGGGAGGCGGAGACAGGAGGATCGCGCAAGTTCAAAGCCAGCCTCACTGGCTTAAGAGACCCTATTTCCAAATAAAATATAAAATAGGTTTGGAAATGTAGCCTGGAGGTAGAAGGGTTCCATCCCCAGCACCACCAAAATGTGTATATATATCTTACTTAAAAAGAAAGAATTCGGCCAGGCATGGTAGCACACGCTTGTAATCCCAGCATTTGGGAGGCTGAGACAGGAAGACTGTGGTTCGCAGACAGCCTCAGCTACTTAGTGAGGCCTTTTACAACTCATTAAGACCCTGTTTCAAAAAAATAAAAAATAAAAAGTCTGAAAAATAGGGCTGAGGGTATAGCTTGGAGGTACAATGTCCCTGGGTTTCATCCCAAGTACCGTAAAAAAATAAAAATAAAAAATAAAAGGAAAAAATTCTTCTTGCAACAATAACTTGTTTCAATGTTGTGGTTCAAGAAGAGGGAGCCTTCAGCCCCCAGGGCGAGGCAGACACTGTGACAGCCCCTCCTGAGAAGGGGAGCCGGGTAGCCCAGCGAGCATGGGGTGTGCCCCAGGAAACCAGATGACTGTGCAGGCCCTGCAGACATGGGACAGAGGCCTGCACAGCATGGTGGTATGTGTCTGAACGTTTAACTTGAGAATTCCCAAACCCCCAGGGATCCAATGTCACCTTCTCTACTTCCTTGCCTCGTCTCCCTGCATGATCTCTAATGAGTGGTCTGGGTTTCCCCGCCTGGGGAGCTGACAGGAGTGAACCCAAAGGCCTCCCGAGGCCCGCACCTTGTCTTCAGTGTGTTTCCTTATCGGGGAGAAGAGTCTTCTCCCAGGGACTGGCCTCTACCTCCCTCCACTTATCCTCTGAGTTTCCAACTTTCGCAAACTCAGGCCTAGAAGAGGCCTGTAGGGACAGCTTCGTCCTCCAGGGGGGCAGAGGTGAGACCTCTCCTGGGCATTTTCCTAGAGCTAGGTGAGCCAGGCTGGAGAGGAGGGTCAGAACCCAAAGCCACCGCGGGGTTAAAGCCAGACTCCCTTCCTTCTGTACTAGGAAGGGCCTGCCCTTGTCCACGGGGAAGGTAGACCCAGCCATGCCCAGGGCGAGACCTGCTGCCCGGCTTCGCACAGAGGGGAGGGCTCACGATTTTCAGCTCAGCCAGCAGGAACCAGGAGGGTTTCCACAGCACCTTGCTCAGATGCAGAAACAGGCAGGTGGGAAGGGGCACTTCCTCCCACAGTGCTCTCCAAGTTCTTTTTATATTTAAACTTGAAATAACTGAACTGAATCCAAAAACGATTTGAAGTACCTTCAGGTTCTCCGAGAAGGGAAGCGAAGCCCTCCAGCAGTAGCTCTAAGTGCTGATGCAGCGGTGGGGAGATTTCTTTTTCTTTTCTTTTAAACACTGTTCTCTTGGATTAATTCAAAGCAGCAACTCACATTTTCTTGAGAAGAAAAAAATGAATTCCCCCACCCACCCACACACACAAGTAAAAGAAATAAACACCGTGATTACCACGATTCACCCTTTAGGCACAAAGTCCACAGATGATTAACCAGGCCCTGCGCAGGCTCCTGAGTATCTTGATGTTGGCCATTCGAAGGCAGCTGGTGTGTCCCCACAATGGCGGCTGACATCGGGGAGAGATTCCATTTGTTCCAGAAAGAAACCACCAATGTGAAAAACTAAGAGAATGTTTATAAACAAGTGGCTCTCGCAGAGGAGACGAGGTCAGGGTGACAGGACGCCAAAGGGAGAAGGGCACAAGAACAAGCATTGTGCTCTGAAAACTGGAACAGGAAGGTTAGGGGAACTGGGATACGGCGTGCCCAAGAATAAATACCGTGACAGTGGAACATCTGTGGTGTGGCCCCTGTGTGCTGGCCAACCCTGCTGGCATGGAAGCGCTGACCACCCTATCCAGTGTGGGCTGATTTACCCTACTCTGCGGATTCATGAACTAGAAAGCAGAGGATGCGCTAAGCCAAGGAGAGGTGGAGGCGGCATCTGGTCCCAGACTTCCTGGCTAGATCCTGGGAGCTTCACCGTGAGCTGGACGACACCTGAATATGGGTCTGTCATGACCGGGCTGCAGGGACCAGTGTGTGTGAGACTCAGGACATCCCCACCCATCGACAGCAACATAGATGGTGCAGAGTCAGGGAGGCCCGGCCGTAAGTTTAGAGGGTTTTATTGCACAGAAAACATCATCACCTGATACAGTGCAGGAAGATGGACAGGGAGGACGCTGCTTGGACAGCAGCTGTTATGACTCCTGGGAAGGCCGTTCAAAGGGCAGGCCCTGGGTTTGGAGCATAGGAACCAAGTCTATGCACAGGGCCCCTGGCCCTGATCAAAGCCCACCCTGAGGCCCTCTGGTCCCAGCTGTGAGCATTGACATTTCCCACCCAAGCCCCCAGCTCTACTGTACGTCCCCGGGAAGCTTTCCTACACTGGCGATTTCCCAGGTTGGCTCTGCTGCAGCCAGATCTTCCAGGGCCCTGCATCCACCAGCAAGAGAAATCAGAGTAGTAAAGAGACATGTGCCACTTTTTATCTCCTTTCCCAAGGCCTTGCACACTTACTGGCACAGTGGGGGCCCAGACGATACGTACCTAAGGCTGCTGGAGCAAAGCCATGAACGTCATCTTCACCATAGTGATCATCATTATTATTATGGTGCTAGGGATGGACTGAAGCCCTGTCTCCAAGGGACACTCCCAGCCCATTTATTTTTTGTTTTCAAACAGGGTTTTGCTGGGTTGCTGAGAGTCTCACTACATTGCTGAGGCTGGCCCCAAACCTGCAATCCTCCTGTCTTGGCCTCCTAAGTACTTGGATCAGAAGCATACAGCACCACGCCCTGTCAAGGGCATTACCTTAAGCAAGGGGAGTGGACCCTGCCTCCCACATCATCCCAGGTCAAGGAATGGGCCAAGAAGGTGATAAGTCACCACCTACAGATATTCTGCCCCATGTGCTATCCCAGTTTGACACTGGTCTTTCAAAGTGGTCTTTGTAGGAAAAACACCTCCAGAAACACCCACTGAGATTTTACGTCCCATCCCTTTACTGATGCTCAGAATAAGGTCCACAGGAAACCTTAGGCCTGCGAGACCAGGAGGAGGAGAGGACACAGCCTAAGGCGCTGAGCCTCATTTTGCTCTCTGGGCCTGTGCCCAGTCTTTCCTGTGTCCCACACAAACATGCCAGATATACTGAGGGCATCCATCAGGACCCTCCTGAGGGTAAGAGGTGGTTTCAGTACAAAGCAGCTCTCCCAACTTGCTGTCCCACAAGGCCCTCTGGAAATGCAGCTGCACTGAAATGATCCCAAGAGGACGCATGGGACAAGGCCAAGCTCAAGCATGGAGAACCAGCAACTGGAGGATCTAAAGAGGCCGCAGGAGATCACAGGCCTGTGTGGGGCCAAATTCCAGATACTGAGACACGAGGCCCTGCTCTGCCAGTGAACATCACGAGGCTCTGATAAGATCATCTGCCTTCAAAAGATTTTTAAAAACTAAAAAAATTAAAAGAGGAAGATGCACAAGATGTCGAGTATGGCATAATACATTCCCAGGTCCCCCGGGAGCAGCAAAGTCCCATCGACTGGCATGTACCACTCACTCCCCGGCACATCCACTTCACTGAGGTCACCAGGAAGCTTCGAGACCAGTCTCTTCCCTTCCCCTTCCCACTCAAACTTGATGCAAATTGTCCCAACACACAAAACACTTGATTTAACATTTGTATGCAAAGCACTATCATCTCGGTTATTAACAGTGTGACACTGGGTGCATTTTTTAACCTCTCTAAGCCTTGGATTTCTCATCCCCTATAATGAAAGAATTATAAAATCTCTATCTCATAGAGTTGTTTAAAGATTTAAGGAGTGAACTGCCTTAGCATACCGCCTCCCATACAGTAAGGACTCAAGAGTGGGAGTTATTACCATCATTTTCTCTTCTCTTTCCAGTCTCAACCTCATCTCTGGAGCCAAAGCACCCCAGTTTGCTACTTTTAGCAAATAGTAAAAGGCTCTTTTGTTGCATGGAAAAAATCAAGGAAAAGTATCTCTGTTTCATATGGTTTTCATAAGTAAGGCATAAATATTTAAAAGTCCAATTTCATATGTTCTTATTACATGACTGAAGACCTCTTCAGTGGTTCTCGAGACTGAATTAAGCATAATACACCCAGGAACCGAGTATTTCTGTAATTTAAAAAAGATAAATGTGAGACTTCTGTATAACCCCGTCATTAGGATTATACCCATTAATTCAGGGCTGACATGTTCAGTCTAGACAGCACAGAAAAGTAAAGTCTATGCTGAGTTTTGGGAAATACAGATGGCTTTAGATGGCAAAGTAAGGCTATTTGAATGATGACTCAGAAAACCATAAATATATTCATGCTGAAGCTAAGAACTAGTGGACTTCAAAAAATGATTTCGCATATAAAAAATGTAAACCTTGTGTTCAAAAATTTGAAAATTTCCTTTTGTGTGTGTGGTACTGAGGACTGAATCCAGAGGCATTCTACTTCTGAGCTACACCCCCAGCCCTATTTTTATTTATATTTTGAAAGAAGATCTCACTAGGTTAATGAGAGTCCCACTAATTGCTGAGGCTACCCTCAAACCTCCAAACCTGCAATCCTCCTGTCTCAGCCTCCCAAGTAGTAGGATTACAAGTGTGCACCATCACGCTGGGCTGGAAATCTTTTTAAAGAGATATCCAGTTCAAGATGGCCAATAGAACGTATATATTTTGTCTCCCTTCCTTTACAAAACAGCACTGAAAAGAATAAAAACCTAAACAGAAACCCATCCGCAAGCTGAAGAGGTAACTCTGGGTAAAGCAGTATGGGAGAAAATTATGAAAAACGTAAAAAGCACAAGGGAATAAAATATAGGTAATATAACAAAGAAGAAATTTTCTTGTGAAGGAGATTAGCCACAAAGGGGGAACCCAAAATTCTGAGTGAAAAATTTCCTTCACATCATCTGCTTAGAAATTGCAATATGCAAGGCAGGACTCCAAGGACCCTATTGGTAAGCAAAGCTGCGGTCCAGAGAGTCCAGCAGAGATTGTAGCAGTAGCTGGTGCTAGAAGAGAGAGTCTGGAGTTGACATTTCTCCATGTTAAACTTTCCACTAGAATCTCAGTAGGGTCAAACCAGAGTTGGAGAAAGCCCACGTCATAGAATTAATGATACAAACATGATCAAAGGCAAAAAGCAAAGGAGACCTCTAAAGCAAGTTCCAAGGTGAAGGAGACCCAAGAACAAATCAATGGCATGCAAAAACTAAAGCCAACACTCTTCGGGGAAAGTAATAATCTAAAATCTTAATCTAAATCTAATAACAATCATCTAAAATCTAAAATAATATCATATATGATTCACAATGTCCATATAATAAACAAAATTACTAGAATTAATAGAAAAAGTCAGAATCATAGAACATCCTGATGCTGAAATTAGCAAAATAGGATTTTATACAAGAAATACATTAAAAGATGCTGTGGTTTAGATCTGAAATGTCTCCCCAAAGCTTGGTGTTAAAGGCCTGGTCACCAGCTGGGCCACTAAAGGTGGTGGAATCTTTAGGAGGTGGGGCTTAATGGGAAGAAGTTAGGCCACTGGGGTGTGCTCCTGAAGGGGATATGAGGACCCTGGCCTCTTCTCCCTCTCGTCTCACTTCCTGGCCACCCTGAGGTGAGCAACCGTCTCTGCCACATACTCCTGCCATGATGTCTTATGCCATCACAGCCTCAGAGCAATGGGGCCAAGTGACCGTGGACTGAAGCCTTGAGCCAAAATAAACCTTTCTTCCTTATAAGTTGTTTATCTCAAGTATTTTGTCACACTGACAGAAAGATAACCAACAAAAGATTAAAGAGAAAGATGAATACTATGGGTGAACAGATGGAAAACATCAACAGAAAACTAAAAAACAACTAGATGGAAATTATAGAACAGAAAAAAAATTGAACATCTAAAATCAAACATGTAGTCCATGCATTTACTAACAGAATAGGCACCGTAGAATGAAATATTAGTGAATCTGAAGACAAGTCAACAAAAAATTATCTTAAACTGAACCACAAGAAAAAAAAGATTAAAATGTAAAATAAGATATAACAGAGCACCAAAGACCTGTGGAACAATATCACTGTCCAATATGTATGTGATCAAAGAACCAACAAAAAAGGAGTAAAAGAATGGGACAAAGAATATTTGAAAAAAAAAAGTCTTAAGAATATTTAATTGAGCTGGGCGTGGTGGCGCACGCTTGTAATCCCAGCATTCGAGAGGCTGAGACCAGAGGATCGCGGTTCACATACAGCCTCAGCTACTTAGTGAGGCCCTCTGCAATTCAGTGAGACCCTGTTTTAAAATAAAGAATAAAAAATAGGGCAGGGGGTGTAGCTCGGAGGTCAAATGCCTCTGGGTTCCATCCCAGACCTGAAAAAAAAAAAAAAAAAGAACATTTAATTGATGAAAGACATTGAACCATAATGCCAAGAATCTCGGTGAATCCTAAGAGAAAAAATACAAATGACACCAACTCAGATGTACCACAGTCAAACTGCTGAAAACAAAACATAAAGAGAAAGTGTCAAAGACTGCCAAGGGCAATAACACATTATGTTCAGGAAAGCAACAATAGAAGTCACAGCTAACTTCTTGTCAGAAATGATGGAAGCCACAAAACAACCCAAAGGCAGCTTTAAAGTGCCAGGAGAAAATGGCCAACCTAGAATTCCTTACCTAACAAAAATAGCTTTAAAAAATTAGGGAAAAATAGAGAGAATTCCAAGAAAATAAAAGCCACAAAGGCTCATTTCCTGCAAATTGCACTACAAGAAAGCTAAAGGAAGTTCTTCAGACATATGGAATATAATCCCAAATGGAAAATTAAATTTGAAAGATGTTATAAAGAACACTGGAAATAGTAAAAATGTGGATGCATATTTTTTAAATCTTAATTTTTTTTAAAGTGAATTGACTATAAAAGAAAAAGTCATGTATGTGTTTGTGGGATTCACGTACTTTTACTTACGTAGAAGTTACATCTGTGACAACATACCAAAGGTATGAGAGGAGATTATGAAGGCATGCTGTCATAAGATTTTTCCATTTTATGGGAAGTGATTTAATATTTACTTAAGGGAGAGGTGATAAGTAAATATGGCACACTTTTCTCCAGAGAAACTAGTAAAAGTATTTAAAGAAGTATATATAAAAATTAAATAAAGGAGAAAATATGGAATATTAGGAAGTATTTGACTTATCTAACAGAAGACAAAAAGAGAGGAAAAGCACAGCTGAGACAAATAACAAAGGTGAAAATCAAATAACAGGGTGACCAGTTTAAATCCAACCATACCTATAACTGCACTAACTATAAATGGCTTAACCATCCAAATTAAAGGCAGAGATTGGCTAGGAGGATAAAATTAAAAGCTACAACTAAATCCTATTGGAAAGATCAGTAGGAGCCATGCTTTAAAAGTAAACACATAGAAACACAGATACAACAAAAGTAAGGGATAAAGATAATATAGAAATATATTAATGTTAGATAAAATAGGCTTCAAGATAAGGAATGATATGACGAAAAATGAAAATTACATGAGGATAAAGTTCAATTCATCTGAAGGAAATAAAATTTAAGAACACTAACTGGAAGTATAGAAATAGGCATAGAAATTATGATGTCCCTCCAAATCACCAAAGGAAAGGGGAAGTCTAGAAAACAAAAGATAAGCTACTGAGTTAGCAAGAAACAGAGGCAGAGGTATCTTAGTTTACTGTATGCAGATATAGCATAATATCTGAGGCTATAAGGAGCAAGACTGATTTCTTAGCATTTTTTTTTTTTTTTTTTTTGGTGGTACTGGGGTTCCTGGAAGACCTTCTACCTCCAGGCTACACTCCCAGACCTATTTTATACTTTTTTTGTTTGGAAACAGGGTCTCTTAAACCAGCGAGGCTGGCTCTGAACCAGCACCATCCTCCGTCTCCGCCTCCCAAGCGCGGGGATTACAAGCCTGCGCCACCACACCCGGCTTTCTTAGCGTTCTTAAGCAGAGGAGTCCAAGACTGAAAGGCCTGGCTTTGGTGAGGGCTCTCACGGTGTATCATCCCATAGCAGATGGGAGAAAGCCAAGAGATGGCTCATAAGAGCAGGGGACTGAACTCACAGTCTCCAGCCCTTTCACAATCAGCATTAATACAGGCGTGAGGGTAGAATCCTCCTGACCTAAGCATCTCCCATGAAGCCCCACCTCCCAGCACTGCTGCCTTGGTGGCTAAGTTCCTAACACTGTGTTTGGGGGGGGGGGGGTTGAGTCAAATGATAGCAGGGAGAGAGACATAATAATGAAGCAGTACAATAAGAAAACACAGAACAAGTTGGCAGCAATAAGACAAAATATTAATTATTTCAACAACAACTACAACAAAACAATGTGAAAGCTTTAATTATCTTAGCTTGATAGAGGCCACGTATCTGCACATATAAAAGACAGAATTTAAAAGAGCACATTTAAGCACAAGATTATAGAGGATGTGAACACCACGGTTAGCTTGTTTTAATATATTTAGAACTTTGTACCCACCAAACAGAAACTATTCATTATGTTCGAGCTATGTAAAATTTATGAAAAAATTGACTATGTGTATGGCCACAAAGAATCATAACCGAATATAAAACATGAATATAAAACATAAAAATCATACCAGTCGTAGTCTTTGACCTCGATACAATGAAACTATTTTAGGACTATCATTATTCCATATTAAAGACTAGGAAATTGAAACAGAGAGAGAAAGAAGCCTGTCCAACTATACACAGCTAGTAAGTTGCAGTCTGAGTTTTGGACCTGAGTGTTCCAGCTCTGGAGCCTACAGTCTTAACCACTGTGCTGTACCCTTCCGCACAGAGGACCAGGGCAAAGGGGGACTTCCCATGTAGACATCTAAGAAAACTGCAAAACGACAGTGGTTAAAATGTTAACTGAGTCAGACCAGGAATTTAATAATCAGAAAAGAAATCACTTGCAATCTCACAGATGGATGGAAAGAAATCAATGGTCTATTTCATAACTGGCAAGTCTCCTGATAGGAAAAAAGTCAAATTCCCTATTCCACCTCATATGTAAAAAATAAATAACAAATACATCCAGGAATTGGGAAACAAAAGTATAAAATACTAGACAAAAAAGAATATTTCTATTTTAGAAGGAAAATGGCTTTCTAACTAGGATTGAAACCATAAAGGAAAAGAATGGCAGGTTAAACGACATAAAAATTAAAACCTAGCCAGGCGTGGTGCCCCATGCTTGTAATCCCAGGACTTGGGAGGCTAAGACAGGAGGATCACAGGTTTGCAGCCAGCCTCAGCATGTTAGCGAGGCCCTCCACCACTTACTAAGACCCTGTTCCAAAATAAAAAATAAAATAGGGCTGAGGATGTAGCTCAGAGGTAGAATGCCCCTGGGTCTAACACCCAGCACCAAAAAGAAATTTAAAACTTATACACAATAACAGGAATCACAAAGAAACTTAATAGTAAACCACAAATGTAAAGAAAATATTTACAAAATATAAAAGATAAGATTAATATCTCTAAGGAAGAAAGCACTCCTGTACATCAGTAAGCTCAACTGGGAGACCCAACAGAAGCTTGAAAAAGAGAGGAGTCAAAAGCTGAAGGTGCAGCTCAGTGGGAGAGCCCTTGCCTCCATGTATACGGCCCTGAGTTCTAGCCCCAGAACCATCCCCACAAAAAAAGGAAAAAGAAGTTTCACTGAAGAAATATAGTCAATAAATATGTGAAAAAAGTTCATAACCAAATATAAAACATAAAATGAGATATGAAATGTAGAAAGAGAAATGAAAAGTAAATCAAACGTACCCTTCGCTGCCGTGGCAGAAACATAAAATGTTAACACCCAGCACTGGTGTGGATGTAGGTAAACAGACACCTTCACCCACGGTTGGCGAAATGGAAGTATGTATGCCATATAGCTCTTTGGGTGGAGAATTTGGCAGTGGCCGGACAAAGTTAAAATATACGTGAACTTGGACCAACAACATTTATTTGTAAAAGTTGATCAAGCATCAATATTGAATGGGTGCCCTACAGCGTATGGGCAATCACATGTGTTGTCGATCACAGCAAAAAATGAAAACTTCAGAAGCCGGGCGTGGTTGCGCACGCTTGTAATCCCAGCATTTGGGAGGCTGAGACGGGAGGATCATGGTTCCTGGACAGCCTCAGCTCTTTAGTGAGGCCCTCTGCAACTTAGTGAGACCTTGTTTCAAAACAAAGAATAAAAAATAGGACTGGGGGTGTCACTCAGAGGTAGAATGCCCCTGGGTTTCATCTCCAGTATAGCAAAAAAAGAAGAAAAAAAAAAGAAAACTTCCACTAGTAGATTGATACAATGTGCAATCACACGGCCAGTTTAAAAAGAATCAAGTGGATCTGTATAAGTGGAAAATAGCTCCAAGACAAATTCAATAATAAATTTTGAGCTACATATAAAATGTATTTCTTACATATTATAATTATGTAAAATTGTATTTAAAAGTTTAACTTGCCGGGCGTGGTGGCGCACGCTTGTAATCCCCGCTTGGGAGGCGGAGACAGGAAGATCACGCAGGTTCGAAGCCAGCCTCTCTGGCTTAAGAGACCCTGATTCCAAATAAAAAATATAAAATAGGTCTGGGAGTGTAGCCCAGAGGTAGAAGGGCTCCATCCCAAGTACCCCCCCCAAAAAAAAGCTTAACTTGAGAAAGTAACAGGAATGGAACTGGTGAACATAGGTAAAGAGCATCAAAGAGTCTTCCATTTTTGTATTTCTTTAATTTTTACAAGTATGTTGGCTCTAATAGAATTTTTTTTTTTGCATGGAAACTGGGGGCATTCGACCTCTGAGCTACACTCCCTGCTCTGTTTTTTATTCTTTATTTTGAAACAGGGTCTCACTGAGTTGCAAAGGGCCTCACTAATAGCTGAGGCTGTCTGCGAACCTGATCCTCCTGTCTCAGCCTCCGAATGCTGGGATTACAAGCGTGCGCCTCCACGTCTGGCTAGAATTTTTCAAAGTGAGGAGAATACATTGCTCCCATGACCAGCACTGGATGACCAGCTTGACTGGACTGAGAGCTCAGAGACTTCTGGATGTTTCCAGAGACAACTGGAGCAGCGAGGCAGACCTGCCCTTCCTGTGGGCGGTGCTGTCCAAAAGGCTGCAGCCAAAAGGTCCAAAAGGTAGGAGGAGGAGGAAGCAGAGGGCAGAAGCAAACTCAGTTCCTCTTAAGCAGGTGCATCTACACCCGCTGCCACCACCTGTGGGCACCAGGCTCCAGCCCTCCACTCTTCCAACTCACGCTCTCTCCAGCGACTGTCCGGGGGCTCCGGGCCTTCAGCCGTAGCCCGGGCTGCAGCTCTGGACGCTCTTGTTCTGAGGCCCCAGTTGCTTGGACTGAACAGCTACTGGTTTCCCAGCTCTCAGCCTGCAGACAGCCACTATGGGACTATCCAGCCTCTGATTGTATAAATCAATCTAATAAATCTTCTTTTACGATTACATTGATTATTGCTTATGTTATATGTAAGATGTATATGTATATGTATATGTATATGTATATGTATATGTATATGTGTATGTGTATGTGTATGTGTATGTGTATGTGTATGTGTATATGTATATGTATATATATCATATATATTGTTGGTTCTGATCCTTTATGGAACCCTGACTAATAATCCTTGCAATTCTCATATTTGCTCAAGTGAGATACACTTCAAATAATTGTGATTCCGAAATACATTTTGCATAGTGCTTTTAAAATAAATATTACATAAATAAAAGTTTACTGTGTTTCTTTACAATTTTCTAAACAATTATTTCAATACCTATAATATATAAGTGTGCATAATTTGCCGAGTCATCTTTAAATGTGGGCTATTTGAGTTTTAATCGATTTGTTTTGGTTTGACAAACATATTTACTTTGCTTTGTAGAGAACACAGCAGTGAAAATCTTTATAAGTGAAAATTTTTTTATCTCTTACTTTAGTGTCTCAATCTTTTTTTCCACAATTCTAAGTTTAAAGGGAGGAATAATTCTACAGCTGCTAGCACACTGAAATACGGCTCCTCCAAAGGGCTATGTCCACTTACAATTCCGCCTGCGAATTTGGATTACATCTGTTTCAAATAAACTTTCACATTACAGATGTTAATCTTCACTTTCTGATTTTTTTATTAAACATTTTAATTGAAGCTGAGTATGGTGGTGCATGTCTGTAATTCTAGTACTTGGGAGGCTGAGACAGGAGGATCACTGGTTCATGTCCAGCCTCATCAAATTAATAAGGCCCTCTGCAACTTAGTGAGACTCTATTTAAAAAAATAAAATAAAGTAGGGCTGGAGGTTTTGCTTGGAGGTAGAATGTTCCTGGGTTCAATCCCCAGTACCACACCAAATAAATAAGTAAATAAATAAATAAATATTATTGATATAAAATGTATAAGGGTTGACTTCTGGCACATTCCCACTTTAAATATTCCCAAAGTACTCATAAAAGAATCATTCAGGGCCCCATCCATGGATATTTGTCTTCTCTTTTTAATCCCATAACAAGAAACACACAACTCAATTTTTCCTGATTATGTGTAGAAGTGATGTTTACAATAAAAATATAGATAAGTAGCACATTGAAAATGCAAATACATTTTATACAGTCCCATTAGCCCCACCCCAAGGAAAATCTTTTGAAATTCTGTTATGAAACATAATGGACATTTTTCTTATATATAAGAACAAACGGAGAACACTCCGGTACCACATTAGAATCGCACCGTGCATCCTTCCGTACCTTGTTCATCACTTAGCCACAGTAGATGATGTCTCCCCAAGCCAACAGACACTTCACCACGTAACTAATTTTAATGATGGTACGTGCTTTCGCCATAACACCTAAGAAGCCTGTGATTTATCTACACTCAGCATTACGTTGTTGCTTCCAGAGGTATACCTTGCAGAAACCGCAGACTTAAAGGCACCTTAATTATTAGTGCTCATACCCATTGCCCATTCTTCTACTAAAGGGCTCTTCTCACATCTTGATTGGGAAGAGCTCTCTGAATATGAGGGTGTATCAGTCATCATCCCATCACTGTAACAGAATGCCCGAGAAAAACAACTTAGAAGAGGAAAGACTTAGTTTATCTCAAGGTTTCAGTCCCCGGTCAGCTGGCTCCGTTGCTGAGCCTGTGGTGAGGCTGAGCTTCACAGCAGAGGGGGGCATGGTGGCAGAGATGCTCACCGTGGAGCAGTCAGAAAGGAGAGTGAGAAAAAGAAATAGAGAGATGGAGATAGAGAGGGAAAGAGAGACAGAGATAGAGAGGAGGTGGAGATGGAACGAGAAAAAGTGAGCTAGAGCTAGAGACAGGATGGAGGGGCTGGGGACGAGACATATCTTCCTAGGGCATGACCCCGGTGGCCCACTTCCTCCAACCAGGTCCTTCCTCTTACAGTTTCCTCCACTTCCCCACAGTCCATTCAGCTATGGATCCATCAGTGGGTTAATTCATGACATGGCCAAAGCCCTTGTGACCCAGTCCCTTCCCCAAAGCCCTGCCTCTGAATGTTGCTGCCCTGGGGACCACGCCTTCCACACTTGGGCCTTGGGCAGACACTCCAGATCAGAGGAATCTGTAGGGAGAGGCACTAGCTCTTAACTCTGTAAATCAGGACAACAGGAGTGCCTCTGGGGGTTATAAAGATTCAGCCACCTCAAGGGTGGCAAGTGTCTGGTTCAAAGCTGGTTACTTAGCAGGTGTCTAAGATGGCCTCCTCCACTTCCCTTCTTTACCAAAACCGAGGCGGAGATAAGATCAAATAATATACACATACTGGCAAGGGCTCGGTAACTTCTTGGACAAGTGCTCAGAATGTGCTCCCTAAATGTCCACCATCTGAGTCCAAGGCATGGCTCTCTCCTATGGTCCTGAGAGCTGCACTCGTCCTATTATCATTACTTTGGGGTATCAGCCCGATGACCTAGGTCCCCTCCTTAGTCACAGAAAGGACAGAAGCTGGAGGAATGGAGAGACAGGCTTGAAATCACTTCATTTTTTCAGCCCCCGCTCCTCTCCCCAGAGGTGAGACGTGCTCCAATTTTACAGACGAGGAGGCCAGGATGTATATTTATCACTCTCAGGGTCAAGATTTAATTCCTTGACCACGATGTCATCCCTCCCGCCCGCAGAGGGACCCCACTTTTAGGTTTGTGTCACCTGCCGGACCCATCACATGCACTACCTGAGGCAGCTGCCCACGGGGGAGGATAATGTGGCCTGCAGACTAAAATCCCACTTTTAAGTTCTAGCTGGGCAAAGAGAAGCCAAATGCTTCCTTAAACCCTCTGGTGTAAAGCCAGATCCCCCCCCCCCAAAAATATAGCACCATGGTTAATAGCCCAAAGCAATAAAGAACCCAGATGCCTGTAGACATCAAAGGGAGTAAATAACCAGGGGTTCAGCCACATGGCGGAACGTTCTAGAACAATGCCGATGACCATTAACTTCCCAGAACACAGATGAATCCCCAAGTATGTTGAGCCAAAAAGAGTCTCAGGAAAGCACAAAACACCGCACAACGCCATTTAAACACAGAGCAAGCAAGCTGGCAGGATTGGGGGTGGGGGCCCTGGGCTGCTGGAAGTGGGCTTGGCAGGTAGGGGCTGCCGTGGGCAGCTGTAAAATTATGAATAAGACACTTCTTTCTGTGTACGTTATTTTTAGGTTGAACTAAATGAGATTTCTGGCTTCGTAGGTCAAAACAGTCAAACATCAGCAATTTCATATAGTTCAAACTAATACTTCAATAAAAGCAGGTTTTTAAAACCCTCTGGTAACACTGAAAGCCACATCTCGCATTGACTGGCAGACTGCTGGCTTTCTGGAAATCTACCTAACTGCTCCTGCGGCGTCTGACCCTGTTCTTGGCTCCTTTGTCTTTAGCAGAGACAGAATAACAGAATAACAACCGAGTCCTGGCTTCTGGGGGACAATTTAAGATGACGTTGTCCCCAGCTCCCCTCTGCCGGCATCTCCCGGGCATCTCAAAACCCCCCTAACACCTGCATGGCTCCCAGTTAAACCAGGAGGACCCAGCGCCAGGCAGTGTTCAAGTTAGCTTCCTTCTGTAAAGCAGTGATTCTAATTCATCCACACAGAACACCCAGATGATTTTTTTTAAAGAAGCAATATTACTAAGATAATTTTTATATTTACAAACACGACCCAAGAAAAATTGGAGTACCGAATTTTTACAAGCCTTGCGTGAGTCATAAAAGGCACAATCTTTATAACTAATTGAGATAACTGTGTCCACAAGTCCTGAAACTAATGATATGCTTTTGTTGTGTTATAAGAATTTATCCTCTATGGGAAAACATCATCAATTTTCAGAATTCTGCATACAGCCAACTCATTTTACAGTGGCAAATAATACTTCCAATAGAAGCCTGCTCCATTTATCAGAAGGCCGTGCAGAGACGCCTTCCCGGGAACAGAGTCCTTGGGGACACTTGGTCCTCTATGCACAGATGGGGCAGAGGGTACCTAATGAAAACTGCTCCCTGGATATGTTTCTTTTTGCATGTGTGTGTGTATATGTGTGATGTGTGTGTGTGTGTGTGTGTGTGTGTGTGTGTGTGTGTGTGTGTTGCTGGGGATTGAACTCAGGGGCATTCTACCTCTGAGCTACACCCCAGCCCAATTTTTTTTTATTTTTTATTTTGAAACAGGGTCTCACTAAGTTGCGAAGGGCCTAAGTAGCTAAGGCTGGCCGCGAACCCACAATCCTCCTGTTTCAGCCTCCCAAGTACTAGAATTATAAGCATCTGCCACCATGCTCGCTCCCCGGATATGTTTCTATCAGAACTGTGGGAAGAAAACTGATTCTTATGTTAACGAGAGGGACGAGCACTTATCTAATGTAGCTATACTGACAATGCCTTTGGTATACTGTCCTGGAATCACTGTGTAAAGGGCCAGCAATTTACGTCACCATTGAGACACTACAAGCCTTAGACCCATCCCCACCCATCACAGAGTGTGGGGGCCAGCTTGTTGAGGGGGCTCACAGTAAGGTATCACTTTGGGGGACTATAAGGAATCATCTAAAATATATTTAAGGGACCTTATTCTTTTCTAGAAATCCTATACGAATTTTTTTATAAGAAACTCAATAGGTACCTATGGTATTTCATGTATATTATGAATTCATTTTAATAAAAGGACAGTCATAATGATGTGACCATTTGTTGAGCACCTGCAATGAGCTGAACACTGTCTCATTTAATACTCACTCATTGTTTAATACTCGTGGACAGCAGTAACATTCCAGGGGGACAGGTGGGGTCACAAAGGTTTAAGCTTGAGAACGATGTTGCCCAAAGGCTCACACGAAGCAGGTATGGTGGACCACACTTGTAATCCCAATATTTGGGAGGCTGAGACAGGAGGATTGCAGGTCCGAGGACAGCCTCAGCAACAAAGTGAGATCCTGTTTCAAAGCAAGAAATTTAAAAAAGGGCTAGGGGTATAGCTCAGAGTTAGAATGCCCCTGGGTTCAATGCCCCCCCCCACACACACACACACATACAATGTAAGGGAAAAAAATCAGGACTTAAGCCCTGGAAGTTTGAGGTCAAAGGCCACAACTCTAACCACTATGAAACACAGCCATGTGTAGACAGACACTACAAACACACAATAGGGATTGCCGGCAATGGGGAGAAGACACCTAACTGTAAATACTACGGGTGCTAAAAGCAACTTCTCCAATAAAACCAAATAAAGTAAGCCTGTCTCCATTTCCCACACAAAGAAACTGAGATTCTGAGATTTTAAGCAACTTACTAACTCACAGTAGAGCCAAAATGTGCACGTGGACCTGTCTGCTCCAAAGGGGCGGCTTCTACTGCACCACTTTGCTTCAAACATCTTTTTTAAAACCTACTGCTAGAAAACAAGCCTGATTATCACAAGTGGGTCCGGCAGACAGAACAGACTCGTGCCATGATAGCTACCCATCCCCCCCGTCTCAGGTAACACTGAAAGCTGCCCTTGCTGCCACAGCCCACCACCATTGGCACGAGCCCCCGGGGCAGCTGCCCTGACGCCTCCACCTGCGGCCCCGCCACGTCAGCAAGCGGCTTGTTTCTCACCAGAGCTCACACCTGGCCTCACCTAGTCTCAAGACAAGGACTCGCCAGGACAGTGCTCCTGTGTGGCAGGGAAGGAGAGAAGAGCCAGCAGAGACCCTCAAATGACCTGAAACTGCACACCAGCAGTCATCAAAGCTGGCAGATAGAAGGCAACTGCTTAAAAATACAGATCCCAGGCTTCCTTTTTTTTTTTCAATACTGAGAATGGAACCCAGGTGCATTTTACTTCTGAGCTACTCACCCATCTCTAATTTTTATTCTTTATTTGGAAACCGGATCTCACTGAGTTGCAAAGGGCCTCATTAAGTTGCTGAGGTTGGCCATGAACCTGTGATCCTCTGGTCTCAGCCTCCCAAATGCTGGGATTACAAGCATGCATCACCACGCCCGGCTAGGGCTCACTTCTCTATGATGTCTGGGTTGATTTTGTACATCTGAACAGGGCCCCCAGGTAATCTGACACAGGTAGTCAACACATCGCCCGTTAAGTAGCTTTGTTCTGGGTTGATATAAAGTTCTAAGAAAATGATCCACAGAAATTAGGCCAGGAGGCATGGACCACACTGGCAGCAAGACCAGATGGGGAAGGAGAAAAAGCAGAGAAGATAAAGATGCATCCTCGTCCCCAGAGTACAGCAGCAGACAGTCCAGAGCCAGCATGAAGAGGAGGGGCCACAATACAAGCAGAACCAAAGGAAGAGAGCCAGGAAGCCAGTGGCCGCAGCAGGGCTTTATGCTATCACTCAGGAAAGCAAACTGGGCCTGCATGTCCAAAAGAACGGGCCCCCTGCAGGCTGGGCAAATCTCTGAGCAGGGTCCTCCTTGTTGCAAATCTGCTGGGCTGCCCAGTTACCTCCTCTAAAGGAACACGCACTTCCTGGCAGGACACAGAGGCCTGGGCTCATGTCCTGTCTCTTAGAAAAACCCCCCAACATACACCCTGACACTGCCAGTCGGAGGCTACATCTGCTAGAAGATCCCCATGGAAAATGTGCCTCCAGGGCTGTGCTCTGCAGGAATGTCCTTGGGCCCAGGTCTTGGACAGCTGGCACCCGGTGCTCAAGACTCAGGTGAGGCATCAGCTCTGGGCAGCTTTCCCTGGCACCTGTCTCCTTCCCAATCCTCCCAGGGCTAATTATCCTTTCTTCTCAATAAAACTGGGCACACTGCTCCAAGGACCACAGCCGACCCAGCCCGGAGTCCTGAACTGGACTCTCAGCGACAATAACACCAGATCTGTCTGTTATTGTCAATATTTCAACTACAGACCTCCAGTTCCCTCAGGCAAGTCACCTAGACCAGTCCAAGCAGCAAGTTTCTCTGCATATTGCTGGGATTACACAACCAATGATTGCTAAGGGAGGGGAAAGAAAATATATACCACACATGCAGGTACCTAAAAGGTACCAAATAAAGATTCGTCCACTGGATGGATGATAAAAGAGAAATAGCAGAAAGCAGAAATTTCAAAACCAGTGGCTATTACATAAAGGAAAAGAAGACTTCATGGTCTGGTGTGCACTTGTTCTTGGGACTGTGAGCTCACTGGAGCCCACCCGGCCTTCCTTCTCCTTCTCCTCTCGTCCCCAGCACAAGCTTCCTGCATAGTCCAAGAAAGATGCAGGTCTGACCTGGAGTGAGGCGGACATCACCACCGAGCACCCAGCATCCTCAGCAGACGCACACTCCTGGCATGCCGCTGCACAGAGAGGGTGGAAGGTGCCCAGGGATCCCAGGCTGGCAAGCAAAATAGACAGGTCCCTTTGCTCTGGTCCAGGATTCAGATTGCCATCCTTTGCCCTGGGTTCTTTTTGCAGTGCTAACTAGCCAATGAGCATCTGTCACTAAGGTACAACCACCTGAGCTCCGGCCAGCCATGTACATAGCACTTCTTACCTCCCAACTCTGTGATGGAGCCAAATCTCATCTTTAGGGAGCCTGGACCGGCACTGCCATCCTCCACCTTCGAGGTATCATCCTGGGATTTGAATGTACAGCAGGAGCGGCACCTGTTCCCACCAACTATCGCTTCCCTAGAGGTAACAGGTCATAGAGGCGCACAGCCTGGAAGTGCCAAATGCAGTCTCAAAGCTGCACACTGCAGTTTTATTTTTCTTTAACACTTTAATTCCTGTTAGAGTCAACTATATGTGCCAGCCCCGATGTACATTACTGTTTACTAATTCTCTTTCCGGGGGCTCATAGGCACGACAGCCCAAAATTCACCTGAGCATCGTGGCGGTTGTTGGCAAAGCTTCATCTCAGAATCCTGGATGCACAAAACCTTGATGCCACACCTGATCTACTAACAGAAAAACTCTTCTGAGAGTCAGCGAAGGAGAGATTACGTCCAAACCACATTCCAGAGCTCTAACTTGGAATCTACAGGGAGAGTGTGGGCTGCTTGGAGTTCCTGCTCCCAGGCAAGAAAAATGCAGTCAGAGAATAGGTACATGGAGGCCAATGTTTATCCAGAGCAAGAGCCCTCAAAGAGATGAGATACTCTCATCCTGGGAAGTAGGGTAGGCATGCCAAACAAAAGTAGATGATGAGTTTTACGAGCTAAATTGCACACTACATCAGAGAAATCGGATTCAACCTGCTCAGGGGAAATCCCAAGCCTCCCTGGCTACTAAAACTCAGCATCTCCAGGATCTGAGATGGGACAGACCCGCTCAGTCTAGCCGTCACGCCAGTATTGGCAAGAGGAAGAGTAAAACTCCCCCAAAGCCAGCCGCTGTCAAGGAGCCAGAAGCTTATCTGAGGAAACAAGGGGTCATCTGTGTCTGCGCTCCTAGTGTCCTTCCGGAAGTCATCTGCCCGATGACAGGAGGATCTGAGCCACCAACATCCCCTGGGGGCTGGCCGCTGAACCAGAGCTGCTCTTTGCGGGTAAGAGGGCCACAAGTTGGACACGCTGTTAACATTTCCAACTTGATGTGAAATCCAGAAATCATCCCCCAAAATGCCATCATTTTTGACCCACCAGGAGAGATGACAGCAGACCCTCATTCATAATACAAGACGGAACTCTGGGGAAAAGAATGTAAACTGCCTATCTGGTTTATACATAATACTCTTAAGAGGAAGTCAGAGTACATAAACATTATCAAGTTTTCAAATTCACTGCATATTTGTAAAGATCTCATAAATGTTTGGGGGACTATTTAAGGGAAACTTCAAAACATTATAAATACTTTACCTATTATTGGACCTTTTTAAATTACAGAATTCCTAACAGCAATCAAAGCAGGTAGCCTAACCATCTATTTCACTTTATTTCAGCATTTTTTTTCATACAAACATCATCATGTTAAATTCTATGGTGCACTGAGCACTATTTTATCATTTCTATCGCATAATAATTTAACGGGGCTGGAGCCTCTCTGCCGAGTGGAAGCCGGCCCAATCTGATCATCCAGCAATCACCCGTTTTACTGTTTATTCCAAAGGTAGGGAAGCAGAGCAAGAGGAGAGGGAAGGGCTTTGTCTCTCCAAATACATCAAGACCCAACTGAAGTCCTTCTTCCTTCTTCCCCGTGAATGACACTAGTGTTCAGTCAGGAGGAGGGGAGGGGGGCTCGCCTGCATCTGGGGGAGCTCAGGGCCTTTTCTGGCGGTGTGAATAAACACTCTGGATGGATTTAACCCCTGCTAAAGAAACACATGCAAAAACAAGGCATTGCTTTCCACGTGCATACCCTGGGCGGCAGAAACAGAAGTCACCTTTGACCCAGCACACCTGCGGGGGATAAATTCTACTTGGGACACCAAGCCAGAGGGGGAGGGGCTCCTGTTTGTTTTCGTGGGTTTTCAGCCCCCTCCCAAAGCCAGCAAATCTGGAAAGTTCATACAACTTTAATATTTAAAATGTCTCAGAAAAATAGCCATGGGTAAAAGAGAGAGAATAGGACCCACTAACGGAGGGAAGTGGGCGGAAGTGGACCCTGGGGGCTGCCAGCTGACTCCCAGCTCCTGTCTGGGCTGGGATCTGGAAGAGAGAGATGCCACAGCTTCCTGCAGCTTGGGCCCTGGAGGAGGGCGAGCAGCCAGCGGGTCGGGCGCCTGGAGGAAGCTCAGACATCTCGGAAGAAACCTACGCCAATGGCCCCCTCCTCTTTCCACAATCTCTTCTGGGGGCCAGCCGCTCAGAGCCGCCGGGCACTCCCCTGCTGCCCCGAGGGACCTCAGCCCTGCACCCGAGGCAGGACGTCCCTGGAAACGGAGCTCGGGGCGTTTCCAGCCCACACCCCGGCTGCAGCCCCCGAGCTGCCCGGCCGCCTCTGCAACAGTTTTCCAGCGGGAGAAGTACCGCAAACGCCTCCGGGAAGGCGCTCGGCAGGAGCCCGGCCGCCGCAGGAGACCCAGCCTGGCCGGGCGGGCGGGGGCAGCGGGAGGTGGGCCCGGGGCAGAGACCCGCCGCGTCGGCCTGGGGAGAGTCTGGAGGGAGAAACTTCCCCAGGGCGCGGGCCAGGGTGCGCGCCCAGCCCCGGGAAGCAGCCTGCGTCCCCGGGACAGGGGGTGCGGGGCGGGCCAGGGGGCCAGGCGGCGAAAGCCGGGCGCACCCTAGGGTCCCTCTGCGGAGAGGGTCCCGGGAAAGAGAAAAAAAGAAGGGCGCCAGGCGAGGAGGGGGCCTCGAACCCAGGCGCGAACAAAGTTGGGGCGCGGGGAGGCTGGGTCGGCGGGGTGCGCCGCCCGCGCCCCCTACTTACACGAAGACCCCGAAGAGCAGGGCCCGCACCCCGATCTCGATGGCCAGCTCGCGCATGGTGCGGCCGGAGCAGCTCCCGCGGCGGCGGCCGGCGCTCTCCGGGCTCCCGCAGCTCGGCGCTCCAGGCCGCGGGCGGGGGCGGGCGGCTCGGCCCCTCCCGCAGCCTGCGCTGGGGACCCCGCGAGCGCGGGCGGGAGGGGGGCCGGGGAAGCCCGCGCCTCCCCTGCGCCCCGCGGCTCCCGGGCCAGTGGGCGGCCCTGGGCTCGGCGCCGGGCAGCGCTGGGCTCGGGGGCTCCGCCCGCCGCCCCTCCGCGTCTCCAACCTCGTCCCTCGGCGCGCGCACGCACGTGGGCATGGAGTGTACTCCGGATGGGCTCAGGCTCAGGGCAGTCCTGGCACCGCCACCTCTCCCAGGGAAATCTCCCTCCCTCCGGCTTCCCGCTCCTCCAACCTGATTTGTTTTTTTTTTTTTTTTTTTTTTTTTTCCAATTTCTGGGACATTCCTCGGAGATCACTCGCTGGCTTTCCTTTGCTTTTAAATGGTGCCAGCCAGGTACCAGAATCCTGGCACAAACAGCACAAAGGCGAGCCCGCGCCAGCAGTCCAGGTGGTGGCTGGGGATGGGACCCCCCTCACACACTATCACCAACCTGCTCCCAGCAGTTCTGGGGCTGCCGAGCTGTGAGGTGTGAAGAGGGGGCTCCCTGACGCACCCCAGTCTTCTAGCAGAGTCGCTCCTCGCTGACACAGCATTCAGGAGACTGGGTAGCAGGTAGAAAGAGGACCCGGGTCCTCCTGACTGTTCACTGCCAAAAATGTCTCCATCGCTGTGACCTGGGGGTGGCAAGCTCAAGCCAGAGCCTAACCAGGGCTCACCTGTGCTTTCACATCACCTGCCAAGGTGAAGTTAAACTGGGCTTTACTAATTTAAAACAAGTGGTTGTTTAAAATTCAAAATTACATCACAAGCCTGGAGTGGTGGCACACACTTGTAATCCCAGTACTTGGGAGGCTAAGACAGGAGGATTGCAGGTTTGCAGCCAGCCTCAGCTACTTAGTGAAGCCCTCTTCAACTTACTGAGACCCTGTTTCAAAAAAAAAGGATAAACCAGGCATGGTGGCCAGGCCTGTAATTCCCGCGCTTGGGAGGCGGTTACAGGAGGATCGAGCAGGTTTGAAGCCAGCCTCACTGGCTTAAGAGACCCTGTTTCCAAATATAGAAAAAAATTATATAAAATAGGTCTGGGAGTGTAGCCCAGAGGTAGAAGGGCTTCCAGGAACCCCAGTACCACCAAAAATTATTATTAATAATAATAATAATAATAATAAAGAATAAAAATAGGGCTGGGGGTGTAGTGTGGGGGTAAAATACCCCTGGGTTCCATTCCTGGTACTGCATAAATAAATAAATAAATAAATAAATAAATGCCAGGGGTGGGTGGTGCTGGGAGGTAGAATGCCCGTGGGTTCAATCCCCAAATCCCCAGTAACACACACACACACACACACACACACACACACACACACACACACGCTGTTACAGGGTAGTTCAGGCCCCTCTGAGATTTTAGGAGAGATCCACCCAGCCAGGCGTTTGTGAGCCTGCGAGGAATGATTAGAAGCTGGTTCCTGGGACTGACGTAGTGGATCTCAGCCTTGGACAAATCAAGGACAACAGAAAGAGCTTAAGAGGAGAGCTCTGCCATCAGCAAGGACTGGACACACCCCCTTCCAAAGGAAACACTTGACAGACCCCAGTGTCTGAGCCAAGGCACCTCAGCAGAGGGGCCCAGAAGAGAGGCATCTAGGCTGCGTTAGTCATCTTTTCATAGTGAAAAGCAAGAGAAAAACAACTTAGAGGAGGAAAGATTTCTCTGGGCAGAGGTGCAGAGAAATCAGTGCATGGTCACCTGGCTCAGTTGACTCTGGGTTGGTGGTAAGCAGGGCATTGTGGGTAGAGTGTGGTGGGGCAAAGCATCTCACCTCCTAGTGGCCAGGAAGGAGAGAGAGAGAGATGCTGGGGACAGAAAATAGTCCCCAAGAGCACATCCCCAGGGATCCACTCTCTCAACGAGGTCGCCTCCTCCTGTGTGCACCACCTTCCAATAGTTCATTGAATTATGATCTGAGCCCCATGGTCCAATCACCTCCCAAAGCCCCACCTCTGCACTCTGTGGCTTGGGGACCAAGCCTTTGACACAGGAGCCTCTGGGACACTCCAGACCTGAACACGGCAGGCGGCGTGTGGAAGAGCAGCATACCGGGACTGCATCTGCTTCGCGCTCTACTGCATACCTTGTGCCCAGCACACCGCTGGTATAGATGAGAATTGCTGAAGGAACAACTGGACGGGCAGCCACAGATCTCATCAGGTGCCTGGGCTATCAGGTACAGGCAGAAGAGGGAAGGCTTGAAGGCAGCAGGCGCGGCTCTGTCTCTTCTGTGTCCTGCACCCAGCAGCGACTCTAAGCACATCTGGATTCCCATGGGTTGGCAAAATGGGATAGGAAAGTCCATCGTCAGCCCAGTGGACTTGGGTGACATACATCTGAGACCACCAGGTTGCTATGTTCCAGAAGATGATGTTAACCAGAGCCCCTGAATTGAGACATCGCTTACTTTTAAACACCAGTGGTGCCTACCCTGTGCACAGTCCTATGTGCTAAATGCTCGGATTCATAATCTCCACTGCCCTGGAGAAGAGAGGAGCCAGCAACGTACACAGGGGAGTGAGCCAGTCATGTAGCTGGTGGAGACCTAGTTGTGACCGTCCTGCCCACCAGGGTCTGCTATGGGTGTCGCAGAACTGGAATCTTTTGCGGCATTATGTCTGCCGTTTCCTGTTTGTATTAGAGATACGTGCAGAGGGAATTTGAAAGGGGATGTGACTTCTTTGCTGGAATCAGCAAGTGACTTTGAAACACACAGATTTAAAGAACTGCCCAATCCAACCTCCCATTTGATGTTTGAAGGCATTCTATGCTGTCCCTTCTGAGAGATCATCTGTGGAGATTGCCAGTCTTACCATTGGAAAGACATTCACCCTGAAGGAGCGTGCACCCTCCCCAGACAGCTCTGCTGAAAGTTCTTCCTGATAGGGAACTGCAACTCACCACCCTGCATCTTCTATGGCTGCGTGAGCCCTGCCCCATCTGCTCCTGCCTTGTCCATCAGCCGCAGAGAACTGATACAGTCAGAGCTTCTGAGGTGGCAAACAACAGATGCTTCAAACTGAATGTATTTAAGAACAAAGAATTTTAAAGTCCAGTGGCAGCTCAGGCTTCAGGCTCTGCTGGGTTCGGAGTGGAAGCAAGTCTCACCACGCCTTGGCTCTTCCCAGCTCTCAGCTCTGTCTGCCCTGTCCCGGCTCAGGTCTCAGGCTCCTGGTAGTTTCTCTACAGTGGCAAAAATTCCAGCTTCACATTCTCTCGGGTTCAAGTCCGGCACTCCCAGCAAGTGGCACTGAGGGTCGCTGTTGCTGCCAACCTGCACCAATCGCCGCGGCCAGAAAATCCTGATAGGTTGGTTATCCCAGGCCTGAGCCTCCTGTTTCACCCCTGCCAAAGCCCCCACTGAGAATGGAGAAAGAGAACCTGTAAAGAGAAGGCTTGGGTGTAGGGGAAATGTTTGTTTGATGAGGGTGTATGAGGTTTGCAACCGTTCATGCCACCACTGTGCAGATTGAAGACAAATAAATGTGTCCTTGAACTCTCATCCGAACAAGATTTTTATCCAGTAACAGTGCTATTCTGGGTGCTCCACAGTAAGCTGCCCAATTCCTGTCTTTGTCAAAGCAGACTCGCAGGACCGACTGTCATGCCACCCCAATGCTCATCTTCAGCTGCCCAGTCTCCTCTCCAGGCTCTCTGACAATGCTGTCACTACCCTGATATAGAATTCAATCACTGCTTTTTCTGTTTCTAGAGAGATCCATTGTTTGAGCAGACATGGACTTGTCAGTAGCCTACCTCCAGAGTCTTTTCCCACTTACTGAAGTCTGCTGTCCAGGGAAGGCTCTAGTCTCATTCATTATAGAAATCTGGATTGGTATTTCTTGGTGCAGCTCTCTCCTATAGAATTTATCATTTAAGCCAGATCCCTCTTGAAGGGCAGATGGGCTCTATCTGCCCTAAAAAAGGTTTACAGATGACATCGTCAATGTCCCAAATCCACAAAGCAGGCAATCACCTAGGCATTTGGAATAGCTGGCTCAGCAGCTGTCCAGCTGTGAACAGGTGCCACGCAGGCGGGAACCTCCAGAAGGGCCAGGTCATTGAGCCAGCTGATAAATGGGATGCAAACCCAGTTGCTGCTCATTATATTTCTAGAGAGGTCTGTTGTTTGAGTGGAAGCAGACTTGCTGCTTGCCTACCTCCATGGGTCTGAGTTGTGCTTTGGGGACCATACAGGATAAATGTAATGTCTATTGCTCCTCCTTAATTACTCTTCAGCTACACACACACACACACACACACACACACACACACACGGAGAGTCAAAGGCAAGGTGTATAAAATGATCTGGCTGGAGCACCCAAAGGCCAGGCCTGAGCCCCGCTGGGTCCCTGTACATCAGTCATGGAATGTGACATGTTCTCTAGTGGATAAAGCCTGAGTCAGAGCTTCTGGAAAGAAATGCTCTTTCCTAAGAAATAAGCCAGACTTTACCAAGACATGAACACCATAGCTATAAAGTGAGGCTGATCTTTGAATAACCACTCACCGACTGGCGCACCCACTGGCGCATCCCCCACACTTCAGCAGCTGCACACGTTTCCTAGGTGCCTCTTTGAAGAACTGTCTCCTGTTTCCTCCTGAGCTGACGGGCATGCCAAGGAAATGAACATCATCCCTCTGTGGTCGCGCCCATGTTCAGTGTTTGTGTTTAGCCCCCTCCCCCAGCAGGATGGCACAGCGTGATGATCTCAGACTGACCACTGGGCTGTTTCCAAACCAGAACCATCCTCAGAGAACACAAATGTACACAACCCTCTTACGGTCTCATTTCCAGAAGTTACACTTAGAGTGGCACCTACAGCAATGGTGCTCATGTCTTGGAAAGGACATTTCTTTCCAGAAGCTCTGACTCAGGCTTTATCCACTAGAGAACATGTCACATTCCATGATTGATGTACAGGGACCCAGCGGGGCTCAGGCCTGGCCTTTGGGTGCTCCAGCCAGATCACTTTACATACCCTGCCTTTGCCTCTAAGAGTTACGTACTGTCATCAGACAGCAGCACAGTGACTCTTATCCTCGGACACCCACACCACACATCCTGCCTCTGTAGTGTGGTATCTGATGTGCCAAGGATCCGAGAGGAATTTCAGACAGGCCATCGAGTGCTGCCTGGCCCATGAACATCTCCCACAATGGTCTCAATAAATACCTGTCTGCTTGACACCTCCAGGGTTGCAGACCTCCATCACAGCTCATTGGATTTTGAGAGAGATCTGTTATTTAAGCAGACACGGACTTGCCTGTAGCCTACCTTCACGGGTCTGAATTGTGCTTTGGGGGCCGCATGGGATAAATGTAATGTCCATTCTTCTACACTATAGCTCTTTAATTACTCTTCAGCTACAAAGACACATGTAAGACATAGATGAATACAGAGAGAGAGAGAGAGAGAGAGAGAGAGAGAGAGAGAGAGAGAGAGAGATTTCTCTTTTCTAAGCTAAACATTCTGTTCTTTTACCTCCTGTCCAGCAACAATACCTAGGAGACCTCAGAGAACATGGTGCTAGATAGTGAGGTGGAGAAGACAGAGTCCACATGACACAAGGTGACTTTCTTACTTCCAGGAAAGAGGTAAAGTGTTGGAAGTTAACTAACCCTTTCATACCTTCAGAGTCCGCATTGTGCTGTCAGAGGAAATGTTTAAATGAGTGACATCTTCAGGGAAACCCGCATTTTTTAGAAGAGCTCAAATCAGGGACTTTCATTCCTAGGAGAACTTTGTTTATCTTCACATTCCTCATAAGGAGAGCCATTTCTTACTTTGCCCACAAAGAATTCTATGTGTAGGAGTCACTAACAAGATTCTCATCACCATCAATGCTGTGGCACAAATTAGAATCGCAATATGAGTACAAGAAAAAGATAATAAAGACGACTTTGTGCTCAGTGCCCAGCTACTCCTGCTCCCAGGAGTCAGAACAGGACCAGTCCCGGATCCCTCACTTCCTGGACCTGCACCCCTCACAGCACCAGCTCCACCCTGGGCGACGCCTTGCTGTGATTAGGGTTTGGTCTCCCTGAAAGCTAATGATGCTGAGCCTCTTCGCACCTGCATTTCTACCAACACTTCATCTTTTTCTGTGAAGGACCTATGCATGTCTTTCACCTGTTTTGAAAACTGGGTTGTTGCTTTTTATTATTGGCTTGAGGAATTTGTAATATATCCTGAATGCTAGTCTTTTGTTAAACAAAGTGCACATATTTTCTCCATCTGTGGTTTAACGCTTTATTTTCTTAACACTGCCTTTCATCAAAGGGGTGCATTTTTAATTTTGATGAAGCCCAATTTGTGATAATTTTGCATCTTAGTCTTTCCATATTTATAAATATTTTCTCCAATATGTTTCCTATAGATGCTTTATAATTTTAGCTTTTCTATTTGGATTTATGTTTCTTCATTCTATTGCTCGCTCTGTGTGTGTGTGTGTGTGTGTGTGTGTGTGTGTGTGTGTGTGTGTGGTGTGTGTGTATGTGTATGTGTGTGTGTGTGTATTACTGGAGATGGAATCCAAGGTATTCTACCTCTAAGCTATACCCACAGTCCTTTTAACTTTTTATTTTGAAACAGGGTCTTGTTAAGTCACTGCATGCTGGCCTCAAACCTGAGATCTTCCTGTCTCAGCCTCCCAAGTACTGATATTACAGCCATACACCTCTGTACCCGACTAGGTATATGTTATATCTTAATTGAATTTTGCATATGGCATAAAGTAACGACTATAATTCTATTTTCACAAGGATATCAAATTATTCCAGAATTGATGGCTGAAAAAGACTTTTTTTTTACATAAATTGCCTTGACACCCTAGTGAAAACTGACAATTTGTGTGACTCCATTCAATTCTTGTTAGTTTTTCCACCCATTGCTTTTGTGTTCTGTTGTGTGAAAGCCAATACCAAGGTACTTGTACAAAATGTTCATAGCATCTCTATCAATATTAACCAAATACTGGAAATATTCAAATACTAATTAACAAGAGTATGAATATATGTGGACATATTCAGACAAAGAAAAACTACTCAAGATAAAAAAAGAGTTATTGGTATATGCAAACACTTAAGTAAATCTCAAAAAGTTAATTTTGAGCAAAAGAAAAAATCACACATAAAAAAGGACACACAGCTGTGCATGGTGGTGCATGCTTGTAATCCCAGTACTTGGGAGGCTGAGACAGAAGGACCATGGTTCACAGACAGCCTCATCTACCTAGTGAGGCCCCTCTGAAACTTAGTGAGACCCTGTTTCAAAATAAAAATTTAAAAAAAATAGGGTTGGAGGTGTAGCTAAGAGGTAGAATGCCCCTGAGTTCAATGATCCCCAATAGAGAAAAATAAAAAGAGGACATCACATCATATGTTCCATTTCTATGAGGTTCTAGAACAGTCAGAACTGAGCTATGGTGACATAAAGAAAAAAAAAGTTGGCTTTGAGTTAGAGACAGGAAGAGAATTAGGGAAGTTTGGGAAATTCTAGAAATATTCCACGCTACTTAATTGAGATGTTCATTACATGGGTACATACATTTGTCAACATCCATCCAACTTGATCCTGAAAATCTGCAATTTTATTGTGCATCCATTATATCTCAATTAAAAAAAAAACAGAACAAAGGAAAACATAGGTCTCACAATGTGGAGAAAAATTCTCAGTAGGCTCCCCAAGCCAACCATGGCCAGTCCTCAGCTTGCCTGAGAATCCTTCCTGACAGGAGTTAGGTGTGCTCAGCCAAAACACATTCTGCCTGTCTCACAAAGACCCAGCTAAAAGGTTGCTTCGAGGAAAAACTTGGAAGGTGTTCAAGTGCTCCTTGCAAGGAGATAATCAGATAACAGTGTAAGTGGTTTCCCCAGAAATATGCACAGCCTACAGGAGAAGCTTACCCTAAAAGGATAGCATTCTGTTTCCCACTGCAGCTGGTGAGGTATCAGAAGGCAGAAGAAAATCTATGTCGTTTCCCACTGCACCCAGGCTAAACAATGGTGCTGCTCAGGATCTCTGAGCATCTCTCTGTGCTGAGCCTCTCGGAGCTGGCAGAACTCTGGCACCATCCACCCAATCTCTCTTCAGACCAGAGTTCCAGCATCCTAGCTGGGTAGAAATCTGGCCACTGATCCAGTCCAAATGGGTGAGCTCAGTACTTCCTAGCCCACTCTTTTGGGACAACTCTTCATGTATTTTTAAATTCTTAGCCTTCGTTAACCATCAGTCTTCTTTCCAATATCTCTCTTGTATTGGTTGCTTTCTTACCTTCAGAAGTGAAGGACAGCTCCCACCCACACTCCGTCTGGCTGGGGAGACAGGCTGTTCACTTGGTCTTCCAAGACCAAGACTCATTCTTCCCTCCACATCACTTTTGCTTTATGAGTGCTGCAAATATGCATGCCAATGGAGGAAAGTCTTCTCCTTTACGGCCTAGTAACCTCCAGCTTCTAACTATTATCCTGGGAATGACAACACTGCAGGGCCAGGGTAGGCGGTGCCTACACATGATAGCCGAGGGATTAGCAAGGAGCCCTTTTTTGTTTCTATCATATGCGTTTTATTCATTTATTTTTTACTTGAAAAATTTATAATTTTATTTTTTATTGGCACATTAAGCTTAAAATATCTGCCCTTACTCAAATCTGTCACTTAACCACTGTGACTCCATTCCTGGAGGTAATGAAGGTGTTTCCCTCTTCAAAGAATCCATTATAAAACAGAATTTCCCAAGTCCCAACCTCAGCTGTTGATTAACAACGACATCTTACTGTTCATATGTCAACTTGTTGTTCACAGCACACTCTCCCGTGTTGTTAATGTTTGAGTCTCACCAGAAGCTCATGCACGAGAGAATGTACTGTTGTTGTTGTTGTTGTTGTTGTTGTTGTTGTTGTTGTTACCTTCACCTTTATTTTTGAAAGCTAAATGTCAAACAGTTCCAGGCTCACCTGGACCTCCCAGATGGCATTCACAGAGCAGGAAGTCAAGGGAAAAATGTCCCCCATAGACCTCTGGTCCTTTTTCAGGATGCCAAGGCACCTGGCCCTCACTATTCAAGTAGAGATTGACTGACTACTGGAACAGCAGAAATGGAACAGAGGACCAGTGTCTGGGGAAGGTAAGAAGATTGCATGGGACAGGATGCTGGGGGGTAAAGAGAAGGGGCTAATGATAGGAGGAAGCAGTGATTTTGCCTACCTGTATTTGCTCCACAATTTTGAAGGTACACCTGTTCTCAAAAAACTTTGCACATGCCACACACCCAGACATGTTATAGCTGCAACTATGACATCAGCCAGCAGGTAAATCAATTATGATTCCTTTAGTAGCAATTGGTAGAAAACCCAACTCACATTGCCCTGGACAGTAATGTCCAGAAGGGCACTCTGTTTATGCTCAGCTTGATCTGGGGTCTCAAATGATGTCACAAAGCCTCGATGTCTATAATGACGTCACTCAAGATCATTTCTCAGTTTTCTAATACTAAGATTGGTTATGTCCTTGGGGGACAATTTGACACTGGTAACTCCAACTTATAACCTCATATTTTAGTTTGCATAGAAAAAGAAAAAGTGTGTGTGTGTGTGTGTGTGTGTGTGTGTGTGTGTGTGTGTGTGTTTCTGCAATTGCTTTTATACAAAATTCATAAGAATTTTCTCTAATTAGATCAGCTCAGGCCATATGGCCATTATGGCTAAAGGTTTGAGGTATAACTATGCTGAATCTGTGGCCCATCCCTCAAATCAAGAGAATCAAGAATGGAGAAGGAAAAGACCCATAAGCAACCTAAAAGTCAGGTGCTAGTACCAAAAGGGTGAATGGACTGGGAAATTAAATTCCAAATGCCTGCCATATGGATCTCATAGGAGGAAATGACCATTATAACAGGACCTTTGTTATGTCCTCTGCCATGTTCCCTACAAAATACCTGGTGCAGAGTTGGAACTCAATGAATACTAATATTTGTCATACTAACAAATAAAGGTATGAGCCTCAAGCATTGGTACAATCTGCTAAGTCTGATGCCACATGATTGTATTTTGCTCATCTTTTTCTCTGGGTTTTGGAGTTGGGGCCACAATCCATCCTGTGGCTCTCTCTATTTGTGTTAAACGTACGTGTTTGAAAGCCCATTTGCTATGTGAGCTTAAGGCTGACACACATGTTATTTTCCATCACAGTGCGGGTGATACTGATGGATTTCACAAGTTACTATATATATAAAGGTTGCACCTTGGATCTTAACTTCTACAGAGGTCTTTTTCATCCTTGATTCTCCCTTGAAGATACTAAGATGAGTCTGTTGCAAGGGACACTGAGAGCAGAGATGGATGGATATAGATATACTTTCCCCCAGTGGCTCTGAACCCCAAAGACCTCCTGGGTTTCCCATGCTATTGCTCTTTGGATGTGCAGTCTTTGCAGACCTGGAAACCAACACCCCTTCCCTCCTGGATAAAGGTTGCCTTATTGGTCTTAGTACCAACCAACTTCTCCAAATATGACTCCCCAATCTATGGAGTTCTCTAATCATAATGTATCTTTAACGCTGAGATTTTATCCCCCTGAAATTATTTATAAAGTTTGGCAGATGTGATTATTTTGCTAAGTCTATAGTTTCTAATCTGACTCTGAGAAAGCTTCTTTGAAAAAAAGCCAAGAACTTCTGCTGTAGTAATTATCGAATCAAATTACCTGTGACTCCAATAAGTAGCAATTCTAGCATTGTGCCCCAGATGAGTCTAATGCCACTTTTTTAATGGTTCCAATTAGATAACCTATCACACATCATTTGGTACCATTAAAAAGAGCCTTTTAATGCATCCTGCCATGATTAGTCCCTGAGGCTGACACTTCAAGATACTGCCTGTGACTAGGGTCCTGTCCCTGAAGAAGTGGTCCTCTCTCCAGGCAGGTATCCACAAGGCTTCATCCTGGAGCAACCATGTTTTTTCTTGCCATATCTTCCCCATTATGGCCTTAAAGACATTTATATGACATTATCAAGACCAGATGAGTATAATAATGGCTAATTTAGCCGGGCGTGGTGGCACACGCTTGTAATCCCTGCGCTTGGGAGGCAGAAACAGGAGGATCACGTAGGTTCGAAGCCAGCCTCGCTGGCTTAAGAGACCCTGTTTCCAAATAAAAAAATATAAAATAGGTCTGGGAGTGTAGCCTGGAGGTAGAAGGGTTCCATCCCCAGCACCACCACCAAAAAAAGGCTAATCTAGACAAATAGAATAACTGGCCTGTGGTAATCAGCCGCCAGTGACCACTTTCTTAAAGTCTCTTGATTCAGGGGTAGTAGATATCTATTGCTTTTTTAGACCAGCAACAATTGGCCTTTATTATGTTAATAGTCCCAAATTTTCTTCCGGGGACTTCTCTGGTATAAGGTATATAGTAGAAACTCAACATTATGTGCCACCTTGGCATCAGGTGTAACCAGGAGGTCCTCAGATGGCTTCATTGCCAGATACCCTCTACATTCTGCTCTATAGATAAGGGTTCCCTGCCAAAAGACCCTCCTTATAAAGGAGGACCAGGAATAGCTTCTTCTTAACCAAGTGTTAGGTTTCGGTTCACTGCCAGCCTGCAGAATTATTCAAACAGATCAATCACCTCCTCCCACTGGAAACCAGGGGTCAGCCTACCATCTTGATGCTACAAAGCCTGCCTCCCACAGCTCCCAGTTGTTCACTGTGTTCCCAAGTGCAGCCTCCATGTGGCATGCAGTGTGTTGCTCAGGCTGGGAATAAGTGTGAGTAGTAGACAGTGATGATCTCGTCTGTCCAGTGTCAGGAGACATGCTTCAGCCATGCCTATGGACCTAGGACAGGAATTTGTCCCTCACCGCCTGGATGAGTAGAAGTAGACTAGGGCAACCTCCCTCCCCTGCTCTCAGATCTTCTGTTTCCAGGGGAGTTGACCTACTTCTGGCTCTAGAGGTATGCATTTGACTCAGGCCTGGCCAATTGGAGTATCCATCTTCCCAGCCATAGGTATTAGCTCAGGGATAGACATATGACTTCATGAAAGCCAATGAGATGCAATATAACTTCTATTGTTGAGAAGTATCCTTACTCATCACTTGGACTCAGGCTGTAAAGGATGTAGAATTGGAGCAGGCTTCTTGTCATCAGGTAGATCCTGACATTAAAATAGAAGATAGGACAGCAGAGATAAAATTTGGAGAGACCAGGTCCTACTGACACTTGATGAGGTCCTGAGGAGAGCTATATCTAAAGTTGCTAATGCCAACACTATACTGATGGTTTTATTTAGGACAATTTTATTTGGGCTTTTTTTCCTTTGTCACTGAGAACTGCTTGAATCATCAAAATTTATTGTATCAATCACAGGGTATTGATCAGCTATCTACCATGTGCCAAGTGTGGCACCATGCTGAAGAAAACATGGGGAAAAACAGAAGATATAGGGGCAAGAAGGGTTTTGTTAAGAAAACAAGATTGATACCCACAAAGCAAGAAGCTAATGACTAAGGGCCACATTAGATGGCCCAAAGGCTGGAGAGGAGAGGGAGTGGTTTCTGTGCCATTTCTTCCAGAGTGACTCCCTCCCCTTTCCCTCGAGTAACCAGGTGCACAACCAGAATCTGTCAGTGGAGGACAGGAAGAGATGGTGATGTCACCAGGACAAAGCCAGCCCCTTCCCATCTTACCTGAAGCTCATCTCCTTATCCAATTCACAGGTCTTTTTATCACTTTCCAGGACACAAGATGTTCTGACACTTGAGTAATAAGTGATATTCACAAGATGTTTCCCCCTTCTCCAGGCAAAGGGTGCTAATGAGAATGGGTGAAGAGCTCCCCTCTTCCCAACCTTTGTCAAAGAGGTAATGCAACAGTCCTCCCCCTAACATATTGCCATTAGCTCTCAACACCAATATCTCTAATCTGTGAGAAGAAAAAGCAAAATGGAGGTGTAGGGAACTCAAGCCATGCCAACAACCTATGAGATTTTCTTTGGTTATACCCTGCTTAGCTAAAGCAGAAAGTTAATAAATAGGCTGGGGTCCCAGTTAGCCCACTGTTAATGGTTTAGATCCAGAAAATACCCTGAAAAAATCTCATGCATTTATATTCAGAAACAAGTCATTAGATCATGATACAATTAAATCATCAGTGGATAAACAATCTAGGCAGGTAGGGTGTGGCCTCAGCAGGTGTGGCCTTGGGAATGTGTTTGTGTCCTTGAATCCCCTTGCTTGGTCCCTGCTTCTGGTTGGTCTCTATGATGTGGAAGCAGAGCCCTTGCTCTCTCCCTCTCTCTGCTTCCCACCCCTACGTCCTGAGCTCCACTGATGTAACCTGGCCTGCCATGGACTAAACCCCTGAAATCTCCAGAACTGTGAGCAAATAAATCTTCCTTCCTCTAAATTGTGGTGGTCAGATGTTTTGGATTACAGCAGTGAGGATGCTGACTGCAATACTCACCAAGTAGGGCAAACAGACACCCCTTTAACCACTAACAAACATCTCCAAAGCAAGGGATTGGGGCAGGGGCAGGTGACTGGACTGGGTCCTGGTCAGTAACAGAAATACAGGTGAGGAACACACCCAAGAGGGGTCGGGCCTGCGCTGGCACCTGTGTGAGTTCAAATCATCTAAATCTGATTTTTCTGACTTCTTATTTTGAAGTATTTTAAATTAACAGAACAGCAATGAACATCCATATAGCCCCAGCTAGATCCATCGAGTATTAAAATTTACCACATTTGTTTTATTTTCCCCTCCCAGTAGGTAGGTATGTAAAGAGAGGGGGGTATGTGTATATATGTCTGTGAGAGGACATATGTGTGCCTATGTCTATATACATTTCTTTTATGAATTATTTTAAAATATGTTGATAACATTATAAACAATTTTCCCCTAAACACCTCAGCCTTGGTATCTTAAGGATATTTTTTCTACATAACAACAAAACCATTATGAAACCGAAGAAAATGAACAATAATTTCATAGTATTATCCAATATCCAGTCCACATTCAAAGATCTCTAAAATACATCATGTAATTTACACAGGATTTGGTTGAGCACATTTCCTTTAGTTATTGTGTCTCTCCATCCCCTTTTCACCCCCTTTCCTTTTCTTCAGGCACTGAAATCTTGACGAACCCAGGCCACTTGTCTTGTGGATGCCAAAGCTGTCAAATCAACCATCTTGGTTTGTCTGCTTGCCCCCTCCTGGTGTCATAGAATGTGCTCCTCTACCTCCACCCCTGGGTAGCTCCGAAGAACCAGGAGTTGAGTGTACGAGGCTAAGTCCTTTGGACAGTGATACATCAAGAGGGCATCTGAGTGCTTCAAGCCACCTTACATCAGGAGGCCCAGCAATGCCAGGTGGCCTCCATATTGATGATGCTAAACTGGATTATATGGTTAAAATGGTGACCATCAGACCCCATCACAGTGTTTCCTTTGTAAACAGTAAATACATAACATTGTTTTAACTGTTGGCTTGGCATCCAGGCTCTGCCCAGTTTCAGTGCCGAAGACCTTCAGCCTGCAAGCTCAGGCTTGGATCTATGTTAACCAAGCCAGACAGCAATGCAGAGGCCCAGGCCCAACAGCCTTGATGGGGACAGGAAGTCGTGATGGAGACAAGTTAATCTGATAGACATAAGACTGATGGAATGAAACCTGGTGTGAACCCCACACCCACAGGTAAACCCAAACTAGAGTCTGGAGCCCACCCTTCACCAGGTGTGTGTTCAGTCGGCCACCCCAGCATCAAGACTGCGCCCCAGCCTCCCTGCTATGACCAGCCCTTATCTTGACCCCATGATACCGGAGTAGCACCTAAAACCACTCGTCAGTGCCACCCACTGTTCCTGGGGGTGGAGGGAGGGGGAGAAGCAGTCACATGACACACGAAGAAGGTCACTTAACATGCTTATTGATAGAACCCAGCTACACTCCTGGATGAGGCCCCATTTGTGCGCCCCCAATTACCACTTGGGAATACACTTAAATCCTAAAACCAAATCTCTGACATCAATAGGCTGGCCAGGCCTGGCATTGCTCTTGGATTCCTGTGTCACCCATTAACTAGCTCAGATCGTTTAGCTCAGAAGCCACCCATCTACTCCTGACTTATTCTCTTCTCCATGAAAGCCACGAGTAATACTCAGGGGTCTTGCAGCCCAGGAGTCTGAGGCCCAGGCTCAGACCCACTTGGCCACCGTGAGACCCCAGGCACACGGCTCTCCCTCTCTGAGTTTCAGTTTACCCCATTCACATCTTACAGCAAATACTGTACTTCTTGCCCTTGGCTTCCAAAAAAGGATCTTTCAGCAAATACCATTCCCTCCCCACCAGCTTATGTTGTTGTTGTTGTTTATATTGCAAACGCAGTTCCAAGAAATTATCAGCAATAGAGAAAATCCAGGAGAAGCTGGACCTCCATGGGAGATGGATAGAGGCTCAATATGCTAAGCCTCAAATGGCTTGGTATAAAAATAAAGAGCATGATGGGACACCGTGTGTCTTAGCAACATCACACACAAGATGCTTTGGTCCCTGAATGGAAGGTCCTTCCTTCTCAGCCTCTCTCCCTCTGTGCCACTAGGAGCAGCAGTGAAGAAGGAAGAGCTGCTCAAGTGTTGCTCATCACTAGACCCATCGAGGATATGGTTTTGAGGGAGCCACTGATGTCAACCAGCCCAGGTTCAAACTCCACCTCTGCTTCCTCTGCCCCTCCATGTGACCTTGAGAAAGTGACCGAGCCTCTCTGTGTTTCGGATTCTACCACAGGGTGATAATAAATGTATCTGCCTTGCAAACTTCTCAGGGCCCCCATAAGATGAAGCATGCAAGTTCTGGGCACAGAGTGTGCGGCGCCCGGCCAGTGCTCCGAAAATGGAGCAGCAGGTATTATTTTGGCAAGAAATCCGTTGCCAAGAGCCGAGTAAGTAGTTGATAGGTTCATTGCGCTGGGCCATCTCAGTGATTTTTGTTTGTTGTTTTTTTGTAGTTTGGCTTTGCCTCTGTGACCATCTGCCACCCTTGGAGCAGGCCCATGTGAGAATATGATGGGTTTTTCAAACCTGTGTCTGAAGGCTCACATCAAACAAATATTGTTGTGAAATTTATGCACTTCAAAAACCATACTTAAACAAACAAACAAAAAAAAAAATAAGGCACTTTCTTAGGTCGCATGCTGAATCTCAGCACACCAAAGATTGCCAGGGCAGGAGCTGATGCAGCCACCTCAGCTCATTTTTGTGCAAGTGTTAGGGGGTGGGGGAAACCATCTTCTATCTCTGTACAGATTTAACCTTTGTATGAAGGTGACCGAGATCAGGAATACTGCTCTGTGCCGGTCATTTTTAAAATTCTAGCCTCTGCATATCCCCTTGTACCAGATGCACATGAGGACCGCACTGTCTGCCCCATGTGTGGCTTTGCCACTGTGACGCCGTCAGCTGTGCAGTGACAAGTGAATGTATGGACACCAGTGCCATATAAAATGTGCATCTGTCTCATCGATGCTGGATGCTGGAAGCAGGCTTCACTTTTCTGGAAAGGTTCCTCTGACTAAGATTTGTGGAAAAGATGTCATTATTAACTGTGTTGGTGATTCAACTCTGAAAACAATTATTATGTCTCTCATGGGTCTAGAACAGCTCAAGGATACACACTGTGATTGCAAAGCAAGATCTTAAAAATCTATTGTTGGCATATTGCTGCACACCTGCATGAAAAACATTATTTTTTCCTCTTCCATATATTAGTCAGCTTTGTATTACTATAGCAAAATGTCTCAGGCAATTAATTTTATAAAGAGAAAAGGTTTCTTTTGCTCATAGTTTTAGAGAGTCAAAGAGCAAGGTCAGGTGGTCTCATGGGTTTGGGTGATGGATGTTAGTCCATCACACAAAGGGGCACATGTAGGAGTAGTTACATCTGGAACTGGAGTAGAAAGAGAGAAAGAAACCAGATCCCACAGTCTCCTTCAAAGGCACACCCCCAATGACCTAAGGACCTCCCATAGGCTCCACCTCCCAATGGTTCCAGCACCTTCTAACAGCATTGCCCTGGGGACCAAATCTTCAATGACAATGGGCCCTTGGAGGACACTCATCCCATACCCAACCCACAGTTCATATTATCCAAAAACTGCACAAAAGTAAAAGGGAGGCTATCAAGGCAGCATCCGTTAGCCAGGACCATGCCTTAGTTTGTATCCCTACAAAAGCCAGTCCTATAACTAGAGTATAAATGTGTGTCACTTATTGTAAACGAAGTGATCCCAGGCACATACGTGAGGGAGGAAAATCAACACAAGGTGTAGCATCAAGCAGGCCACCCCCATGGACAGGGAAATCTCAGTCCCCTGGGAAACTTGTAACTTGTAATGCCCCAGCCCCACCTGTTCCCACTGTTTTATCTACTGGCATTTGTCAGTCAATAGAGAGCCACCCCTGGGGAGACAAGGAGATCATTTTTGTGCACAAGGACACCTGGCCTTGTCGGAGCCCTATCAAAGAAGGTGACAAAATCCAGAGAAGCCCTCAGCAAAAAGTTGTAGGTGCTTGCAGCTGACAGCTGAGAGACTGGCACAGAGAGGGGTGAACATGATTGAGGGCTACAGGGGTCTGGGTGGGCAGGGCATTTACAGTGTATGTTCCCCTCCCTCTCGCAACTCTAGCAATTTAGTGTACCAGGCACCTCCCTACATCGACCTGTGAAGAAAGTACTATGTCTAGCTTCATTTCACAGATGGGGAAACTGAGGCTTGGAGAAGTTTAATAACTAACCCATGGTGTCAGCCAGTAAACAATAGATTTTGAATCTAGAGCTATCTAATTTCAAAATCTTAGCCCTTTATCACTCTACCAAATGTCAGTCTTATTTGTTCTCACGTATAATGTTCTAATTCACGACTCCATTTTTCTACTGCTTGGCGGATTAGAGACAAAAAAAGAAAGAAAGAAAAAAGGCAGACAGCTCTGGAGCCACTGTGGCTCATCAACAGGGGAGACAGAAGCAATCTCACCAGGTCCTGATGATGGTTCCAGCCCGAGCAGTGGTGCAGAGGTCCAAATGTGTTCTTTCTTTGGAAAGGACATGAGGATGCAGTGTGCTTTGTGAATGATGTCCAAAAAGAACCGTGGGAGGTGTTCGGGCCAGTGCTTCTGGGGGGAAGATGTCAGGGATCTGGATTATTCATTTCCTGGCAGAGCTGCATAAATAAAGTGTATGTTCTTTATTACAACACTCTAAACTGGCTCTATTGATTTCAGAACTAGGTAAAAGAACAGCTGATGGCCCAGGGAATCATCTAGGGAGGGAGGGTGTAGCCTCCTAGTAGACTAGCAAAGCGCCACCCCAGGGGAGGCAGGCAGAGGTGGTGCAGCACCAAACCTTTCAGCCTGCACCTCCTGGATCACCTCAGGGGAGGTATGGCTGGTTTTAGGGAAAAGCTGCAAGAACAGATTAAATTAAGGGGAGTGGATAAGCATGAAGAGAAGATACCTCCTTATTTCTTCAAAGCCATTTTTGAAAAACTGAATTTGAAAACAGCTCAGCCTCCTGGGAAGCACAGGATGGGAGGGCATCTGCTGCCCACCTTTAAGATGGGAGCGAGGCTGAGGCACCTATCTGCAGGGGGCAGAACCAAAAAATAAACATCTCCTCTGAAGCAGGCACTCTGGCCTGGCCACCCACCACTCTTCCAGAGAGGTTACGTCTGGAAAGCCATCCTTCAAAGGGAAAGGGTTGACGATGGCTCCCTCCAGATCCAGCCTGGAAGATAGGAGGCACACAACAGTACATTCTCATGGGGATGTCTTGTTTCTACAATTAACTGGCATGGAGGGTGGAATAGGGAAGGGGGACTTCTATGGCTCGCATAGAACAACACACCTTGCTCTATGGTGCTGGTCACTGCTACCTACTTGCATCCACATTATTACTGATCCTTCAAACATTTAGCAGGCAGTTCATGCCTCTCTCTTAAACCTCAAACAAAATTCACCAGGAGGTCATCTCCACTTTACCTGGGTTTAGCTAACCCTGTGATCACACATGGTAAACAAAACAAACACAACTTGCAAAACACAGAGAGAGACCTTTAATGCAAAGGCCCGAAACTGACCATCATATTTTCTCTCCCTGTCACCATCAGCATCAGCACTGCTCTCTGTGGTTTGAAATCACCTGAGGGAATTTTTAAGTCTTACTAATTTTTTTTTTTAAATACTAGGCCAGGCGTGGTGGTACATGCCTGTAACCCCAGTACTTGGGAAGCCAGAATGAGAGGATCACAAAGTTGAGGACAGCCGTAGCAACTTAGTGAGACTTTCAAGCACCTAATGAGATTCTTTAAAAATAATAATAAATAAATAAAAATAAAAAGGGCTGGGGGTGTAGCTAAGAGGTAGAATGCCCCTGGAGTTCAATCTCTAGTACTACCAAAACACAAACAAACAAACAAACCCAGCTACATACAGGATGTGTTCCGTGTCATCTTGGAGGGGGTGAGGATTTCTAAATTGATGAACTACATGAGAAGATTCAGCCTCAAGAGACATCATTCAGAGGGTGGCCAGTGATTCTGGGAGGTTCTCCGGGAGCTTTGTAAATTTCCTGTTGAGTATCACACAAGCAGCAGCACATCAGCCAGCTCTGGAACCAGACTTTGCAGAGGATGGTGGGACAGGATTCACTACTTTGCATTATTAAAACCCTTGCTGGGAGCAGGTACATCCATGTTCCCAGCAACATCATTCAAAAGAGTCAAGAGGGAGAAGCAACTCAACTGGCCATCTTCCCATGAAGTGATAAACCAAATGATGTGTATACATACAGTGGCATACTCCTCAGCCTTAAAAAAGGAATTTGTTAATTTTTATAACAATGGTGAAGAAGAGACTATTTTTAGCCTCATTTAAAATTAAGGCAACTGACCGGGCGTGGTGGCACACGCTTGTAATCCCCATGCTTGGGAGGCAGAGACAGGAGGATGGCGCAGGTTCGAAGCCAGCCGTGCTGGCTTAAGAGACCCTGTTTCCAAATAAAAATATTAAAAAATAGGTCTAGGAGTGTAGCCCGGAAGTAGAAGGGCTTCCAGGAACCCCAGTACCACCAAAAAAAAAAAAAAATTAAGACACCTGAAGCACAGAGGCGCATACCTGGACACAGCTGCAGAGCTGAGCCCAGCCCAGGTAGTCAGCCTTCATCATCTGTGCCAAGCTGGCTATGTAGAAATTAAGTTAACAGCAGGATGAAGAGATAGGTGAAAGCAATGCCTGACATTGTGGTTATAACTGGTTTCCTGTCCCGAGACTCTTTCTCTTTGTTGAAAGAGAAGAGGAAGGAGCTGTTTTTAGTGATAGTAAAGAAAGTGGGACAAAACCAATGCTTTCTCATTGACATCCTTGGAACTGGAAGCGAAGTGTCAAATGAGTAATTCTCTTGTTTTGTGGGTCAGCGTTATTTAGTGTCACAACAAGGCACAATTTACGGCCCCTCTTAAAGAAGCAGTGTGCTGATCGATGGTTGTGTTTGCACCTCTGGGTGTGAGAGGGCAGTTTGCTTTCTCACAGTTTAAACCTCTTGAAACCGCCAAGTGCTGCCAATTTGCTAAGAAGGCTCTTATCTTTTTTGTGCAAACTGACAGCCCTAGTCATATGATCAGAAAATCCCTGCAAGTCAGGTCTAAATTAACCAAGTTCTTACAGTTGAGTATTTCAGATCAATATACAATCATCAGTTAATATCAGCCTAGGGCAGTGGTTCCCCACATGTGGTCCTGGAGGGCGGCAGAACTATGTCACCTGAGAACCTGTTAGAAAAAAAAATTCTCTGAGCCACCCTAGACCTGCTGAATCAAAACTGTGGAAGGAGCCGGGCGGGCATGGTGGCGTCCACCTGTAACCCCAGTCCTTGGAGAGGCTGAGATAGGAGGATTGCAGGTTTGCAGCCAGCCTCAGCAACTTAGTGAGGCCCTCTACAACTTAGTGAGAACCTACTTCAAAAAATAAAAATAAAAAAGGCTGGCGTGGGGGTGTAGCTCAGAAGTAGAATGTCCCTAGATTCAATCCCTAGTAGTAACACACACACACACACACACACACACACACACTGTGGAAATGTGAGATGGGGTTCAGCAATTTGTGCTTTTACAAGACCTCCAAGTTTGAGAAAACTGGTCTCCAAAATATGACTGAATCTAGTACCCACCATAGTAAAAATTGTTCATACATTCCTTGTGATTAGTAAGACTTTAGGAGCACATTTGGAATACAATTTGGGCTGCACAATTTGCTGCCTGTGTGCCCTTGAGCAAGTCATCTAACCTCAGGACACCTCAGCTTCCTTATTTGCAATATGAGAACCAACAAGATCTGAGATATAGAACATTAATAAGCTGGGTTAGAGGAACTGGGCCTGCTGAGCTCGGACAGAGCACGGGAGACCAGAATGGCGCAAGTGTGCTCCTTGCAGTCCCCGTGGCTGTCATTCTTAGTGGCGGAATGGCACTTGATAAGATATCTTTCCAAAGGGAGAGGATTGCCTGTGAGCCACAGCTGGGAATTCTAAGACAGAAAGCGGGATCCCAGCTCCACAGCTTCGGGTATCAGGCAAAGGTTGCAGCCTAAATCCCCTGATTCAGGATATGAAGCTGCTGTCCAAACTCTTCCTCTCAGCATCTATTAAAACTGAGGGCCTCCACGGCCCTCGCTCTGAAGATCCCAGGAATGTAGAGGATCCTTCCAGCCAGAGTCTTCGCCAACCAAAGAAGGATGGAAGCGCATCAGGGAGCGGGCCGAAGGGTAGCAAAGAGACCCAGCTGGACAGGCCTCGGGAAGGGAGGAGTGGGTGCTCCCAGCGGACTCCCCTCTCTCTCCCCACCCCCTCCCGAGGCCCCTCATCCTCTAGGGTGAATTGTCCCCCATCTAGGCTGATCTCCTGTCTCTGGACACACGTCCTTCCTTCATATTATCCCATACAGCCAGAAATTCTCCAACCCAGACTGCACTCAAACCAAAGAGAAGAGACAAAGAGGAGAATCAAAGAAACAGACCCATAACCCATAAAACTAGTGGTGCTCACTAAGGACTTGGGTTTGGCCCTGTCATGGCAACTTCACACACACCCGCTCATTGGTTTTCTCCATTAAACAGCTATGAGAGGTGTCCCAAAAGAGATGCCTCCAGCCCAGGGGCCCAGGGAGTTGGGCGGGCTCCTTTCCTATCTCAGCTGGCCTTCTAATCCAAACTTGTCACTCTTCTACCTACTCATTCCTTTGGACCAAGTCAACCAACAGCAAGTAAGCCCAGGACACTTTGCACAGAGGTGACTTGAAGTCCACCTTGTGGTAGAGGACAGTAACCAACCACAACCGAGTATCCACTATGTGCCAGGAGCTACGTTGAGCACCACTCAGCTATTACCTCAATTATCACTCATAACAAACTTGCCAGATGCCCCATAAAAGTAGCTATTGTCATTGATAACTAACATCGTGCCAGGCACTGAGGCTTCCCCTGTCTCAGCCCATTTAATCTTACCAGCATTTTGTGAGCTATACACTGTCATGACACCCATGTTTCAGATGAGAAATATGATCAGCAAAGAAATGGAGAACTGGATCCCAAGTCACCCAGAAGTGAAGAGCAGAGCCTCGAATGGGACCCAGGAACTCTGAGCTAAAAATCACGCTCCTAACCCACCTGCTTCTAGGAGGAGGGAGCAGAGGAAGGAGGCAGGGAGGCCTGAGGAGGAGCAGGCTGCCAGGGAGGGATGCTGTGGAAAGTTAATTAAATACGAGAAAACATGTGGTTGCAGGTCCACAGAGATGGGCATGAAATAAAGACAGACTTAAAGCCCTAGGCAGGTACAGATAAAGAAACCTCAGTCATGATAGGAAGAAAGAACTGAGATGTGAAGACATTACCAGTAGTGAAATCTGGAGTATTGGGTTTAAAGGACAGAAACTAAATCTGCCTATCTAAGGAGATATGCTATTCTTTGGACAGATTTTATAACAGTGATAAAAAAGAAAAATAAGTAGATTGCCAAAAAAAAAAAGCAGGTGAGAATGAGCAAGGTCCAAGCAGGAGAAACTATCCTGCGGTCACACCCAAAGAGGCTGGTTAGGACAGTCTTTCTCCATGCCTAGTTTCTCCCTGCCCTTTACTCTGCTACTTGGCTGAGTTGCCTCTTGGTGTCCCCTTCATTGAGTCGCCAAGCCTCCGGGTAGAGCATCAAGTTGGCTGCATTCAGGCAAGGGACAAGGCCCCAGTCAGCTGCATCCTCTCTGCCAGTAAGGGTCACGGTGTGGAATACCCTCCCCACTGCTCCCAAACCCACAGCACCCACAGCAGCTGCCAGGGCTGGCTTCGACAAAGAAGCCCCTGTGCCAGGTTGACCAAGACCCTGAGGGTCAGAGAGCCTGTGTGCAGAAAAACAAAAGCAGATGGTCAGGTGTCCAAGAGAGAGGAATGAAGAAGCCTCCTGTGTCATTAGGTATTCTGGCTTTAAAGATATCTACTCTCAACATCTATTTCCTTGGGGAGTCATTGTCTCTGGCCTGTGAAAAGGCCTTTCAGAAGGACACTAAGACCTTGAAGTCCCAATGTCATCAGATGACAAGGTCCTTGTTACACGTGATGGATGAGCAGCAGCCGATGGGATGACCACATGCTCCGGGCATCAGTGGGCTGGAACCGCCCCTGCCATGGTCGCCATGAGCACTCTGCGCTTGGAGTGATGGATCCTCAGGGGACAGGAGGGCAGTGCATGCTGCAGAGGGAGAGGAGTTCATGCCTGTCTGCGACCTCTTATTCGCAAAAGGAATCACCATGACCGTGGGGTTTGTTTTCCATCTGAGCAAAGTCTGGTCCTGCATCTCAATTTCCTCTTCTATATTGCGCTGATGTGAAGATTGTGATGTAAACTCTCCTTCCTGCTCGGTGACCCACTTTGCCAGGACCCTAAAGCTCCCCTGTGATTGTGGCTCATCTTTTGCTTATTTCCAGTTTGACCCTGAAAGGTCAGACAGTGACTCACTCCATGGGACACGTGTGATATCTGAAACCGAGGCAGAGATGTGCGTGTTGTTGGGATAGAACAATTATCACCATGAATACAAACCCAACGGTTGAGAGAGGGCAGCTACAAAGGGAAACTTTTAATGAAGAAATTTAATTTTGAAGGCAAAACCTCCAGAAAATTATGAACGCGATAATTTGATTTAATCAGTTGCATTTGAATAGCTCTGCATGAGCAACACACTTAAACATTTATAAAATTAAGATGCTAAAATTAATGTTTAGCTATTATAGAAGTGCTTATAATTGTCCAAGGATCCTGCATAATTAGATAGCAATTGCAAACAGTACAGAATCGGCCCCATTCAAGGCATGTGCCAGGCGTCAATATGGAAGAGTTATTGGAAACCAAGCCTGTGGGCTGTGAGCCCTCTAGCGGCCATAGTGTGCAGTGCAACCGAGCCCTCCAGTTGGCTTCTGGTCCTGGAGTTAAGGGGCTGGGGGGAAGCTTGTGTGTGCTTGGCCCCCTTCTCCAGACCAGAACCCCCAACTCTAAAATAACTTCTGGGCAATAGACACAGGGACACCAGGATGGAGTGGAAACTTCCCAAGCCTCCAGGGAGGGATTACCCCACAACAATATTTCCCATGCAGCCTCAGTTTCCCTGGTAGACAGCAGTGTCTGGTGTACAAGGAAGGCAGCATATGCAGGAGCCAAAGCCCAGGAGGCAGGGGGCTGACATGCCCGAAGTCTTTGATCTTTCTGACTGAATGCCACCTCCGCACAGGGTCCTTCCCCAACCAGCCTGTATTCAGTCACGCCCACATGGACGCTGTGAACACGCCCACCTCCTTTATCCTAGTCCCACACCGGCCACATGTTAGTTCTAAGCCTCCCGCAGTCAGCCCTCACTCCTAGGAAACTCCAGTGGTCCGGCTCTGCCTCCCTGGACCACTGGATGCTCCAGCTCACTGGAGAGGCACATCCCCAACCGGAGCGGGGCAGGGCTACAGGCCACTAGTGGACAGCCACAGAAGCTGGCCACAGACACCTCACCCTGCATTCAAAAGTAAACTCTGCATCTGGTCCCATAAATTTCTTCCTTCCCCTGTTGCCCAACACCTCAAGCTTAGACGCCATTCTCTAACCAGTTGCACAAGCCAGAAATCAGGGTGTCTCTTGACTCCTCTGCTTCTGGAACTCTCCCTTTTCTCCTGTCAGTGCCTAACAAGCGCCCAGTTCTGCTAGTCCTGGGTCCCGGGGGGGCTTGAGTAGGCAGCTGATCTCTCACACCACCACTTTCCTTGCACAAACGACAGTCAAGGTCCATCTGTGTTGTGGCCATGGGCTGCCAGCTGTCCTTCTCAGCCACAGCCTGTGTCTATAGGGTGTGTCCCCAGAAGGAGTTCTCTGCCTGGGCCCATGTCACTAGACCTTATGGCTTTGAGGAGAAAGTCCTAAATGGTGAGCATGCCCCAACCCCTCCCTCCTCTCCCATGACCAGCCCCAGTCTGCAGAGGCTCCTGCAGAGATCTGCCTGGTCACTCTGCAAGCCCCTTTTGCAAACACGCTCATTAGTTTCCAAGCATCTGCAAGAGAGATGGTCCTATTCCCATTCTCAAAATGAAGCCAATTCAGAGAGAGAAAAATGATTCTCCTGATGTCCCAAGACCTGAGTTCAAAATCGATGGCTCTGAGCCCGGCATGGTGGTGCACACTTGTAATTCCAGCATTTGGGAGGCTGAGACCGGAGGATCACGGTTCATAGACAGCCTTAGCTACTTAGTGAGGCCCTCTTCAACTCAGTGAGACCCTGTTTCAAAGTAAAGAATAAAAAATAGGGCTGGGGGTGTCACTCAGAGGTAGAATGCCCCTGGTACTGCAAAACAAAACAAACAAAACAAAAACAAAACTATTGCTCCTTTGATTTCATCCTGCTAGCTCCCACCCTTGTTACTGGCACTGACCATGGTTATGAAGCACCTACTGTATACAAGACACCATGCAAGAGAGACTCCAGGATGCTCTCTGTCCTTCATCAGATACACCGCCAAACAAGTTATAAAACACCTTTTGCTCACATGCAATTAGCAAGGTACAAACCGCAGACCATCCCGCCCAGACCTGGATCCTCCACGTCTATAACAGTCTCCAGCACAGAGCAGGCGCTCAATAAATATTTGAGAAATGAACAGCGGTCCACACTCCTTTTTTCTCTAACCTCTGCCTCCTTTGAGGGAGTACACTTTTCTGTAGCATTCCTGGAGCCATCGATCTTGTAGAAGGTGAGGCATAAGGAAATCTCTTGACTCATTGTTTTCTGGCTTTTCAGGCTTCTGTGGGTCTAAAAACAATGTTTATTTCATCTTTCCAGCTGGAAAATGAACTCCACCATCACACTCGCCTTGCACCCCCTTGGCAAGGTCTGTGATGATGCCAATAAATAGCTGCTGCAAAGCTGTTAGAAATGCAAGCCAATCGCACACCTTGCCCCGAGGTTGCAAGACGGCAGGGACTCAGATCTGGCCTATGTTGGGGTTGGAACACAGATCGGAGCTCTTGGAAAGCCCCGCTAGGGCGCAGGCTGCAGGGATGCAGAGGCAGCCCCCCTGGGAGAAGAGCGTTCCAGGCAGCGGCTTGTCCCTCAGCCCATGACAGGGGTTGTCTGTTTACATCAGTTGCCATGGCAACCATACCCTCCAAATTGGGAAAGTCTCATAAATAAAATCACCCCGATGTTAACAGATTTCATCAGAAGACAGGTCGACTCAGCCCCCAGGAGTGGGGGGAGTGTGATTTCCTCGGAGGCGTTCTCCCATCAGGCCATAAGAAGATCGAAGGCTGTAAAAGCAAAGGCTGTAAACGCGAGCAGGAAAGTGGAGAGCAGCTCCTTCCTCTTCATCCCAGTGACGGGGCCTTCGTGGGAATCAAAGGTGCTGTGTTTTTTCAACCTTTGCCCTGGCATGCAATCAGTTAAAAAAATATCAGTTTGAATAGACACATGAAAGAAATTTCTTTTAATAAAACTGGCTTTTCTTATACAGAAAAATATATTTAATACTTCCCAACCTGCCCAGAAAACCAAAGGGGCTCTGGAGCCTGGCTTTTCTAATCTGTTTTAATTTATAATTAGAACCTCAACCCTCTTGCTGATTTCTCTACCTAAAACATTCTTCCCCCCAACTTTTCGCAGAACCTGCATCTTCCCTCCCCATCTGGCCGTGGCTCACAGGTCTTGAGAGCGAAGCCTTTGTGATCATGCCATCTCAAGAAGCCTCCCCTGGCCACGCCCTGCATTTCTTTCCTTAAAGGTCCATGTAAAGCTGTTTTTATTCATCCTTTGCAACTCTGTTAGCGTGTTCTCTGCAATCTCAGGACATGCTACACTGCCTGGCACATAAAAGGCAGGTGTGTGTGTGTGTGTGTGTGTGTGTGTGTGTGTGTGTGTGTGTGTTCTGCTGGGGATTTAAACTAGGGCCGTCTACCTCTGAGCTACACTCCCACTCCTTTTGTATTTTGGAACAGGGTTTCACTAAGTTCCTGAAGGTCTCACTGAATTGTTTGAGCTAAGATCCTCCTATCTTAGCCTCCCAGGTGCATGTCTGGGAGATGAAAGATATGTCAAGGGAGATACATGTAAACATGAGGGATCCTTGGCTGAGCTGGGAGACTCCAGCATCTTAGAGGAGACAACAGGAGCGCCAAGGTACTAGATCCAGAATGACGAGGCAGCTATTCCAGCAAGCTGAAGGCAGGGGTGAAGGCGTGGAGCTCTGAAACTGGTGGGCGGCACTGTTCAGCCTGGATGAACCATGTGGGCAGTACCAGAGCTGACACAGGAAGTCAGGCAGGAGCTGGGCCGGGGGAGCCTCCAATGGCACCTTCAGCCATCCCCACCGCATCGCAAGACACCGCTGGACCTCAGTGTTGACCTGCACAGCACTGACATACATTTATCTATTTATTTATTTATTTAATTTATTTACTCTTTTGCAGTACTGGGGATGGAATCCGGGGGCATTCTACCTCCGTGCTACACTTCCAGTCTTATTTTTATTCTTTATTTTGAAATAGTGCCTAAGTAGCTAAGGCTGTCCGTGAACTGTGATCCTCCTGTCTCCGCCCACCAAAAGCTGGGATTAAGTGTGCCACCAGGCCTGGCTAACACTGGCCTTTATTATACAGACATTTTAACACTCGGATGTTGAGTCCACAGTGCGCTTAAATGGCTCAAGGACAGAGATGCGTCGTTTTTGTTAAGTATCTCAGCCCTTGTTGACTTTCTGTTGTAAAGTAAATTGGTCCACTTTTAGAAAGTTCTAGATAACGGACACCAGGATGCTTGCCTTCCAGGGAGATGGCCTCTGAGCTTGTTGGGTGGAGGAAGCCCCAGGATATGCCCCAAAGGGTTTCTCTCCATTCCTCGAAGTCATACTGGGAGTGAGTCTGTGCTGTGAACTTGCGTTTCTCTTCAAGCCAGAGCACAGCCCAGTGATGTTCCTTGGGCTTTGGGTACGGCTTGGCAGTGTTCTAACAGAAATGGTATGATGGATGAACTTCCATCTTACAGGAATTTCAAACCCTATGTGGCCTATCGCACTCAAAAGCCAGATGATTCACTGCATGAATCCAAACGGGCGCTGCAAATAAAATTCATTGGTGAGGTTTTAATATAAAAAAGAATATGAAAAAGGAATATCCCACCATTCTATTGGGCATAAAACACCAGTTTTATTTTACTTTATTTTTAAGAGTTGGATTCATTGAGAGATACTTTATGTACAGTGAAATTTCTGCTTTTTTTTTTTTTGGTATACCATCCAATGGGTTTTGATAATACCACATAACCATCACAATAACTGACATACAGATTTCCATCAGCCCCCTAATTTCCTACATGTCTTCTTGTCATTCGTCTCCTTCCCCTGCCCCTATTTCTTGGTGATCGCTGATTCTATTTCTGTCCTTATCATTTTCTCCCAATTCTTACTAAGATAAGAATCAAATAAAAAAATTTCAAATACAGAAATGCATGAGAGGAGAAAATAGAAATCCATTTTTTGTCTTTGTTTTATTGCATAGTGGTTTGAAAATGCAACACTTTGCATTAGCAGAATTTATTACACTCTTTCCCACAATCTATTATATGGCTGGTTTGTTGTAGTCTCAGCATTGTAAGTTCAGGGTGACAGGGGCATACATGTGCACAGAACTTGTATGAATGTTAAAAGATGGCCTGGAAAGAAGAGTAGTCTCTGTCAGCCGATAAAACAACGTGTATCTGCTAGATTGACTTAATTGATTACAATATAAAGTCCTTTAAGTCTTTAAATATATTTTCCCTATTTCACTCAATTATTAGGGCAAACTAGATGACTCTATCAAAAAAGACCCGAAAATATGCAATGGCTCAAATACAACAGACCCTTATTTCTCCCTCTCCTAACATGTCCTGGGGAGAGGTGGTCCCCAGCCAGGCAGTGACACAGGCCCAGCTCTTTCCACCAAGGCGCCCCATCCTCAAGCCCTCATCACTGCGGTCTGGGGTCTAATGCTGAGATCCAGTATTGTGTGCTTTCTTGATATCAAAGGGAGAGGGAGGCCGGGCGTGGTGGCGCACGCTTGTAATCCCAGCATTCGGGAGGCTGAGACCTGAGGATCGTGGTTCGCGGATAGCCTCAGCTACTTAGTGAGGCCCTCTGCAACTTAGTGAGACCTGGTTTCAAAATAAAGAATAAAAAATAGGGCAGGGGGTATAGCTCAGAGGTCGAATGTCCCTGGGTTCCATCCCCAGACCCGAAAAAAAAAAAAAAAAAAAAAGGGAGAGGGAGGAGGGTAAGCGTCTTAGAGGCCCCAACCCCAAAATGTCTTATATCACATTGGCTGGAACTAAGTCACATGGCCAGATACAACTGCAACTGCAAAAGAAACTGGGAATCATGGTCCAGTTGTGTCCTTGGGAAGAAGAAAGGAACATAGGTTTTTATGTTCTAGTGACCCAAATTTGTGTGCCAACATGAGTTGATGTCTCTTTTCTGTGTCTGGGCATTTCTCACTGTATACCCTGCCCTTTATTGTTTACATAGTTTGATGCCTTGTTATTTGGTACATATATATTAGTTTCCTGCTATTGCTATAATAGATTGTCATAAATTTAGAGGCTTAAACAGCACAAATACATTCTTATGATCTAGAGGCCAGATGTCTCACTGTACGTTCCTTTCGGAGGGACGAGGGGAGGATGTTTCTTTGTATTTCTTGCTTCCAAAGCTGGCCCACAATCCTTGGCTTGCAAGCCTCTTCCATCTCCAAATCCAGCAATTGCATTACTCGGTCCTTGGCCTTTGTGTTTGCGTGTGGTACTAGGGATTGAACCATGGGGTTCTACCTCTGAACTATACTCCCATCCCTATTTTATTTTTTATTTTAAAGAAAGGGTCTCAGTAATTTGCAGAGGCTGGCTTTGAACCTGTGATCCTCCTGTCTTAACCTCCAGTCCTGGAATTACAGGAGCATGCCACCATGCCCAACTGGGACCTCACTTCTCTCATTCTATCATCCTATCTCCTTCCCCAGCTGCTCTGTCTCCTCATGAAGGAGATTCACTAAGAAATCTCTGTGATTACATTGGGCCCATTTGGATAATACAGGGGAACATCCCCCTCTCAAGATTCTGAATTTAAACACATTTACCGAGTCCACTTGGGGTTAATATATTCACAGTTCTGGGAATCCTATCAGGACATCTTTGGAAAGGCCGTTCTTCCCTTATTATGACTGCAGTCTCATTGCAGATCTCACCCTTTATCATTCTAAATAGCCACCTTTGACCTCTTTTACATCCTTGGCCTGGAATTCACCCTGGTGTGATGTCAGTATCATTTGTTAATATTTGTTTGATGTTTCTTCATCCAACCTTTCTATTTTAACCTTTGCAAATCACTCCTTTTAAATGGCTTTTACTCAAAACTTGACCTCTCAAGAAACTGAGGCTGAGGTTTCATCTTAGTGAATGCTCTTGACCACACCCCTGTAGTTGGCCCCAGGTTCTGCCTCATTCTTCCATCTTATGTGTTAAGCATGAACTTGGGGAGTTCTCAGTGTTTCCTTTGTGACACAGTCGTCTTCCTAATCTTACTTAGAGCATATAGCCTTCTGTTCTGGTATCTTTAAGGGTTTTTTTTTCTGCCTTTAGTTCTTTGCGTGGTTACACTCAGACACTTACAACTATACTCGAAACTCTTTATTAATTGATCTGCCAATATGCGATTCATCTGCTGAATTCCCTTCCTCAAGGGAAGCATTGATTTATCTTTTCTTTCAGCTCTCCACATACAAAGCCTGGATTCTCTTCTGTCATATCGTTCTTCTTGTTGGTGCTGTCATGATATCGACCACGTTCAGAAGCTTTTGTAGCACTCCCCTTCTCTCGCTGGCCTGCACAGCCCCAGCTCTTTCTGAATAAGTGAGTTCAGTGTCCATCACCAACGCAGCCACACTGTCTCCTCTCATCTGCCCGCCAACCTTCCTGCGGAGCTGCTGTACCCTCGGATACCTGAGGGATGCTTTCTTCCTTCTGTATTACATTATTTTATTGAGATATGTCTTAATATTGATTATTCTCTTTCTGCTTTGTTTTTATCTTTGTAAATTCTTGTGTGAGCGTGTTACTGGAGATGGAACCCAGAAACATTTTACCTCTAATATACACCCTCAATCCTGTTTTATTTTTATTTTGAAACAGGATCTTGCTAAGTTGCTGAGGCTAGCCTCGAACCTGCTATTCTCCTGTCTCAGCCTCTCAAGGACTGTGATTACAGGCATGTATCACCACACCTGGCTTCTGTTACATCTTGAGTAAAATTCCACAGTATAGCCCTGCCCTCTGCCTGACCCATCTTCTGTACCTCCTGATGGAGATTGGCACATGCCACCCCAAAATGTATCACTTTGGAATAAGAATAAATTTTTTTAGCTGAAAACACTTCAGAGTCAACAGGAACAGGAAGTTCCTTCACCTCCTTTTTTTTCTACCTAAAACAGGGAAAGTTTTCTCCTTGAGAAGGGGACCCCCTCTCGCACACAAGGAGGGTGGCCCTCATCACTGGAGACACAGCCTGCGCCTGGATGAGTCAACACAGAGAAACCCTGCTGAAATAACTGTATCTTCTGTTGGCGTCCCCACACACTTTTGAATCACTTTCCCATCATCCATCATCTCTTGAAACTTAACCCCTTTAAGATGATACCTGAGCTCCCAAGTTTAATCACTTCTTTGAGTTTTACTCCTCTTCTATAACTTCCATCCACATAAAATATCAAATGTGTATTCCTTTTCTCCCGCTGTCTTTTTTTTTTTTTCATTTAAGTCTACGGTCCCAAGTCACAGACCCTATGAGGATGGAGGGAAAATTCTTCCTCCTGATACTCCATCCTCCATGCCAGCTGAACGCCCTCTACTCCCATGTACACATGATTTAGCTTAAACACAGTAAGGAGGCCCCCCTGCTGGTCACCCCACTGGTCTCCAAGCAGCACCATCTGTCCCCTTGGCACTTCTTAGCCACAGCTAAGAAAGGGATCTGGATAGATCCCTTTCTATCCAGACCCCAAAGGGTGAGAGTAGGTCTCCCATGTTGACTCCCAAGTCTCCCAGCACCCAGTACACACCATGTGCACAGTAGGTGCTCAAAATTAAAGGCTGATACGTGAATGCACTGCCTTATGACTTGGGTTCAACTCAGAAACTCCCCAGACCAGGTTCTTTGATCACTCTTCCAGTGCACCACCAAAATCCCAGGCCTCTAGGGCCAACCTTACAGTTTCACTGACTCAAAACTTCTTTACCAACCTATGAATCAGAAAACATTTCTTCAAAAAAAGGGGGTGGGGGGTGAAGATAGTTGGCTGTATCGTCTTCATCCATCCCCCATGGCCACAGATTGTTCATACAGTGGACCAAGACACTGTTCACTTCTAAACGATGAGGCAAAATGTCTGCACATCTCCACCTCCAAGCCCTTCCTCATGTTAACTTTTCTGAGATACACACAAACAAATGTTAAACCATTTTAAAGAGATTTGGCATCTGCTGCCACGTGGGGATACATAAAGTGAATTAATTATTTAGCTATTTTCTGTAAAGCTGCTCAGAAATACCTTTGAGGCATCTGTGTATAATTCTGCTAAAGGATTAGCAGTCAGCCTAATTTCTCCTTTTCATATTTTACTAACTTTTTCCTTCTGTTTACTCCATTAGAATCTGTATCAGCATAAAAGATGAAAGAATGTGTTCAATCGGTTCAAAATGCTAATCTCCCCCAGCCTGTGCTGGCTGTTCAAGGTGATTTCTCCTTCTTCGAGGCGATGACTTGGCAAATATCTGATTCCCAAAGTAAATGTTCAGTTTATAGCCGTGATAATTTATGTGTTAATTTGATCAAGAGTAGTTTACATTGCAAACCTATAAAGCTTGCATTTATTTATTTCAGTGTTGGCAAGACAAGAGACCAACCTGATATATATAAGTTAAATACTCCTCTCTGAGAGGCAGGGGGAGCGATCACAAGGTGGTGGCATCACGAGTTGGTAGCGACTCTGTGTTCACAGAAGCTACGAGGAAGTATAAATGATAGGCTGGATAGAAATTCATGGTGGTGGCAAAAGCAGGCAGAGAACCTCATTGGTCAGAGGCTAGAACAGGAAGCAATGAATGGTCAATGGAGTGAAAGAGGGAATTATAGGCTTGAGAATGGTGGTGGGGTCCAGATGACTTACCAGCCTGTCTATGGGGCCCATCTCTACCGCTGGTCTTTCTGTCTTCCTAACTTGGGGAGTATATTTATAATCATCCCATCATTAGAAATTATTACCCAAGGGTTTCTGGCAGGTAAAAGGCCCAATGCTGTGCCACTGGCCCGATGAGACCAGGTCGGTGGTAGGTACAGTCAGCTCCATGAAAACAGACCGATACTGGGCAGAAAGCTCAACCACAGAAACAGAGAGACTGCAATGCATCTCTGTAGGTAAAGGAAAGCATACACTGGAGAACAGTCTACACCGCACATTCAACTAGCAACAGTAGTAGTGACTTATGCAGAGTCCCCACCCTCATGGAATTCTACAAGGGATCACAAGTAAAAAATAAATAAATAAAGTACATAAACTACACGTTAGTCTTCAGATTGTGATCAGGGCTGAGGGGGAAAGGAGCTCATGGAGGGTGTGTGTGCTTCCTGTTGCTGCTGTAATGAATTTCCACAAATTTAGTGATTTAAAAGAACATAGATTTATTTCTACATGTCTGGAGGGCAGAAGTCTTAAAATCTAGGCATTGGCAAGTCTGTGATCCTTCCAAGGGCTAAAGAGGAGAATCTGCTTGCTTGCTTGCTTGCTTTTCTAACTTTGACAAGGTGACCCCATCCTCCATTTTCAAACCTAGCAGAGCAGTATCTTCCCAAATCTGTTTCCTTTTACTCACTCTGACCCTTTTGTCTCCCTCATATAAAGGCCCGAGTGACTGCCTTGTGCCATCTAAACAATCTAGGATAATCTATTTCAAGATCCTTAATTTAATCACAGATGTTCCTGTAACTGAATCACACAAGTTCCCTTTTGCCATAAAATAAATACAGGACCTGAGGGTTAGGGTGTTACCATCTTTGGTCAACCAATATTTTTCTGTCACAGAGAGTTGGGGATGACCTCAGAAAGATGTAGAGAAAGGGGTTTGGATTTGAAGTAGAGGATCTAAGGCAGGACCATGCTTGGTATATTAAAGAGCAAAGACTCATGTCAGTGGAGGGTGGGTGAGGGAACCATGGTAACAAATCCATGGTAAATTTTTGGATTTTACTCTGTTTGATAGGAAATTATTCAAGGAATTTTAAGAAGAGCCACATGATTTGATATTTGCATTTCAAAGACTAAGATCTGGGTAGATCAGACTACATGAGAACAAAAGTAGAGTCCGAAAGTAAGAGGCTAGTACAGTGCTGCAGGTGGGAGGGGAAGATGGCTTGGACTGGACCAAGAGTGGTGAGGTTGGTAAGAACCCAATGGGTCTGGGATGACTTCTGAAGGATGAAAAGGCCTGGAACAGAGATGTGGGTACAAAGAGTTCACTTGAGAAGTAGATCCAAGAAAGCAAGTGAGGGTATGTGAAAGTGAGACAGGAAAAGAATGAAAGACAACAGAGAATGAATTAACCTCTTTGGACAACTGGGGTTCAGGGCAGCTGAGGACTCTGAGTCAGGACTGCTCTCTAGAGGGCAGGGCATGGAGCGTGTGTTTGACATAGAATGTCCTCTGAAGAGGTTGTGCATTGATGTTCAGAGTTGATGTAATGAGGGCTGCAATCTTATCAGTGGTAAACTCATTAATGGATTTACTGGGTGTGTGTGGCTGGAGGACATGGTCCCTGGGGTTGTGGCCCTGAGGTCTGTGCTTGGGACTTTGAATCCCCTCGTCTGTTATCTTGCTTCTAGCCTCCATGCTGTGCGAGCAGAATCCTTGCTCTCCCTCCCTCTGCTTTTCAGCCCCACGCCCTGAGCTCTGCAGACCTGGCCTGACATGGACTGAGCCCAGAAATCTCAAAAACTGTGAGCAAATAAATCTTCCTTCCTCTGTGTTGTGTTGTCAGTCATTTTGGATAATGGCAACAAGGATGTTGACCAATATGGTATGTGTGCGCAGATTATCATACCTTGTCAATGGAGGGCTGCTTCCAGCCCCTCCATATGATCCCCCACACCCATGGACAAAGACCAGCCCTGGGCAGAGGACTAAGAAACTATTGGAAAGTGAGAGAAGTCAGTCTCCAGTGTCCAAGATGGGCTAAGGAGAACAGGCATCGGTTACTCTCAGATGTATGCATCTTCAGGAAGGGCTGGGACTGATGTCTAGGCAAAGAGACTGCCTTGAAGAGCAATGGACAGTCCCATTGTGGCCAAGAGAAGGGCACAACGGAATCAGAATGGCAGCCTCAGGAAGCTCAGGCTGTTCTCACCTCTGTTCTCAGTGAAACAAGGATGAAGCTCGTGAGCCAAAGAAGTAGACTGGGGCTAGCTTTGGAGGTTTGGAAGAGAGGGCATGAAGATATGTGGAGAAGCTATCCTGACTGTGTTTCTTCCAGCCACATTCAGGTGTCTGAGTGTCAGCACAGGTGGTCCGGTCGGATCAAGGGAGGGACTTGGTCAGGTGTACGTGAAGAAGCAGGAAGGGGACCAGGGAGCTAAGGTGTGTGTTTTTGCCATTAGGCGGACTCCAAGCTTTGTAAGGCTTGGCAGATAAACACTTGGGTGGCCACTTTAAGAAAAAGTTTACAAAATCACAGATATAAAATTATATGTGAGTATTTACTTCCATTGTCAAGATGGATCCTAACAAATCTCAAATTTTAAAACCCACCACACACCACAAACATCACTAAAAGCATAAAAATAACCTATTATTCTATTAACTAATCAGCACAAATTTATATTATATTAGTTTTCAGCTTTTCACTTCTTTATATGCCAACACTTTTGTTATTTTCTGTGACAGAATGGAAAAATAATTTGGTCTTTCCTTTAACAAGTTTGATTGATATTTGTTCTTCCTGATGGCTAGAACAAACAAAACATAGCGTTTCACACAGATATACTTACTGTTTGTAATACTGCTATAGGTGTATGCCACAATACATAAATTTTGACAAACACCATTACACATGGTGCCATAAAATACACATTCCTTCCATAATTGAAAATGTTGCCTTTTTGACAATATTCTTTCATCCGAGGAATCTATGAGAATAGTTGTATTGATTTTCTGTAGTTTTTGTTGGTACACTGTAATCAGACATGATGATGGAGTTCAGAGTGACAGAGACATACATGCACACCGCACTCAGTGAGCCCCTCCCCCAGCCCCCACTCCTCTCCCTCTCCCTCATGCTTGACATTGAGATTGGCATTGATAATTTTGTCTCTGTGCGTCATGTCCATTAAAGTGCTTCCATTCCACAGACTCAGTTCTGAATCTATACACTCAAAGCCTGATTCTCCCCATTATCCTTACACTTGCGATGCTGGGCACTGTGGACATGTTCCTATCATGACATGATTGCTGGTCCAAGCCCCACACATGATGATGATGAATGGGTCAGCACAGTAGGCAGAAGGAGTATTCTGGATGTCTTTTCTACACAAAGACAACTATCATGTTAAACCTATATGCAAATATAGTTGTCCCACTAACCCCAAACTACAAGCACCCCAATTCAACTTCCCCTTCGCCATATCCCCAATCTGACTATGACCACATCAACTCTTCCAAACCAAAGGAGATGTGTGACAGAGGGGGAGTTTGGGGAGAATGACAGTAATTTTAATCAACTATGGTTTCATATCTTATACTTGTAAATTTTAAAATAGCATGTAATTTTGTGAACATATTTCCAGGGGCCTTTACAGTGAGGACCTCTCAAAGCCTAAAGGTCATTAGCTATACAATCACCTCCCTAAAGACTAGTTGTAGTGGAGGGACACCTCAACTCCAAGCTAGTTGAGTGGAGGGACACCTCAACTCCAAGCTAGTTGAGTGGCATGGACATGAGGGCATAGGTGTCTGTGATGGCCAACTGTGTCTGTCAGTTTGACTTGGGCAAGAGCTGTCCAGATGGCTGGTGAGATGTTTCTGTAAGGGCATTTCTGGAAGACACTAGGATTTGAATCACTAGGCTAAGTTAAGAAGATCACCCTCACCAATACAGGTGGCACCATCCAGTTATGGAGGACTGAGAGATAACAAAAGGCAGAGGAAGGATAAATTCTCTCTTCTAGAGCTGGGATACCCACCTGCTCGTCTCGTGCATAGCAAAGCTTCTTGTTCTTGCCCTCAGACTGTCGGACTTACAGTGGCAGCAAAATCACCACCCTAACCCCAGTCTTGCCGCAGCCGTTGAGCCTGTGGGTTTGCAGTGTGAGTTACACCTTCAGCTTCTCTGATTCCTAGGCTGAGGCAGCTGAGTTGCACAGCATGATAAGGAACTTTTTGGCTGCTAGAATCATGCAAGCCAATTCCAATTCTTATCAATCTTTTTTTTCTCTTGCCACATGTATCTTCTATTTGTTCTGTTTCTCTAGAGAACCCAGACTAATAGGGAAAGTAAAAAAGTAGCAAGATAAATGGATAGGAGATGTGGATTGTGTTGAAATTGCCAAAGTGGATGGTACTGAAGGTAATACCCTAGAAATGTGAGCAATGTAAGCCATAGGCTGGGATGCTCAAATTCAAGGCTTTGGACTTAGTGAAGTTTAGTGGAAATAAGAATCTGAGTATGGTCATGGAAGTCCTGGGGCTTACAAAGAATGGAAATAATCATTGTTGTACGCAAAGCCAAGCACTGGGTGGATTCTAAAGGCATGCAGCCCAGTATGGCAGCCACTAGCCACAGGTGACCACTCACTTTTATTTATTTATTTATTTTGGTGGTACTGGGGTTCCTGGAAGCCCTTCTACCTCCAGGATACACTCCCAGACACCTATTTTTTATATTTTTATTTGGAAACAGGGTCTCTTAAGCCAGCGAGGCTGGCTCCAAACCAGCGCTATCCTCCTGTCTCAGCCTCCCAAGTGCGGGGCTTACAAGCGTGCGCCACCACACCCGGTGGCCACTCACTTTTAATATTAAATGTGGCTATGCTGGGTATGGTGGCCCACACTTGTAATCCCCATGCAGAGCCAGCCTCACTGGCTTAAGAGACCCTATTTCCAAATAAAATATAAAATAGGTCTGGGAGTATAGCCTGGAGGTAGAAGGGTTCCATCCCCAGTACCACCAAATGTGGTTAGTTATTACTGAATTTGGCAATGAATATATGGAAATATCCCCATCATTATAAAACATTCCATTGAAGAGTTCTGCTCTAAAGGATGCTAAAATCAGTAAGAATTAATTACAACCAAAGTATTTGGCCATAAGAAAAACTCCAGGTTCAAATCTTGGATCCACTGGTAACTATCAAAATATCATTTTAGACATGTCAATTAGCCATCTGCACCTCTTTTTCCTTGTTCTTGAAGTGGGGATAAGAATAGTCCTTACCGTAGAGGGTTATTATGAAGATAAGTTCATGTATGTAACATTTAGAAGAGTGCCTGGCATGCAGGAAACACTATTCAAGTGTTAGCTATGAAGATTATGTGCTAAAACTGTAATGAAATAGGGATAATAAAAGGGGAAGAGTCCGCCGGGCATGCTGGCGCACACCTGTAATCCCCGTGCTTCGGAGGCAGAGACAGGAGGATCGCGCAGGTTCGAAGCCAGCCGCGCTGGCTTAAAAGACCCTGTTTCCAAATAAAAAGTATAAAAATAGGTCTGGGAGTGTAGCCTGGAGGTAGAAGGGTTCCCGGGAACCTCAATGCCACCCAAAAAGGTGGGGAGAGTCAGAATTAGGACGTTATTGCAACAATGAGGAGCAAGAGAGGTAAGAGCTTGAGGGCATCATCTTTGAGACTGGGGTTTTGAAGGAGGGAGGGCAGACTCAGCAACAGAGGCAAGGAAGACATCTAACCCTTTTGTGGGATCTCAGAACTGTGGAATGAAAATATTTAAAAAAAAAAAAAAGCCTGCTCAAGAGAGAGCTGTAGGGGAAGCTGAACGCTGGTCACAGGGCTAATTTCTCACAGTTGGATGAACATGAAAGGACATTCAGAGAAGAGTGTGATGCTGTGTGGAATTTTGCTGATAACAGCTCTAGTGTCCCAAATGGCCCAGTGGAGAAGGCTTTAGGGTAGGAGAGGTGGGCAACTGAATCAGACCACAGTCAGACCAGAACAAGAGTCCGGGTGGCACTGGCTCACCTGGAGGTTTGCACTTCTGGTGTAACTAAGGTAACAGGGGTTACTTTAGTTACAGGGGTTACCTTAGTTACATGCATGACAGGGTAAGTGTGGCCTCGTGCTCTCTAGGGGGGAAGTGGGGTCCTTGGAGGCACTCACAGCCTCCTCCTCAGATCACTTGGGTAGTAGTGGTATGTTGAGCGATGTATCAGTGAGGGGTCTCCAGAGAAGCCAAACGATTAGAAAATAGATTTATAAGAGGAGCTTTATTATGGGAATTGACGCGTGCAGTTTGGGAGGTTGAAAAGTCTCATGTTTGGCCATTTGCAAGCTGGAGAAAATAAAAACAGTGACGTAATTCAGTCCAAGATCAGAGCCCAGAGAACCAGGGGGAGACAATGGTGTAATTCTCAGAGTCCTAAGAACCAGGGGCCCCAATGTCCAAGGGCAGAAGAGTATAAATGCCCAGCTCCTGGAGGACCTGGCTCTACTTCAACCTTCCTGTTCAACGTATCGGATGGTGCCCACCCACACTGCTGAGAGTAAAATTTCTCTACTCAGTTTACCAATTCAAATGCTAATATCTTCCCTGAATACTTCAGATACATGCTTTATCCACTGTCTGGGCATCCTCTAGCCCAGTCAAGTTGACACATAAAATTTAGTACTGCAGGCAGAGCAACGGCCGCAGGAGTAGAGCTCCAAGTGATTCCATGTCAAAAATCAGGTGGTCTTTTTGTTCTAATCCACTCACCCTTGTACCCAGCCCTCCACTTATCCACCCCACCCATCACCTAGCCACCTCTTTACCATGAGTCCACCCACCCACCTGTGCATCCAATCGTCCACTCCTTCACCAACCTGTCCACTATCCACCACCCACCCACCCACCCATCTGTGCATACAGATAAATCCTTATCGTGGATGTGATTAGTATTAGACATGGTGTTTAGTGTTTCATTAAGGAAACTGAAGCCTTTTCAGACCTTTTCATTTCCAATCATATTTCCTCAATTTCTCTTTATAAGGATGGATTTTATGCATGTAAATCCCTGTCTCATTTATAATTTCATCTTCCAGACTGCAAGTCAAGCCATTTCTTTCCTCCCGTGGAGGCCCCTTCTCCTCCATGCTATTTATATTGCTTGTGCATGACTAATTAACTTCTCTAATCATCATAAGCCTCTTTCCAACACTGTCAGCGTTAGGCCAAAATGCATCATATGCCTGGTGGTGTCATTTCCTGAAGATGTAACAAGAAAACAATAGCTTGGGTTTTATCATTTCACCAACAGTAGAAATATTTGCCCAGGGGGAGATGGCTACATAAAATTCAGGCTAGTAGCTACTGAGGGGGAGACCAACACAAACACCCAGAGGAAAGGACTGTTGAAAATATGCCCTGAGTCTGGTTTTGCTGGCTAGCTCCAGAATAACATTTTGACGAAGAATAGTAAAAATAGCCAAGATTTAAGAAGATCATATTGTGAGGCTATTTGTGTGAATTATCTTACTTCATTATCACTACACTAAAAGATAAATTGAGTGCCTCATTTAGTAGGTAGTGAAACCGAGGCACTGCTCAATGGTGTAACCAGCTGTAGGCAGTCGGGATGGGATCTGCAGGTAGGTAGCCTGACTCCAGAGCCCCAGCTCTACCCACATCTCTCCACCCCTTTGTATGTGTGGGAGGCTCGAAGAATAGAAACTTTATAGAGGACCGGGTGTAAGGTGGGTAGAGAATGGCCTTGGAATCACAGTCCTTAGTCCTTCTGATGCCTAATGCGCGATCCTGGATAAGTCACTTTGTCCCTGTGGGGCTCATAACATGGAAGGCTAGACTGGACGGCCTCACATGTCTGTTCCTGCTGCAAATCCTGGAATAGCCACATCACTACATTGCTGTCTCTAGAATTCATTGGATGCATTCAGCCAAAACTGCTGCAAAGACATCCAAGCAATCAGAACTAACCACGGCAAGGGGGGCAGGTGGAAATATCAACACACCCAGATGAAAGAGTCCAAGCAACTCCATGCCACAGAAGATGCCGACAGTCAGAAACGGCGGAGCCACAGCCCCCGTTGCCGTCACCTGAGGGCCCGAAACCCCTCCCACCCTGTACAAGGGCCAGCTCAGGAGGAGGCCACAGTGAGCACCTGGGACAAACAGGATGATGGAGTCAGTGGCTCTCCTCTCAGCAAGCATGTGTTCCTACTATGAACCAGAAAGGAGCCGAGTGCTGGAGATGCCAGATGACCAGAACAGAAAGACGGGAATCCAAATCCAACTAGGGAACAGTGATGTGCCCTGTCTAGAGGTATGCTCAAAACACTTTGGTGCTATACACCAGAAGCCCATAGTCCATGCTCTCTCCAGGCCAGTTGGCGTCTTCAGTTTCTCACTTACTGGGCATCTCCTCCTGCCTTTCCTGTGTCTGAAATTCCCTTCCCCTTGGCCTAGGGATGGAGGGCTCCTCCTCACTCCCCCAGGGTCAGCTTGCAAGCCCCTCGTTCAAGAACCATGAGCTATGAACCATGAGCTGAACAATAAATTCCTGGACTCTGAGCTCCTCGGGCCCTCTCCATCTTAGCATTGATTATCTTTCTGTTACAGTCACAGTTTAAATAATTTCTGTTTATTTTACTCCTTCATTAAACTGTGTTCCAGGAGGATGGGCACTGTGTCTGCTATATTAACCATGGTATTCTTATTAGGCTAGAAATTGCTTGTTATGTAATATCAAGCATTTTTTTAATTAAAATTAATAGATGTCTAGGGAAGGCAGGGAAACCTTCACAGGAGAGAAAGTTAGAGGAAAAGCTGGATTCTTCAGACATACAGAATGAGGACAGGGATGTTTGGAGACCAGCATATACAAAGGCACTGGGGTTCAGTCAGGGAGAAGGGGCTCCAGGAAGCTCTTCAAGGATAATGAGGGTCTAAGCTCTGGAAGTCTCTGCCCTTCCATCTTTCATCACTTGGAAAGTCCTGAGCCATGGTGTGAAGAAAACAGCTCGGTCTAAAACAAAACAACAATGAAAGCCAGGAAATGGTCCAAATAATGGCTCATCAGATGCATCAAAAGGGGGAGAGACTCAGAGTGGATGAGATCGCACATGAAAATAAACCATGATTTCGTTCCAGATTGTTCTACTAATAAAGCATACACCATGTTTGTCTGTATACTTTCCTAAAATGACTGGCAGACAGTCATTATCATGTTAGTTTAGTTTCTACTTGCTAAGAGCCCCCGTGTGCCATTCTTATCACTGAGCAGATCAACTGCAGAGAGCACAGCTATAGTAAGAAAAGCCTGATGAGTCTGGGGAGCGGGACCGCCGGCCTGCCTTCTCCTGTGCTGTGGGGGCCGAGTGCCCTCTCCCTGTCTTCATTGCCAAGGCTGGGAGCCTGCCGTTCTGAGGCTGCACAGGGGACTCCCTCTGAGTCACAGAGCATCACACAAATATGGTTTGTGGCATCTTTCAGCCCTGCTCAAATGAAGATACTAAGCCCCCCGCCCCCGCCGTGTTATTTAGTTGCACAGATAGTGGGCTCTGGGGCTTCTAGTTCTGAGCGAGGAAATTAACCAAAGCTGAGTGGCAGGGATATCGCGTTGCATCCAGATCAATTCTGAACATGCTCATTGTGGGGCGGTGGCCACAGTGCGCACACCGGAGGAACTAGAGATGATTAGATAGCTTCCTTTTTGAGTAGACTTGGAGAAGTAGTAATTACTCAGAGTTTATGCCTCCTGGAACAACCCAAGTGAGCACATCCTTCCTAATAAAAAAAATAGTTCTACTCTTTAAGCACTAGCCAGTCCATGGGTTTCCAGTGGATACCAGCTCCTGTCCTAAAGGAATCACCTTGTGGAATAAAGGCTGGAGACTATGGTAGTATTTGCCTGAACTAACTATATGGTGGGATTGTCCAGGGAAGCCACAGCATCATATCCTATACTTTACTCTGCTATAAAACACAGGCAAAATTGTGCTTTGAAAGTGCTAAAAAAACAATCAAAATATTGGCAATTGAACTGGATAGATACTTCTCAGAAGAAAAATACAAATTTCCACTAACTATAGGAAAAAAGGTTGTTCAGCACCATTAGAAGTCAGAGAAATGCAAATCAAAACTACACTGAGATCTCACCTAACTCCAGTTAGAATGAGCACAAACAATAATAAATGCTGGTGAGGATGTGGGGATATAGAAACCCTTATACACTATTGGTGAGACTGCAAATGGGCAGAGCCACTGTCAAGATCAGTGTGGAGATGTCTCAGAAGACCAGGAATGGAACCACCATCTGACCCAGCTATAAGACTCCTGGGGATATTTCCAAAGGAACTGAAGTCAAAATATTACAGTGATACATGCATGTCCTTGTGTATAGCAGGACAATTCACAATAGCCAAATCCTGGAATCAACCTAACTGTCCATCAACAGATGAATGGGTCACAAAATTATGGTATACACACAATGGAATTTTACTCAGCCATAAATAAGAACAAAAACACGTCATTTTCAGGAAAATGGATGGAACTAGAGAATATTATGCTAAGTGAGATTAGCTATCTCAGAAAGCAAAGAGATATATGTTTTCTTTCTCACTAGAAACTGAGTAGCAAGAGAGATCTCAGATGAAGGAGCAGAGACTCCAGTGGAGGGATGGAGGGAGTTGAGGGAAGGAAGGGGTGGGGATGGAGATGTCTAAATAATGCCGTGTACATATGTGAAGCTATCAGTACCAATCTCAATGACATGTGAGGGCAAGGGAGGGAGTGGGGTGGGAGTTGATAGGAAAGACACCAAGGGTTGTGTGTATGCATGTTCCTATCCCTCTACACCTGATGGTGATGTATAACTATGTATATGTATAACAATGGACTAGGAAAAGCACTGAAAAAGAGAAATATCCACTGACTGAGTACAATGCAGACTTGCTGCGTAAGTGTCTCAGTCAGTTCAGGCTGCTGTGACAAAACGCCACAGCCCGAATAGCTTATACAGCAAATATTCCTTCCTCACCATTCTGGAGGTGGAGAAGCCCAAGATCAAGGTACTGGTGGGTTCAGTAGCAGTGCGGTGAGAGTCCTTTTTCTGGTTTGCAGATGGCTTCCTTGCTGGGTCCCCACGTGGCTGAGAGAAAAGCAGTCCTGATCTCTCTCTCTCTCTCTCTCTCTCTCTCTCTCTCTCTCTCTCTCTCTCTCTCTCTCTCTCTCTCTCTCTCTCTCTCCTTATAATGGGAGTGGCCCCAGGATGGAGGCTCAGTCTTATCACCTCCAATGGCCTTCAAGCACCAGCACAGGGAGGATTTGGGAGACACAGACACTCCATGCACAGCAACAAGCAATACAATAACTTTGTCCCCTTTCTCACACTGAGCTTTCAACTTTACTGGGAAGCCAGGTTTCCCCTCACCTAGTAACACTTTAATTTTTAAAATGATTCATGGTCCTCCAAAGGAAGTTAAACTTTAAACTCAACTAAAAACTACTTAGTCATCGGGTCTTTAAAGAACGCCAGCCCAGCGGTTTTGACACATGTCTGTCTCGGGTCTTCCAGGTCTTCTTAATGTCGGTGTCAGGTCTTCCAGGGGCACTTCATAGTGTGAAAAGCTCAAAGACCTCCTGGGGTCAGCCACTCCAAAGCTGTTGCACACAAGTGACAACCGTGTTCTTGGGGTTTCCAGGAAAACGTAGCTTGCTTGTCCCTTCCTTTTCTTTGTGTTGGGATATACTTTATCGACTCCCTGAACCACTATGGCCCAAGAAATTTCACAGTGAGGGGACCTCGGGACCAGCTCTATTGTTACAACTCTCACAGGAGAGTGAGGACTGTGCCCCGCAGAGATGCTCCATGCAGCCTCTGCAAATTCCACAACCAGTGGGGGAGCACGGGATGTTTTCTCCCAGAAACCACTTTGCTCCAACCTCAGTGATTTGCAGCCATTAAATATACAACAGATAATCATTCAAAGACTTAGATTCCTTCACCTTCCCCTTCTTTCTGGCAAATAGCTCAGTAAATGTATGGTGCCCTTTTTATCTATTATTAAAATGACTCTATAAAATGCAGGTGAATAAATTTATAATTTGGCCTATAAAAATGAAATGGGCTGGATCTCCCCTAAACTGAAGCCCCAGGCTAACACACTTTTCTCATTCTGGATCATAAACGCCTCATTCAGGCTCCCGCAGGGCGTGTCCTGCGGCAGCTCCGGGTGCTGGGCTTGGTTTCCCCCTTGGATGCAGTCAGTTCTCCCTGCAGAGGACCGGCCTCCAAATTTGAGAACATGTGTGCAGGGGAAGCTCCACCAGGCACCCTCCTCCCACATCACTATATTATTATTGTAATAAAGGCAACCAGGCATAGGGAAGGAAAGAGAAAATGACACACTAGACAGAGAAAGGTTAGAAATAAGGATTTCCAGTCCTTTGGGCAGATAATCACTATTGACATTTCATGCACATCCTTCTGATAAAACACTGATGCACATAACTGCATATGTTTGAATATGCTTTTAAAATATTCAGTGCAGTGGGGGTATATTTACCTATCTGAGTGTGGGGGGGCACACGTGTGCCCCCCCCCACTTCTTCATTTTCCCCTTGTTATGTGTGGAAGGTCACTTCCTATCACACCCATCTCTATTTCCTAGCTATTTTTCATTTTACTTTTTATTGCAGTAATATAACCAATGTATCATTTTGCCCATTTTTAACTGTACAACTAACTCTGTGGTGTTCAGAACATTCTCATACTGTGTAACTACCACCATCGCCCATTTCCAGAACGTTATCCTCATCCCAAACACACCCTTTATACCCATGAGCATCGCCTCCCCATTTCCTCCTCCCCCTAGTGCGGGCACCTCCTCCTACTCTTCACCTCTACGGCTTTCAGGCTTCTAATACAAGTGGAATCATATAATACGTCTTCCTTTGTGTCTGGTTTATTTCACTTAGCATAATGTCTTCAAGGTACATCCGTGGTGTCACACAACAACCTGGTCCCGGTGTATGAAGTCTAGCCCCAAGGTGTCGCAAGACTGAAGGAAGGGGTGGGCAGGTCCAGGACTGTGCAGAGTAGGATGTGTTGGAGAGCTTGCTGTCAGAAGCGTGGTCAGGATAGCAGCAAGACCAGCTGGATCTCCACGACTGGTGTATGGGTTAGGATGACGTGACTTCAACCAAGCTGAAATATACCTAGTTTATCTTAAGCTACTATGAAAGAGTCAGGCACATGTCTGGCTCCAGAGTCTAGCTATCAGTCTCCACATATCAAGTAATCATTCTGCCTATTCATTGATTGTTGGGAAGCTGTGCAGATTACCCTGAGGTAATTGCGACAATTACAATTCAGGACAGTTGCAGGCAGGTCAAGCTGAAGCCACACAGGTATGCATCAAAACTGTATCCCTTTTTAAGGTTGAATAATATTCCATCAGTGAATAAAAATTTCATGTTTTGTTTATCCAGTCATCCATTGATGGATACTTGTGTTTTTATCATTTTGGTTATTGTGATTGATGCTATTGGTACTAGTATCTCTCTCTTTTAATTATATTAGGTATATAGCTAGGACTGGAATTGCTGGATCATAAGCCAATCCTGTAATTCACTTTTTGAGGAACTTCCAACTGTTTCCACAGTGACTACATCATTGCCTGTTCCCTCCAGCAATACACAAAGGCTCCACCTTCTCCACATTGTTAACAATCTTCCTATTTTCCACATTAGCGTGGCCATCCCCATGAATGTGGAATGTTACCTCCTTGTGGTTTTGATTGACATTTCTCCACTGATTAATGATGTTAAGCACCTTTCCTTGGGCCTGTCAGCCATCAGTTTATGTTCTTCAGAGAAATGTTTCTTCAAGTCTTATCCATTTTTTATTGTATTGTCAATTCCTTTTGTTATTTTTATTGAAATAACAAATATTTAAAATATTAAAATGACCAGTGTAGAACTTGATGAGCTTTCAGTGGATAGACTCACATATTCACTACCCTACCAAGAAATGGAATATTACTCATCAATGAAGAAGGCTCCCTCATGGCCATCCAGTCATTTCTTACCCCCAAAAAGGTCATCCCTGCCCTCACTACTATCACTCTCATTTAATTTTGCCTGCTTTGGGGACTTAGACACCTACAGTTACACAGTATAATATGGACTACTATGTTTTCTTCTATATCTGACCTCTTTTTACTAAACATTATGCTTGTAGAATATATCTACATTGCTGCACAAAGCAGAAGTTTTTTAAATTTTCATTGGTATATGATATTCCGATAGTATGTGTATTCCACAATTTATTGACCTAATACGATGCTTGCATATCTGAGTCGTTTCTACTTTGCATAATACAGCGAGCAGCTCGGAACCTTCTTCTACTGCCTTCTGGTGGTCACCTGCGTGCACATTGGTGGGCTGTGCATACAGGAGCAGATCTGGTAAGCTGTATGGTACACATGTGTTCAGCCTTAGCAGATACCAATAGTTTTCCAAAGTGGTTTTACTGATTTATGCTCCAAACAGTAGTAAAACTACCCCAAAATAAATATCACAGTTTACTTTAGTATCCATCTTATGGATGTACGTAAACTCTCCAGTCTTCTACTGAAAAGCATCTGACTTATCTGACATTCTTAAACTTTTGTATTTTATTACTTTACATAGTGCTGCAGTAGGCATCCTTGCACATGATTAGAACACATTGTTGTTATTATTAGACACTATTAGCAAATTATTGAATGGGAAATTTTAAGTTACAATTATTGTGCGTTATTATCAACGTTTTGCAAGGACAGCGCTGGGTAAGTTCCTAGCAAGGCAGCTCCTCTGTCAAGCTGCGGCACATTAACTATTTTGATAGACATGGCCAAATTACCCTCCTCCTCGGTGGTGGCAGGCTCGTCCCCTCCCACCGGCACTGTGAGACGACTGCCGGCCCCCACCTGCTTCCTCCGTCCTCTTCCCATCTGATGGGTGAACAATGGCATCTATGCTGCTCTGACTTGCATTCTTTAAATCTGGAGCGAGGTGATGCTCCGGTGTTTCTAACTTGTCTCTGCACTCCCTGGCAGGAGGAGGCAGAAGCTTAATCCAAAAGGAAGACAGGAACTTTCTTCCCGCCTCCCCAGGAAGCCTCTCCAGAAAAGGCAGATGTGGGGCTGGATCAGCAGTGTCAGGCTGTCAAGTCATCAGAGCGCCCAGAGTGGGTCCCGACTCTGTTGTTTCCAGGACGACTCCCCCATGCCAGGCGTGAGCCAGGGCTCCGTAGGCACATGGCTGCCTTGACTGGCTGCTGCTTCTCATGGGTCTTTCCTCTAAGGGCGGCTTCTGCGGCTCTGCTGAGGCAGCGGGGGGTGTGGCTCCCGCGTGGGGACTGGTGGCCGGGCTCACAAGGACAACTTGCCTGGTGAAGGTCCTCACGGCAGCCTCATTTAGCTCAGAAAGCTTGAGTTTTGACTTTCCCCCATGGCTGCTAGCACATTTCTGTGAAACTCTGACTTCCCCGGTTTTCAGGAAATAACAAATGTTCCTGAATTAGTTGCCATAACAAATTCTCAAAACTTGGATGACTTTAAAAAAAAAAAAAACAGAAATGTATTTTCTCACAGTTCTTGAGGCCAAACATCCCAAGCCAAGTTGTCAGCAGGGCTATATTCTCTCCAAGACTCCAGGGCGCCACCTGCCTGCACCCTCTCCTGGGCCACTGGCGGTCCGCAGGCCCTGGTGGTCCTCTAGCCACGTCATTCCACGGCTGCCCTGTTGGCATCACCATGCCCGCCCCTGTGGGCCTCTGTGTCCAGATTTCCCTTTTCTTATAAAGACACTGGATTAGGACTCACCCTAATGTCCTCCCCTTAATGTGACTGTATCTGCGAAGATCTCATTTCTGGGCTGGGGGTGGGTAGCTCAGTGGTAAAGCGCTCACCTGCGCACAAGGCCCCGGTTCCATCCCCAGCACCACACAAAAAGAAAGAGGGGAGGGAGGAAGGAAGATGGGAGGGAGGCGATCGGAGGCATTACCAAATAAGGAAAGAAAGTCACCAATAGGGAAATAAAGAGGTAAGGAGTTTTGAGACTTCTCCCCAAATCTGGAAACACATGTCTAAAACCTCACCTTTCCTGCCCATTCTTCACTTTCCATCAAACAGCCTGAGTCATGTTTCTAAATTATGGAAGCTGAAGGGACACGCCCTTCCTGGAAAATCTATCACCGCCCAGCCACCTGAGATGAAATCCAAACTCCTGGGCCTGGAGGCCGCCCCTCGGGGCCCCGCATCTGTCTCTGCCTCTCCTCTCACCGTCTCCTAGCCCGGGTCTGCCTTCCAGCAGCCCCCTGCATGGGGACTGGTATGCACCACGGATCCTCCTCATTCACATCTCCTACTACATAACAAGGGACCCACCTCAAGCCAACTCCTTTCTCTTTGAAGAAAACAAAGCCCCCTCCAGGGTACCTACTCTTGGTGCAATAACTGAACATAGAACTGGTTTATTTGTCCCCATGCTAAACCTGGGTCCACATCCTACTTGTCTTTGTATCCCCAGGGCCTCGCCCAGCACAGCAGGCCCCAAGTGAGGGGCCTGTGTCTCGTCAGCCACCCCTCACCTCTGAGCCAGGACGGCCCGGTGCATTCTGTGACCTGGAACCCGGGCACATGGGCCTCGGGGACAGTGGCCACCGATGCTGCTACTTACTACTAAAGCAGAGCAGACTCCACTTTTAGACTTGGTCTACACGAACCTGCATGTTTCCCAGAGGTTGACTGAGCTCTCCACGCAGTGCTTAAAAGGTAGCGATTTGGTGGCATTAGTTGAAGACGCGTCTGAAAGCTTGCTCCTGGAAGCTGGTGCACAGAGGCAGTAGAGGCACCAGGAGGCCAGAGGGCACCCTAAAGGATGAACTCAGGGCTCGCCGCACCATCCTCCACCGGCCCCACTGCCCGGCCCAGTGGACGGCTCCACCACCCGTGCTGGTGTCCAAGGCAGGGACTTGAACGCCACGCTCCGCCTGCAGCCTCCAGCACCCCCACAGCTAAACCTAAAACCACGTCTTGTACTTTTGTCTTCTGAGTTGCTTTCAAAGGCCAGACCATTTCCAATACCATCTCTAATCAATTACCCACCATCTCTGTGCAGCTTCTTAACTGATGCCCTGTCCCCACTCGTGTCCCGCTAAGCCACTGCCACAGAGGTGCTGCCAGATGGAATGAGTCACATTGGACCCACACATGCGCAAATGTGCTTTAAACCCTCTGACAGGGATTTGGCATCGGCATTGGCACAGAAAGCAGAATTCTGGCAATGCTTGCCAGACCCCGCGTAGTGCAGACGAACTCTGATCTCTTCAGACCCATCTTGACCTGTTCAGCCCTTGCTCATTGGCCCTTTCTCAATCCCTAGGCCATGCATATCCCTCTCACCCCAGGGCCTTTGTACCTGCCGTGCCATTTTTTTTTTTTTTTGGAATGTTCTTCTCTTGCCTGGAACCACGTTAGTAGAATTAATCCCTCAGGTCTCCCTGCAAACACCACTTCCCCAGCAAGCCCTCCTTATGTCCTCTTTATCCCTCCCTCTCCCTCCGATGGCATGCTCCCCAGCACCACAGGCCTCTCCTCTTTCTATTTAGTGGGTCACTGCCTCCTTATTCCATGTGTGATTCCCACATACCACACAGTGGGCCCCACAGGGGAGGCATGGAGTTTCTCCCTCCTTATTGCGTTCTCCGGCCCTGGGCGAGTGCCTGGCGTGTAACAGGTGCAGAGTTCAGCCTTTGGGACTGGATGCAGAGTGGATTATGAATGCAGGCTGCTTTGCAGCTAGTTGCATCTGTGCACACTTGATCGAGATTCCAGCGTCTCGCACCACAGAGCTGGGGAGACCGTTTATCTTAAGAGCACCTATAAAGGAAGTGTTGCTGATTGGCTGACTCTTCATCAATAACCTCCATAGGGCGATCACTGCAGCCACCAAGACAGTGAGTGAGTGCGCCACACGGGCCTGCCGCCACCTAGCTGGCCCTAATTGAAAAGGCTCCCCGAGGATGTGTGGGGAGCCGGTCAGTGATTTGATTTGTCCCGGGTCAGCGGGGGCTGTTTGCCAAGAATCATGATTTCCATTTCAGCTTAGGTAGTGCCTCTTGTGAGAAAGCAGCTCAGCTGGGTTGCTTGGCCCCTGTTTTAAGATAGAGAAATGATGTCAACAAAATAGAAAAGGACCTTCCCTCTCCCCCGCCACTGCCATCAATGATGCCAAATGGGCATACAGCCATTCAACTGAAACCCAGTCAGGTAATTCAGACAGAAGTAAAAAGAAAGGATGAGGGGCGGCAGTGAGAGGGCGGTGCGGCCGTTTACTGAGCCCGCATCACATGCTGGGCACGGGGCCAAACTCGCTCTGGGTGCCTCGTAGCCAATGTTCACGAAAGCCTTCAGATGGGGCACCTTTACTATCTTCCTTTGGCCAATTGAGGATGAGTGGAAAGAGCTTAAACAATCTGTGCAGAGTCCACAGCAAGGGCATCATCAGACCAGGAACCATGTGAGTGGTGTGTGTCTTTGTGGTTATAGACTAGGTGAATTCCCCATCCCCACCCCATCCATCCAGCAAGTTAACCGCAGGAATCCAACCCACTTGAATGATAACAGTGTGAATGGGAATTCTGACCAGCCTCCCAGTGGCCCTGTGGGATATAGTATTATCATCCAATTTTACAGACAGGGAAACTGAGGCCTGGGGAGGTTGATAGTATGCCTACAGCCTTATCACCAGCAAGTGCCTATTGAGGTACTTCAACATAAGACTCCAGCTTCAGAGCCCCCGTGCATTTGACTCTCACTTCCCCAGATGACAGGCTCTTCTTCCACCAGAAGCCAGTGTCCCACCTGCCTTCAAGCAAAGGCCCCCAGCAATGCCTGAGGAAGGTATGGAAGAGCTGAGACGGAGCTGGTGGAGAGCCTGCTGCCTGGCGTTCTGAAGCCCACCCAGTCTCTTGGCATTCACAGCAGGTGCAACAATTACTCTGCTCTCTTTCCAAAGATGCTGAAGACACTTAAACATGAAGTCAGAGGTCTTAGCAATATAAAGGCACTCAGTTGAAATTGCAGGCCTGATTTCAATGAACGCTCAATAGGCTGTTCGTTCCTTTGGAGAACAGAAATCATAAAAGGACTGCACCAGATTAGCTGGGTTTCTTCCTGGAGCAACTTCCTCCCATAACACAATTCAAGAAAGCCTACAGTCAGGCTGAAAAGGATCTCCAGTTTCTAAAACAACCTCTCCCATGGAGGTTGTGAAGAGATGTCAGGCTTCCCAAGAGACCTCTGCTGGTGCCCAGATGCCAGGGCCCAGAGGAAGCTGAGTCATGATGGTTCTCTGTATGGTTTATGCTACATCTGCTGAGAATGGAAGGTCACCCAGACACACGTAGGAAACCACCAGTGTTTCCCTGACAAAATGGCTCTTGCACAATGACCTCAGTGCACGATGACTTCAACGCACAGTGACCTCAATCGCCCCTTTGCTTGGTATTTCTGACTTAAATCAGTCACTTTCACACTGGCCCACATGAGAAAGGGATTTGGAAAGGAATGACTCTTCTGCATAGAAATAAAAATTACAGAATGCTAAAAGACACCAAGAATCAGACATGTGGGATTTGAGCAGGACCCATCCACATGTGAACTCCTCACACCTGGCAGTGTCCTCTGGGAACTTGCCCAGGTGGTTGAGGAAGTTGAAAAGGGAGGCATACACATGCCTACTGCAGCAAACTCCACAAGGACAGGAATCCAGGTCTAGATAGAGAATGATACTTAATATATGCTTGTGACATATGTATTAAGTTATCACACCACAAAAATTAAGGCAACCCAAATGTTGATCAATAGGGAGTGGTTAAATGAATTAAGGCATGCCAAGTCTAGGATGGGAGGTTAATTATCTGAGCTAACATGTAAGGTATCTATAGTAAACTGATATAAGTGAAGGTATTACACTACATTATTTTTTTTTGCCAGAATGAAAAGAACAGAAGCTGTGGATGATTGAGTGTGTGTGTATGTGTGTGTGTGTGTGTGTGTGTGTGTGTGTGTGTGTGTGACTAAAGTATACACCAAACTGTAAGCAGTATTACTAGAGAGCTGAACTAGGGGAAGGTGTTTGGGGAATAGAAAGCTTCCACAATTTATATTCTTTTATTAAGTTTACATTTTAACCATGATTTGTAATAATTCTGTAATTAAAAGATAAAAGTAAGTCAAGGTCACCAAAAGCAAAATCTATTACCTGTTGACTTATCTATAAAGGATTTTGCTTTGGGGTGGTGCTGAGGACCGAATCCAGAGTCTCGTGCACCCCAGGCAAGCGTGCTGCCAGTGAGCTCCCCTCCAGCCCACTACTGACTGGTATATTGATCTCAGCTATGAGGGCTTCCAGGCGCATGAAACCATGACTCAAGTCAGCATTGGGCTGACTCGTTGAATGTCCGGGGGTTTCAGGTCTGAATGTGCAGCCACATTTGGCTGTGGGCTATAGGTGATGAGTAGACAGAGATGGTGTGGGAGGTTCTCAAAACACAAAGTCCTGGCCAATCATTCTGCCCAAACCAAACCCTTCTAACTCCAGGCTACACTCCCAGATTTATTTTTATATATTTTTTTAAATTTGGAAACAGGGTCTCTTAAGCCATTGCGGCTGGCTTTGAACCTGCGCAATCCTCCTGTCTCAGCCTCCCAAGCACGGGGATTACAAGTGTGTGCCACCATGCCTGGCCCCTTTCTTGCTTATCTGAAAAGGCTAATTGTCAACTATGAGACGAGAAATTATGAAAATATGCACTTGAAAGACTCACAAAACCCTTCAGCAGGACTTCCGGGAAGATGGCGATGGAGAAAAGAGGGGCTTACGAGCCCTGCTAACAACCAATCTCTATTATCACAAAATCAGCACCTTTCATAGCCAGAAAACACCATCAGCAGAGAAACAAAAAATGTAATTACAAAGAACAGAGAAAAAGAGGGCTGGAAAAACGAGACACCAGAAAGAAATATGACCGCAGTGCTGAAGCCGGAGCCACGGCGTGAAGCAGCAGGTGCCATCTTCCCTTGCAGCACCAGGCCCCAGAGAGGAGGGGGACTCAGAACGGAGTTCAGAGCCACAGAGGAGATACGTCAGCCTCACGCCCGAGAACACGGCAGCAGTGCCATACTGCCGACAGCAGCGGTGAGTTCACCAGACGGCTCCAGACCAACGCTCTCAACAGCCCACCAGGCTCCAGAGAGGAGTGGCAGACAGTGAGCCAAGATGAGCCGCTGTGGAACAGCCGGGTGGGATTCGGCAGATTTCTCAGCGCAGGGAGCATCTAAAGCTCCCAGGGGTTGGGCTCAGCACACCCTGCAGGGACTCAGAGTGGAGCTCAAAAACAGAGAAGAAATACACCAGCCTCACGGCCAAGGGCGTGGCAGTGGTGCCATATTGCCACCGGCGGCAGCAGCAGCAAATTCACCGAGTCCACTACAGCTCCATCTGTGCACTCAACAACAGTGAGTCAAATTGCAGCCCCTAGAGGAGAAATCCCAGTACAGTACTCCCAGGGACTTGACCCAGTGGGGGAGTGGTGGTGGCAGAGATATCACACCATAGGAGAATGCCCAACCTGGCACCACCCATGGTCTAAAGCAGCCTCGATTGACTCCCAGGGTCTGAGATTCTGCAATACAACCCAGTAAAGGAGTAGTGGTGACAGAGATACCACAGACTTGAAATCCAGAGCACCTTAAGTGAAGTTGTAGTTACCCAAGGGAAGAACCCAGAGAAGGCACAAACTTCTGAAATCATGGGAAAGAGGAATAACAATGGAGCAATGAATGCCCACAACCCCACAACATCAGAACCCATTAAAACAGAAATTCAGAGATTTATAGAAGATCAAATCAGAAAAATAACTGTAGAAATAATAGAGGTGTTTTGAAAAGAATTCAGAGAGAGCCAAAAAGAGATAAAGGATGCAATTAATGAAGTAAAGGCTCAATTCAAAGTACAAACAACCGATTAGACCACATGGAGAACAGAATCTCGCTCTTAGAAGATGAGCAATCCAAAAATGAACGCATAGTTTCTAATTTAGAAACAAATATCTGACAGCAGGAATCTGACATTGAAGAAATATGGGCCCATTTTAAGAGAGCTAACCTAAGAATAATTGGAATAGAGGAGGGAAAAGAAAGTGAAACCAAAGTGATCAACAATCTCTTCAAGGAAGTAATAGCAGAAAATTTCCCAAACATAGAGCAAGAGGTCGCTACACAGGTCCAGGAAACTTATAGAACTTCCTTTAGACAGGATCAGAGAAGAGGATCCCCACGCCACATAATTGTCAAAATGACCAGTGTGGAAGCCAAGCAGAGAATCTTAAAGGCAACAAAAACAAAGGGCAAAGTTACATTCAGAGGCAAACCGATTAGAATCACTCCAGACTTCCAAAACCAAGTCATGGGAGCCAGAAGGGATTGGAGTAACATATTCCAAACTCTGAAAGAAAACAACTTCCAGCCAAAAATTTCCTACCCAGCAAAACTTTCTATCAAATTAGATGGGGAAATAAGAAGCTTCCATGACAAACAGAAACTGAAGGAATTTATGTCTTCAAAACCAGCGCTAGAGAAAATACTCAAAGAGATTAACTACAAAGAAGAAATAGGTAACACACACCAGAACCAAAGAAACAAGATTTTCCATCCAACAGACAACTAAGATTGGTTATCTGTGGAGATTCATTATTTATGTTAGTCTTTTACCTATCTCTAAATTGTATTGTTTGCTTTTATTGTTGCTAATTTTTAGGATTTCTAGTTGGAATATTAATATACCTTCAGATATAACATTTGGAAATATTTTATCCCATTCTATCAGTAAATTTTAACTCTGTTTACATTGTCTTTGGAAATACAATATTTTTTTATTTTGGGGGGAGCTTGTTTACCCTTTTGTTGCCTGTGCCATTGAAATCATATCCAAGAAATCACTGCCAATTTCAATGTTGTGAGGTTTTATGACCCAGATTTTCTTCTAAAATTTTATAGTCTTAAGATTTATATTTAGGTCTTTTATCTATTTTGAGTTAATATTTGTATATGGGATTAGGTAAGGGTACAATTTTATTCTTTTTCATGTAATTAGTATTTTTCAACAATATTTAGTTAAAAGATTATTATTTCCTCCACCAAATGTTTGTGGAAACCTTGTCAAAAATAACTTGACAATATATGGAAGAATTTATCTCTAGGCTTTTATTTAACTCCAATGGTTTATATATCTGCCTTTAGAACAGTACTACACTGTTTCAATTATTGTAGCTTTATATGGTTTGAAATCAGAAAATATACATCTTCTAGCTTTGTTCTTTTTCGAGATCGTTTTGGGTATCTAGAATCCATATTCCATATTAGGATAGATTTTTTTCTGAAAAATAAATAAATAAATGTATGATAGTTTCACTAAAAAAAAGAAAAAAATATTCTCTGGTAAGAAAGCAAGCAAAAAGAAATATTGAAATGTTATCTTTAAGTCATCAAAAGCTTGGTATCAGACAAATGAAACTGTTATGTGAGATTATCATTGTTAATTTTGGATAAATTGCTATAATACTAGATGTCAACCACTAAGCCAAGCATGGGAAGGAGGGATGGGGAGGGAACGGGGTGGGGATCGGGTAGGGGCTAACTGGGTGATGTGTGCATGTATGTCTACAAAAGTTTTTTTTATCCCATTATGATGTATCAATGCAGTGCGCCAATAAAAATAAATAAATTTTTTAAAAATTAAAAAATAAAAATAAGAAAAATAAAAATAATCCCTTCAGCAGTGGTTACAACTTGGTACTCAGTGGAATTGCCCGTCCGTGAAGACTCCTAAGGTTGATATGTGTCCAGATAAAATTTTTCCATGCACATTCAGACTCTTCTTCACATGTGATTTAGACAAGTGAACTACTAGAAGATTTTCTCTATCTATTGAAGTGGAAAGTCAAAGCAATACTGACACATCAATTAATCTCATTCCAGTAATAGTTTGAGGAACCGGAAAGGAACAGGAAATTAAGTGGAGGCCACAAAGGAAAAAAAAGAAAGGTTCACATTTTCATGCCTAAAATTAAATCAAAATGTTTTAGAAAAGATTCCAGAAAGTATTCTAATGAAATATTAATTGTATAGTTCATTAGTATATATTAGAGATAGGGATCATTGGCTGCTTCTTAGAAATTCATGATTCAGTCTTAATGTTTGGGAATTCTAGAGAAAAAGGGACAATGGGATTTTCCTATTCTATCATTACATAGAACAGAAAGACCAATGGCATTAATCTGCAGGCTGGTTGGGAGCCAAGTAATAAATACTGTGGATACAGGTAGAAGCAGCTAACTAAAAACAGCCCAGGCTGACTTCCAGGGGTCACAGCTGGAGGAGCTGCCGAGGCCCTTCCTAACCACACTGCTTGCAAGCACCTTCTGCAATACAGGCTGAGAGCAGAGCTGGCCCCGCCGGGGAAGCAAAGGAGGGCTACAGCCCCTCAACCAGACTGGGGGCAAAGGATGCAAGAGGAGACAGGGACAGTCCAGGGCCACTGGACTTCTCATTCGGTCACCTCCATGAAAGCTGGTTCTGAGATCCAGGGACATTTAGGACTTGGGATTCCAGCTGGGAGGCACCAAAGGCTTCTGATGATCTTTTCTGCCCCAACCACTGAAGTTTCTTGGGTTTGCAATGAATAAACAGCTCTAGCCAGAAGGGGGTTTAAGGGAAGATGAAAGGGAATTCTTGGGAGGAGACTAGAATCTCATGGAGAGGGGGCTCCAGGGCAGGTGGACAGCAGAAGAGGCTGATGCCTGCCCTCCAGTGTCATCAGGATCTCCTGGCTCCTGCAAGTACAGTGTGATTCTGCAATACAGTGCCCCTGCAATAGTGCAGCTCCTGCAATAGTGCAGTCTGAATGACTCTGGGTGAAACACCCAGAGTCAGCACAGCTTAAGACCTCAGCCATTGATAAGAACTCCCTAATCACCTGGACTTTTCAAAAGACTACAAACTGGAAGTCTATGACCATGCCCGGTCAATAATTCACTAGGATATCTCATAGAATTTTGTAAAGTGCTATATTTATAACTGAATTTTTATTATAACAGAGTTAATCAGAACTAAATAAAGAGACTTATGAGGTGAGGCCTGGGAGGGTCTCAAATGCACTTTCTGAAATATCTTCCATAGAATCAGGACCTGTCGCCCCTTTGCCACATCAACATGCTCTCAAAAAGAAAGGCCACCTGAGCCCCGTTGTCTTGGGGCTTCATTTTGTAGATGCAATCCATGAACTCATTGACCACATGCCTCGTCTGAGTCTCCACTCTCCCTCCCCTCCCTAGAGCTTGGGCTAATATCAATAGGCTCAAAACCCCAGTAAACCAGGCTGGCCTCCCCTAACCACATGCTGCTGGCAGAACGAGAGCCCACTCTGAGTCATCTGAGCAAAGACTCAGAGATGCTCCAAGGGCCCGCCATGAATAGTAAAAAACAGTAGTCCCACCATAGAAGACATCCCAAGGGTTTAAAAGCACCCTCCCAGAAACTAGGGACAGAGGCCAGACAAGTTCTTTATTTTATTATCATCTATCTCTGTCTATATTCTGATTCTCCATTTGTTTTCTAGGGAGAATAAACCTAATTGACCCAGCTTGGGTCCAGAATCCACTCTTGATTTAATAAGCCACGGTGCCAAATGGCAGAAACAGGGATCCTGGGAAAACCATTACGGGGGAGATTTTTTTCTCCCCATAGATGTCTACAAGGCTCTGATTAGTAGCATCAAATCAATTGTCCAGTAAACAGGATTCAGGAGAACTGGGTTCTAGTCCCAATTCCTTCTTTTTTAAAAAGCAATCTACATATTGCTAATAGAAGAATTCAATAAATCCTTGGAACACTGTCAGAGTTGAAGCAATCATTACAACTGTCAGAAATATGATAAAGCAGCCTGTGGAGGGTGAGACTGTATTAAATGATGTATTTCATTAAAATGACATTGTCTTTTTCAAGTAATTGAACCCTTCTTCAATCTTGCCACAGCAATGGCAGGAATGTATTGATTACATGAAGTTCAGATCCTCAATTTCAGAAAGTAATTTAGGAAAATTTATATTAAGAAAACATCCATCACTCCCAAAAGTCTAAGCCAAGGAATAGCTGAGGATGCAAGGGAAGAAGATTGGGTGTGTCTGAGATATTGAAATAAATTGTATGTGATCCCATTTAAAAAAAAAAAAAAGCTAAAAGTATGAGGTGGATTGCCCAGCCTGGATACACAGAGAAAAATGAATATCATACCAAAATACCAGAGGGAAGGACCTTCTATATGCTTTTGACTCATGTTGATAATCTATTCTACAAAAACTGCCCTGCATGACTAGTACGTAAAGTGAGTTAATGAGAAATCTTTTAGAAATGATTGGACCAAAGACACCCGGTGCTCAGAACCCATTTGGGTGCTGTATTTGACATGTTTTCCCTTTCTCATCTGTCACGTCCCACAGGAAGGAGAAGGGAAATACCCAAAACGACCCCAGGGATCCCTCCACCTTTACGCTGCTCATCTAATCTTGACTTACACGATCCCATTAATCTTGGTAGACAAATGGGCTTTGGGTACCTTCTTTTTCAATACTTTATCTACATAAGACCATATGTATTTTACCCTCACCCTAATTTTTGGAGGGTATACTGGGGATTGAACCCAGAGCATTCTAACTCTGACCTACATCTCCAGCCCTATTTTATTATGTATTTCTTTTTTTGAAACAGGTTCTGGCTAAGTTCCTGAGGGCATCGCTAAGTTGTTGGGTTGGCTTTAAACCTGCAATCCTCCTGTCTCAGCCTCTCAGATACTGGGATTACAGGCATGTTCCACCACACCTGCCCTTCATTCTAACTTCAAGGAACAACATCAGGTTCCTCTACTTACAACTCCCCTGGCTTGTTGGTCAAGAGTTTGGGAGGGTGGGAGGGTGAATTGAGGAGGACAGCAGAGAGAGACCCCCAGGTATCAAATGGTAGGAACACCCATTTCTACTTTGGCTCCAGGCTGCATTATATAGTAGGTGGAATTTACCTTCAAACAATGTAGTCACACACCCTTTCTCCTTTTTGCAGACAAAATGGCTCTCAAGTGCACACAGGTACAAAAGTAAAATATATAAAGGAAAGAGGACCCCAATTGCAGAATCCAGGAGGCTGGTGGGTTCCACTACTGGCTAGATCCTCCACAGAACTACACATCAACTTTGCCTTTGAGGATAGTTTAGCTTCCATGCCCAGAAATTTATGGGTCACAGACCTGAGAGGACATAGGAGTAATTTCAAAGCATCCATGAGCCCATGTGACAACAAGCTACTGCCATTTTGGTCTTAATTTATTTCCCATAAAAATTAAATGATACCAGATTTATGCCTGTAGACGTTGTTAAGATTAAATTGAAATAAAATTTTTAAAGAGCTACTTAAAAGTATTCTTCAAATTATTCATAGCATTTTGTTATTATATCTGTACACAATTAATAGATACTAAAAGTACAATTAACATAGAGTGAAGATCTGTTGACATTTTTGCCATTAAAATGGGATGTTTCTCAGTCCCCTCAAAGTTAAAAATTGCCTGTCTAGTTCAGGCAATATGTTTGGGTACCCAGCAAGGAAACTCTTCTCAAAACCCTAAATACTTAATCAACAAGCAGAGAATTACACACAGTGTAGTCAAGCGCATTGAGAAGGGCCCAGAGAATCACAGTCTGTGCTTACTGGCCAGAGAAAAAATAAGTATGCTCAGAAGAGATCCCCGAAGATTCTCAAACCAAACGACTTTAAGTAGGAATGGTTTTTAAAACAGTAATAAGAACCTCTCTGTGAAGCTCATTTTTCTGAGCAAAATATCCACAGCTGTTCAATGGGAAGAATCGAGGCATTAGTTGTTTGTTTGTTCAGGAAACATGTAGGGTGCTTTCCTAAGGCACTGACCTGTAGGAAAATCACTAAGAATACAGCTCTGCCCTCAAGGATTCCCATCTGGTGGGAAATGGAAGAGCCACGTGCCTACAGGCATATGTAGTTAGCAGGTATCCAAGAGAGAACGTGGCCAACACCAATAAAAGAGGTATAAAGGATGTGTCCAGTAAACCAGGGTGGAGAGATGTTGGTAGTCACTGGAGACCAGGGAGGAAGATACATTTGTCCTGGCCTTTAAAGAAGCTCCTGTCATATTGCTGCTGGGGGAGGAAGATCTCAGGCAAAGCACAGCGTTGAGCTGGGATCTGTATGCCCGTCATAAAGCACAGATCTACTGGAGCAAAAAGACAGGTGAGGATGTTAATAGCTTCTTTGCTTTTCTCCTGAGTCACTGTGGACCACGTCCACCCAGAAGTGATATGGGAAAGAGGCTAGAGCGACATGTCACTAAGGGCTCCCATGGTCCCAGAAGCCCGTGACTACAGTGAGAGCCACAGGAAGTGTGTCCCTGGCTCTGTACCCACCTGTCCTCCAGCCCTCGGAGAAATGCATGTATATGGACACACACACCTTGCTCTGAAGTTACCAAGGAATCCTCACATTGGCTTGCAATGCTTCTTGGCCGCCATTTTGTCCTGTGACAGTGGCCAACACTAAGACTCAGTCAGGGGGAACGTAACTTTGATGTTCCGATGCTCAGCCCTTGCTGAGCTGCTTTTGCTGTGCTGAAGCTTTGCTGGGCTCCTCACAGAGGTCCAGGGACATGCTCGCTGCCTCCTACATCATCCTGACTCCTAGCAAAACCAAGCCACATCTGTCCCTTCCGGCTTCCCTCTCTCCCTGGTAGCGTAGCCTCTGTCCAGATCAGGGCTACCCCTCTGCGACTTAGTCTTGTTCTCTCTACACAGAACCTCCCGTCTCAGCTGAGCACCAGGCAGAGGGCCTCCTGGTGAACTACTGAGAAAAGAGGTGGGACCACCTGTCCTCCCTTCTCCATCCAGGCCAGGCATGACTTAGTCCTTGATGATTCCTACTCAATAGGTCAATACCTACCACGTGCATTAGGATGTGGCTCCAGTGCATCTGAGGCTGAGGAACACCATCTAGGAGCTTCTCACTGCCAGGAGGAAGTCCATAGATTCTACCATCCCAAGCCAGGTGTGGTAGCGCACACCTGTAATCCCAGCACCCAGGAGGCTGACACAGGGGTATTGCAGCTTTGAAGCTAGCCTCAGCAACTTAGCAAGATCCTGATTCAAAAATTAAAATAAAATAGGACTGGGGGTAGAGCTCAGAGGTAGAATACTCCTGGGTTCGATCCTCAGTAACAAAAAAAAAAAAAAGTTTAAAATCTCCATCACAAAGGAAAATATCACAAATACCAAGGATTTGAAATAAAAACAAAGCACTCAACTAGCCATCATGTTAAACTATTAAACTTGGCCTCCAGGCCTGGCAGAATGCGAGTCCAGCAACTCCAATCTTGAGATGTTTTTGAACCAAGCGGAGGGAGGGAGGAATCTGCAATTATCCCATGGTGCGCATCTCACCTCCTGTAGAGTTCTGCCCACATCAAATACTCGGAGAAGAAATTGGAAGCTCAGATTCTCCGTGGCAGATCTCAGCTGGTGAACAGTGCTGGCCTGACAGACACGATAGAGACAGAAGGAGACTGCGAAGTGCGGGCACTACAGTCAGAGCACCTCGGCCAAGCCCCTGTGTGGGTCCAATGGATGTTTTCACCATTTATATTTCACAAACTCCTCATCTTCTTAAAAACAGAAGAGGAAAAAGATAGACTTGTCTGGCTATTGTGAATACTCTCGCTTGGAAATAGTGATTTATGAGATATGGCATTTTGAAATAATACCCAGAAATCAATATTGTTAAATAGTATATTCTCATTATTCAAATTTAAAAAAAAAAATGTCCAGAAAGCATTACTCTGTTCCAAGTGACTCTCAGAGCCATTAGAAACAGATCTTGTTCTTTTAACCTTCCTATAAGTACATTCCTATTACTGCTCCGATCTCTGTTAATATCATAATGGCTTTATACTGCCAGCTAAAGTGATGTATTATGAAGTTGAAGAACTGAGTAATTTTCAGATTATGGGACTCAAATCTATTTTTAATGGACACCTAAACTTATATTTATATAATATTACCTTACAATAAATCACAGAAATGATCCAGAAATTTTGAAATACATATTTGAAAACTCCTAATGGCTCCAGAAATCCCAATAAATCTGATTATATGAGTTAATATGTAATGGTTCATTTGACTTACCCCAGAAGAATGTATTTTAAATCCCTATGAATAAAAAAAATACATCTATGGATGTTGCCTTTGAATTCATTTGTCAAAAGAAGAAAAGAAAAAAAAATACTGTGCTAAATCATTTAAAAGTCTGTTGACTTAGATTCATTTCTCAAAAATGAGATATTTCATAGAAAAAGAGGAGATTAGGCTCTGAGGAAAAATATGAGTTAATTAAAGTTGAGTTAATATGGATTAGAAATATTTAGATTATTAGATTTAGTCTGGTTTGATGGTTTGAGTCAGTTACATCAGAGTGTGTGTGTGTGTGTGTGTGTGTGTGTGTGTGTGTGTGTGAAAAACAGGGACTTTTTGGACTTTATCACTTTCTGTTCAAGGATTGCTCCAACTCTCAGCACAACCAATTATGGTTATAGATTTGGGTGGTTTTTTTTTTTTAACTATCCCAAAAGATCTAGACTGCCATTTTGTTGGTTGGTTGGTTTTCCCCTATGAAAAGAATGGGCCTAATTCTGCTAACTAGAAACTGGAAATTTCCCTGTGGAGATCATCCTTAAGGACTTACAACTAATTAGCTGCAAGTGGGATTTTTCAATGTCCTGTACTACCATGGCTTTTCTGGGCTGGTCCAGAGGTGTTCAGCCAGGACCCTGGCAAGGGGCGCCCCCTTCACTGCATGGTCATGCTGGGAGAAGCTTGGGAGAAGACCTCAGTTTCTAGTGTGTTGACCCTACGTCTCTGCCCTTCTCCCTCCTCCACTCTGGGCTGTGCCCCAGGATCCCAAGAGGCTCTAGAATGGACAGCATCAACTGGATGTCCACTCAGTTTCACCACAAGGCACAGCCAGGAAACAGGAGCAGAGAGGAAGGTGAAGCTGGGCTGGTGATATCCCTGGGCTCATTCTCAGTCTTGCAGTCTGGCTGGGTCCCTCTCCAGAAGGCCACATCCCAGAGGAAGATCCTCTCCTCCAGCTTCAGTTCCTCCTTCTGGGTTCCAGTAAGCATCCCCGCTTGTCCCTCGAGCCACTGGGTGATGAGAGCAATCCCAAGGCCTTATGCCATCCCTTGGTGTATTCTCTTAATCCTGCCCACTTTTTCAAGAACCTCTTACTAAACACTCCTCAGTGGGTCTTTTTAAGCTCACCTTCCTAGTTCCTGCTGGACCTGGGGCCAGTATACTCCAGCAACTGTTTCCTTTATAAATATACATGTGGCCCCAGCAAATCTCTCCAAGACAGTATGACGTTTCCTCTTTTCCGAAAGTGAAGAGACAAGAGGGTACAGGTGTGGGGGAAGGTGGGGGCCCAGCAGACAGTTATGAAGGCCTACAGTGGCAAGGATAAACAAAAGCCAGTGGTGTGGGGAGTGGCAGGCATGGGGGAGAAGGAATGACCCAGTGAGCAGGAAGACTTCCTATGACCCTTGGAAATTCCATGAATTCTGGAGCTAATTATGAACTGTGGAAATAAGCAGAATTTCTAGGATCTACTATAATTTTAATGTGTCCTCCAAATTTTCATATGGGAAACTTAGTCCCCAAAGCCACACATTGGGTGCATTTAGAGGCCTGTAAGAGGTAATTAGGATTGATCAGATCATAAGGTCCTGGTCCGTGGTGGCATTAGTGGCTCTGTAGGAAGAAGAGGGACCCAAGCTGCCTCGATTGCTGTCTCTCCACATGGCACCCTCCTCCCTGTTATGAGGCAGCATAAAAAACCACTAGATACTGCGCGTGGTGGCACACACTTGTAATCCCCGCGCTTGGGAGGCGGAGACAGGAGGATCGCGCAGGTATGAAGCCAGCCACGCTAGCTTAAGAGACCCTGTTTCCAAATTTTAAAAAAAGTATAAAAAATAGGTCTGGGAGTGTAGCCTGGAGGTAGAAGAGTTTCCAGGAACCCCAGTACCACCAAAAAACAAACAAACAAACAAACAAACAAACAAAAACACCAGATGCCAAGAAAATGCCAGTGCCATGCTCTTAGACTTCCCAAGCCCCAGAAACATCTATTAAATAAACCTCTATTCTTCATAAATTACCCAGGCTGTGGTATTTGGTTATAGCAACAGAAAACAGGCTAAGACAGTATCATTCAGAAAAAATTAAGTAAAAACTTTTCCCATCAAGACAGAAAAATAAAGTAAGTAAACTATGGGCATTTCTGTATAACATCATTGACAGTGACCATTAATCACATCAGTTCTATTCAGAGGATGGATTGAGTTGAATCCCCCCACCCAACTTCAATTTATGTCCACCCAGAACCTTGAGATATGACCTAATGTGGAAGTAGGGTGTTTGCAGATGAGATAGTAATAAAATGGAGGGTGATACTGGATTAGGGTGCACCCTAATCTAATGGCCAGTGTCCTTATAAGAACACAGAGGGAAGGCAGCCATATCAGTGAAGGATGATCCAGCTACAAGCCACTAGAAACCAGAAGGGAACGCTCCCTCCCTAGAGCCATTGGAGAGAGCCCAGCCCATCACTGGCCACTTTGCCCTGGATGTCCGCATCCCAGAACTGTGGCAGTACACACCTCTGCTGCTGTAAGCCTCCAGGCTATGTCCTCATTCCCACGGCCTCGGGGAGTGGACACAGAGCACACCTCCACCAGCACTGGAGCTTGCTAGTGTTTTCATAGCCCATCTGTCAATCCTTCAGCTACATTAGCTATGTTCCAGCTGGAAACTGTTATATTTATACAGTCGCGTCTTCTCCCAGAAAGTTCCCTGGGTGACTTTGTCTCCCCATTACCTCCATCTACCCCTTTTAACTGTCTGTCTGAGTTTCCTCCTCTTCACCTGAGACCTTGTCTCACAGGCCAAAAATGTACAAAGAGGACCTCATGAGTCCCACAAAACAGAAACTACCATGTGCTGGAGGTGGTGACCAGCTAGCCCCTCTGGGCACAGACAGCAACCCATGTCAAGTGTCACCCCATGGCACATGTGTCTGTGGATACCACCTCTCCCTCCCAATGCATTAGTCAAGCAAAAGCATGTGAGATGGAGGTGTCTTCTATTTTTCTCCTGAACTATCGTCTTTCCCCACTGAAGCCAGTAGCAAGTGCCAGGTTTCATTGCTTCTGGGCAGGAATGTGTGAGGGCAGAAGGCAACCAGACTGCAACATGCTTAGCTTCTGCCTTCCCAAGTCCTGAGCCCACACAGCTGAGCAGAACCTGAGGAAAGTCAGATGAACTCCAAGGAGGTTGGAGCAAGGGTCTTCCCATTGAAAAAGTTGAGTTTCTGGCCTAAAAAGAAGAGCTGCAGGGACCCAGCTTCCCACAGAGAGATAGCCAGACCCAGGAAGGACTCAGAAGTCAGAAGCATCGAGGGTCCCAGCCTCCCCACAATGCCTGCACCCCAAGCATGGCATGGGAAACCCTCTGGGGCCCTCCTATCAGCAAGGGGACAAATAGAACTAGAGACTCTTCCCCAGATCATGATAGATAACAACCCTGCAAGTGGCTGAACCCAAAAAGGAGTTTTTAAAATGGAGCTAGAAACTACAGTTGAATTTTAAAATAGTGATATTTCTTATATATGTGAGTATGTGGCCTAAGATCACAGTCTCTCCTTTTATTTTGACCAGAACATAGATGGCTGGAATATCTGTCTAATTTACAGTTAAAGAGAGGGGAAGTCAGTATTTCTTCTTCTAAGTACATAATTGACAGGAATGTGGGCATATGCTCAACAGAAGATGTGTTCCAGCAGGTGCCCAGAAGCACTCCCCATAACTGGCTCAAAATTGGCAACTTCTCAATGACCATTGGTAGCAGAACAGAGAAGATAAACTGTGGAATAGACAAACAGGAGCAATTTATAACTAGACACAGTTGGAGTAAATCTCACAAACAAAATGCTGAGTGAAAGGAGACTCATGAAGCCATTCAGACGGGCAAACGAATGGGTGCTGCTAGAAGTCAGAAAGCAGATGCCCTTGGGGAGAGGCAGGGAAAGAGTCCAAAGAATGCCGTGTACATACCCGAAATTATCAGCAGTAACAGGGAGGGAGAGGGAGCGGGTAGGATCTGAAGGGAAATTCACCGAATGCTGTGTACAAATGTGTTTATGTCACCCCGAGCCTCATTATGATGTACAGTCACAGTACACCAATAAAAACACATTTTTAACAGAAGGAAATATAAAGAGCTAGGGAGGATGCTGGTCAGCATTCAGGAGAATTCTCCTATGATTTGTGTACTTTTCTGTGTGTATATTATTTTTCAAAATAAAAAATTAAGGTAAAGAGAGTTTTAGAGACAATAAGCAGATGGAAGCAGAGATGGAGATAGGAAGATACATGGGGAAAGATGGGCACAGACAGAGCCCAGCTTTTGTCTTTTCTTTTTTTCTTTTCATTTTCCTCTCCCCCTTCCTCTTCTTCCTCCTCCTTCAACACCATCACTCCTTTTCTTCTTTCTCCTTTTCCTTCTTTCCCTCTCCCTTTCTTTCTTTTGTTTGTTTGTTTGGTTGGTTGGTTGGTTGGTTGGTTGGTTTTTTCAGCACCATGGATAGAAACCAGGGCCTGGCATGCTAGGTAAACACTCTACCACTGAGCTGTATCTCCTCAGCCCCCAATAGCCCAGCTTTGATAGACATCCCATTCCACTAAAAATACTTGCTATTGTGGCCAACTTTTAGGACAGTAACTGTGCTGGTTTGGGCTGAGGAATGGGATGATAAGACATGACGTTTCAAACTACTGGTGCAAGAAAGTCTCGCGGGGCAGCAGGCGGCCCCAGGGCTGCTCTCAGCCTCCCCTTCCCCCCCCCCTCCCCGCACCTGCTGGCCATGAACAAAGGTGCCTAAAGCTCTGAATTGTATAATAAGCAGAGCTATGTAAACTCTCCTAAATACCAGTGCATGAGAAGAGAACTTCCCGAGCCAGAGACAAACATTTGCATTGGTTTTGTTCCTTAGAGTGGTAAAATATATAGCTTGCGTGTTTCATGGGGGAAATGCTGCTGGCTCATAAGTCATGGCAATATAATGACTGTTATAAATTGCTATACCATTTTCCCTTAAAAAAAACCTCATAAATTGCTAGAACCATGTAGGGACATAAAAAACTGTGCTCCAGATAATTTCATTTGGGAAAGCTGGGTTATTATACACCCTCCCTCCTACTCCTGATGAACAGATCAGCATCCCAATTCAACTCTGTTGATGCACAAACAACCATCAGACTTCTTCATTTAGACTCACCAAAGGTTTTTCCAGTGGCCTGGGAAATATCATTTTTGCAAGGGGACCCATGAGCCCCTGGAGGACAGGGCCATGAATTATTAATTGCCAGCATTAATTTACACCCAAAGAGTATATATCTGGACATGACTCTTATTACTTCTCAAGCATTTTTCCACTTGATTTATTATTCTCCTTTACATGAACGCATGTTCATAATCTGCACTGCCAGTCCTCTAATGGTGCCATGTCAGATCCAAATGTCACCTCATTATTTCTGACACGCACAGAATCCACAACAATAAGAGCCAATTAGAGACCAGAGAAGCTCCAGGAGACCCTGCCTGCTACAACAGCTAATAAGCATCAGCATCATTACACTGGGGGACGTGGGCCCTGCACAATGGACTTTGGAGCCTCTCTGTGTGAGGCAGTGTGTATCTAGCTGGGTAGAGCTGGCTGCTAGGAATGATTCTGAGTGCCCTGGAAAAACCCAGAGGGTTCCTTAGTAGCTCAGTCCTGAAGTGCCTGACAGTATTGCTCCAGCAGACACAAGGGACAGGTTTCCTGTAGCAGTTCATTGATGGAGTCAACTTGGCTGAGCTCAAACTTTGTCTCCTGAACAATGTCTTCTGTCTAGAAGGATCCAGGGCAGAGTTGACCAGGGGAGAACCATGCTGGAGACGTCTGGAAAGTGGAACTTAACAGTCTCATTCATGCATTTATCCATGTATTTATGTATTTAGTTCGTTTGGTACTAGGGATTGAGCCCAGGGACTTTCCACCTCCAAACTATATGCACAACCCTATTTTTTTTTATTTTGAGATAGGAACTTGCTAAGTTGCTGAAGGCCTCACTAAATTGTTGAAACTGGACCCAAATTCATGATTCTCCTGTCTCGGCCACCCAAGAACTGGGATCACAGGCCTGTGCCACCATGCCCATCTGAAGCAGAGGTCGCCATGGTTAAGTAAGGTTTAAGTAAGGTTAAAACCAAAGCTGGAGATCTGGTAGATTTTGGTCTGTCCCTGTTCACACCTCAATATGCCTCTAGTCTCCTTCTGAATGCTAACCTGCTGGCCAACAGCTCACCCTGGCCTCTCTCAGACAGAGAGCAGCAGCATTCCAAAGCCTCTCCCTGCACATTCAGTGGCCCTCTTCAGCTGGGACCTGGGTGGAGGCTTCCCAGCACTGCCCATGAGCTCTTGCCCTTCCCCACCCGGGTTGATGCCTCAGGAGGCTGGCAGGACTTCTCTCTGGATTCTCCTTCCCATCTGAAGTGCTGATAAGGTCTTGAAGGACCGCTGTCAGTGGATCAGGAGGCAGCAAGCAAGAACCCAGCCCTTCACCAGACACTGGTAATCTTCAGCCAGTCAGGCTCTGGCTTCAGGATACAGCAAGGAGAAGACAGGAATGCTTCCTGTCCTACTGTGCACCTACTAAGGACATGGGGACTGTGCTTTACTGGGAGCTTACAAGGTAGCAGGTGCTTAGTGCTTTACATAAACAATCCATTTACCCCTCACCAACACAACTGGAGGGTGCAGGTACTGCTCTTCTCTCCCTTTACAGGTGTTAAATTGATACATTTGGAGTAAGCCTGCTATCTTACAAGAATGATAAAATGTGGCTCAAATTGTGTCTGTATGTAGTGAGCTGCAACCTATCTGTTATGTAAACAAACAGCAATCTAACTTGGGAGTATATCCTTATAACAGCTGAGTCTCAGCCAATCACAGCAGAGGAGCTCAGCCAATCACTGGCTGGGAACTGACCACCCCATGCACCTCTAATGCAAATGCTGATTTCAGCTCATCAGGTTGTTCTGACCTTCCCTCCCTCCCTTTTCTCTGTAAATATAACCTGCACCCCTGGAGGACAGGGCATTTTGTACCAACTTTGGCCCAGTTCTGGCTCCCTTCTCTTGCTCAAATAAACTATGCTATATTTAACTAATCTCTGATTTTCCTTAAACACAAACAAGGAAAGAAGTTGATTGAGACTAAGAAACCCAGAAATCACCAACTCCACAATGCAATTTTTTTTATTCTTTCTGCTATTTTGTCTTTCTGAGCAAGAAGACAAAGCCCAGGGCATCTGACACACACCTCAAGAATAAGCTGGCTCTTGAGTGAGCGTCCTGTCTTGTGCCCAGAGCTTTCTAGGGACTCCATTTGAGGATAACACCAACCTGACAATGCTATTGGGGCATCTGAAAAAGGCCTGACCAGTGGATGGTGGATATGGAGGCCAGGCCAGATGTTGGTCAAGGGCACGTTAGACATCAAGGCAGGCCAGGCACACACAGGTTGCTTTGTGTTTCGTTGCAATGCATAGAGAAATTAAGTCCCCCAGTAAGCTCACAATGTAGGACGTGATCTTTGTTATTATTATTGGTGCACTGTAATCATACGTCCTGTTGAAGTTCAGAGTGATAGAGACATGCCCAGAGCGTTCACTGAGCCCTCCCCCCACTCCCACCAACTTGATTTTTTCCATGTTAACAAAGGAGTGATTGTATGAGCATAGAAAAAAAATTGCAAAAATACTCAACTCCTTTTTTTGTGTGTGGTACTGGGAATTGAACCCAGGGGGCTTCTACCTCCAAGCTACACCCTCAGACCTGATTTTATCCTTTTTATTTATGAAACAGGATCTAAGTTTCAGAGGGCTAAGTAGCTGAGGCTAGCTGCAAACCCGGATCTTCCTGTTTCAGCCACCATGTACAGGGATTACAAGCATGCGCCATCATGCCCAGCAAGAATACTCAGCTTCTAGTGGTGGTTTTTCCTTGAGATGGTAGGGGAGGATGGTGATGCCAGAAAACCCTCACTTTCTAATTAGACATTTCATAGTATACGAGTGTGTGTGTGTGTGTGTGTGTGTGTGTGTGTGTGTGTGTGTGATAGGATTGAATCCAGGGGCATTCTATCTCTGAGCTATACCTCCATCCCTATTTTATTTTATTTGGAAATAGGGTCTCACTAAGTTGCTGAAAACCTGGCTGATTTTGAACCTGTGATCCTCCTGTCTCAGCCTCCCAAGTACTGGGATTATAGGCATGGACCCCCACACCTAGCTGTATATGAGTTTTTAACAGTGTGCATACATGCCCTTAGAACACCATGCCCAGCTATATGTGAATTTTTTACAGTGTGTGTATGTGCCCTTGGAACCAAAAAACAAATGAAGTGCTAATACGATCAGGAGCTTATGCTGCAATATTGATTCAGTTAGAAAACATGGTCACAGTCTGCACCTATGTGCACAGGGGCACTGGTCCAGGCCATTTTCCTTCCTCTCTGCCCCCTCCCTCTACCTTCACTGATGTGTAGAGAACAGCACAGAATTTACTGATTTCTCTAAAGTAATGAAGTCCAAGTTCACCTGTAATTGATCCTGCCTTATACCTCATTCCCAATTCAAATCAAGGCCAAACCATTAATCTTCCTAGCAGAACCCGGAAAAAACAATCTTTCGAATGTTATCACCTGCTGCTCAGGAAATATTGAACCCAGAAAAACTTGACAGTGATCTTATTACAATTTAAAAATACCATTTATAACTTTTTTGTGGTCCTGTCATGAAACAATCAGTAAATACATATTCTTCAAACTGTGGAACTAATGGAGAAAAGGGACAGATTTGAGTTTGCCAATATTCCTCTTAGATTGATTTTTACCTTTTTATGTCAAAGAAAATAATGCAAAATTGAACTGAAACTTTGCAAAGAGACAAATTTTCCCTGCTGACAGCATCGCTAAGAGTCAGGAGTCTAATTACATGGGTTGACCCCACGAGCATTAGACTTTTTAAGTCAATAAGAGATTCCAATCATTAGGGACTTCTAGTTCCATTGTATGGTTTTGTGTGACAACAAATTAAAAATAGATTTCAACAGCAGCTTCATATTTTTGGTGAATGAAAGTGTTCAAAAGGCACAAAGCCATGGGTGAAGGGCCACTTTGGGGATGTCAATTCGTATAACACTTATGGAAACTAGTATGAAGTTTCTTCAAAAAAATATAAATAGAACTACCAAATGATCAAGTAATCCCCCTGCTAGGCCTACATCCAAAGGGAATGACATCAGTATGTCAAAGAGACATCTGAGTGGCCAAGTTCATTTCAACACTAATCATAATAGACGAGAAATGAAAATAATGAGTTTCCATCAATGGATGAAGGATACAGAAAATCTGGGAGCTATATATGTGGAATACTATTCAGCCATTAAAAAGTGACAAAACTCTGTCAAGTGCATCAACGTGGACTGAACTAGAGATCCGTTATGTTCAGTAAAATAGCTGGGGATAGAGAGACGAGTACCACATGGTCGTACTTGTATGTGAAATATTTAAAAATTGATCTCATAGAAGTTGAAACCTGCTTGCCAGAAGGTTGAAAGAATAGAAGAGGAGAAGGATGGGAAGGGCTGCAATTTTTATGTTAGTTAAAATTGAATAATTCACTCGAGCTATAAAATGTAATAATAAAGTTTTGAACTATAAAAAGAAAAAACAATAGAAGAGCCACATTTGATTAGTGACATTTTCCTGGACACTGGACACTTGCACCGCCCTTTCTGTGCCCTCTGTCTTCCAACTCTCAACCCCCCCCCCCAGATCCCCTGCCCTGCTTTGGGGATCATCATCACTCTGATGAGTGGAAAAGGACCTTTACTCCCCAACCCTACAGTCTCCTGTAGTCTGTGCACCCTAAGCTTTCCCTGCTATTGAGGCCCCCAGTAGCCAGGGACGAGCCCTGCTGCCTTTGGTCCCAAAGTATGTGCCTGATATACCTGTTACTAACAGACATGTGGGTTGAGGATCTGGATTCAATTTTCAGTCTTGCCGCTACCAGGTGCTAAGTGCTGAGCATGCCATCAGTCTCGGAACTACTGTTTCCTCGTCTACAGATGGAGAGGAGAGGCAATCTGCACAGCTTGCCTCAGAACTGCACAGTCAGCCAAGGCTACAATGAACAGGAACGCAATTGGAAAGGCATCGATGAATGCATGCATCACGGGTCTGCCAGGGCTCAGTTTAGAGCAAGCCTGAATTCCATCCTAAAGGAAGAAGGCAGCCTAGCTTCTCAATCTTTGTTCTAAATTCTTCCCAATTTATTTCATCCTAAATGAAGCATCCACCCACATTTATTCATCTATCTCTCCTAAATGTGACTTTAAAATCATAATATACTCTGTAAGATCTTGACTGTTTTATCCTGAAAAATTTTTCAGTTCGTTTTACCTCTGTTTGTGTGTAAAATTATATACATAAATATATATCATACATTATACAACAATCATATATAGTAGCACGACATATAACATTTTATTCAAAACCGGGGATAAAAGAAAGTCAGAAATTGTGTTTTCTTCAACAGGAAGATCCCTCTTTCATACTGATGTCCTATTTTCTATTGTCTTATTCATAAGCCGCCTTGGGAAAAGCATACCCCAACATTCCTACAGAATTTTTCACAGATCTACCGTGAATTAATTTTCTAGAACATTTCTGCCGTATTTTCCAGTCGTCTCCTCTTCTACTTTCCACCAAAAGGCAACATTTTATAGACTTAATTATCCCTGAAGTTAAAATTCATCGGAGCCCCTTTCCAGCGCAAAGGCTAAAACTCCAAAACAAGGAAGAGCAGGCAGAGGGGCTGCCCCGGGTGAACGGGAAGGAGACCGGGGCGGCTTGCTGCCTACGAGTGTTCCAGGCAAAACAAGCTCAGGTGCTTTGCCACATTATTAAATTTATAAATTAATCCAGTCTGTGGGGTTGGCAAAGAAACAACAACTATACAGAGAAACAAAGTGGGGGGAGGCATTAAGGGAGGAGGAGGAGCTGGGTTGGTTGCAGAGGAGCCAACATCAGGCTTGTGGCTGGGACTCAACTGCAATGTATTCCCTGTGCATCAAAAATCGTGTAGGAGATAAGGCTTCAGCAAAGTGATACACCCTCTATTTTTATTATTTGCAAATGCCAGATACTTGATTATTTGTGAACTGAGGTGTGTGTGTGTGTGTGTGTGTGTGTGTGTGTGTGTGTGTGTTGCTGGGGATTGAATCTAGGGGCATTCTAACCTTGAAACCACACCTTCAGCCCTATTTTATTACTTGTTTATTTGAAAACAGGGTCTTGCTAAATTGCTGAGAGCTCCACTAAATCACTGAAGCTGCCTTTAAATCTGTGTTCCTCCTGTCTCAGCCTCCCAAGTACTGGAGTTCAGGCGTGAGAACTGAGCTATCTTGTTCTCCCCCCTTTTTTTTTCAGTGAAATAAATAAACCACTAGTTGCAACTATAAATTACAGTTATTGTAGAATCTGCTAAGCTGTTAATTATTCTTAGATGCTAACAGATTGTCAGTCTTTAGACTTGCCATTTAATAATGGCCCTGTTAATCAAATTTCTGTTGCTATAACAAAATGCCTGAGGAGAGTAATTTATAGAGAAAAGAGGTTGATTTAGCACACAGTTTTAGAGACTAAAGGTCCAAGATCAGGTGGCCCCTTCAATCCAGCCTCTGGCTGGGTCGCCTCACGATGGTGGTGTGATGTCAGGAGCCTGGTGTGAGGGAGCTATCACGTGACAAGACAGGAAGCTAAAGAGTGGTGCGGGGCTAGACTTGCTTTTATAAGCACCTGTCCTACGAGAACAACCAACCCACCCTGAGAGACCAGTGTCAATCCCTTGCGGTGACTGTTCCCGCTGACCTAGCTGATCCCCAGGAGGCCCCACCTCTTGGAGGTCCCATCACTTCTGAACATCACCACAAAGAGGACCCTTGAGGGACACATCCAGACCATACCCAGACCATAGCAGTGGCTGTCCATGCGCTTCGTGTCGTACAATATTCTTGACACTTAAGAAGTGTCCGGGCATATAGAAATACAGTATATGGCGTAAAATATGCATATTGGCTATTAAAATCGATGGTCCAATTTTAAGCTTTCTAAACAGTATTCTTAGAAACTGATCATTTTCTAGAGTCAGAAAAGTCTCGGGTTCAGAACCTGCGTTCCGGAAGATGGCGACCGAGAAAAGCGGGGCTTAAGAGCCCCGCTAACAACAAATCTCCATTACCACAAAATCAGCACCTTTCATAGCCAGAAAACACCATCACCAGTGAAACAAAAAATCACCAGGCTCCAGAGAGAAAGCGGACTGAGAACAGAGCCACAGAGGAGATACACCGGCCTCGCGCCCGAGGACGTGGCAGACGCGGCAGACGCGGCAGCAGCGCCATACTGCCGGAGGCACCGGCGAATTCACGGGACGGCTACAGCAAGCCGAGGTGAGCCACTGCGGAAGAGCCAGGCGGGATTTCTCCGCGCAGAGAGCATCTAAAGCTCCCAGTGGCCGAGCTCAGCACACGCTGCAGGGATTCAGAGTAGAAATCAAAATCAAGAAGAAAAACGCCAGCCCCATAGCCGAGGGCGTAGCAGCGGCGCCATATTGCCACCGGCGGCAGCAGCAGCGAATTCAGCGAGGCCAGTACAGCCACAATGCGTACTCAAGAACAGTGAGTCAAATTGCGGGCCACAGAGGAGAAATCCCAGTACTCTACTCCCTGGGACTTGACCCAGTGGGAGAGGGGCGGTGGCAGAGATATCACACCATAGGAGAACGTGCAACCTGGCACCCCCCACAGTCTAAAGCAGCCTCTATCGACTCTCTGGGTCGGAGACTCTGTGATAAAACCCAGTAAAGGAGTAGTGGGGTCCGAGATACTACTGACTCGAGATCCAGAACACCTTAAGGGAAGTCATAGTGACCCAAGGGAAGAACCCAGAGAAGGCACAAACATCGGAAATCATGGGAAAGAGGAATAATACTGGAGCAATGAGTGCCCACAACCCCACAACATCAGAACCCGATAAAACAGAAAATCAGAGATTTCTAGAAGATCAAATCAGGAAAATAACTGTAGAAATAATAGAGGTGCTTCGAAAAGAACTCAGAGAGAGCCAAAAAGAGATAAAGGATGCAATTAATGAAGTAAAGGCCTCAATTCAAAGCACAAACAACCGATTAGAACACATGGAGAACAGAATCTCGCTCTTAGAAGATGAGCAATCCAAAAATGAACTCATAGTTTCTAATCTAGGAAAAAATATCCGACAGCAGGAATCTGACATTGAAGAAATATGGGCCCATTTTAAGAGAGCTAACCTAAGAATAATTGGAATAGAGGAGGGAAAAGAAAGTGAAACCAAAGGGATCAACAATCTCTTCAAGGAAGTAATAGCAGAAAATTTTCCAAACATAGAGCAAGAGGTTGATACAAAGGTCCAGGAAACTTATAGAACTCCCTTTAGACAGGATCGGAGAAGAGGATCCCCACGCCACATAATTGTCAAAATGACCAATGTGGAAGCCAAGCAGAGAATCTTAAAGGCAACAAAAGCAAAGGGCCAAGTGACATTCAGAGGCAAACCAATTAGAATCACTCCAGACTTCCAAAACCAAGTTATGAGAGCCAGAAGGGCTTGGAGTAACATATTCCAAACTCTGAAAGAAAACAACTTCCAGCCAAAAATTTCCTACCCAGCAAAACTTTCTATCAAATTAGATGGAGAAATAAGAAGCTTCCATGACAAACAGAAACTGAAGGAATTTATGTCTTCAAAACCAGCACTAGAGAAAATACTCAAAGAGATTAACTACAAAGAAGAAATAGGTAACACACACCAGAACCAGAGAAATAAGATTTTCCATCCAACAGACAATTAAGATTGGTTATCTGTGGAGATTCATTATTTATGTTAGTCTTTTACCTATCTCTAAATGGTATTGTTTGCCTTTATTGTTATTAATTTTTAGGATTTCTATTTGGAATATTAATATACCTTCAGATATAGCAATTGGAAATATTTTATCCCATTCTATTAGTAACTGTTAACTCTGTTTACATTGTCTTTGGATATACAATTTTTTTATTTTTTTATTTTTTAGGGAGTCTGTATACTCCTCTGTTGCCTGTGTCATTGAAATCATAACCAAGAAATCACTGCCAATTTCAATGTTGTGAGGTTTTATGACCCAGATTTTCTCCTAAAAGTTTATAGTCTTAAGATTTGTATTTAGGTCTATTATCTATTTTGAGTTAATATTTCTATATGGGATTAGGTAAGGGTCCAATTTTATTCTTTTCCATGTAATTATTATTTTTTAACAATATTAGTTAGAAGATTATCATTTCCACCACCAAATGTTCGTGGAAACCTTGTCAAAAATAACTTGACAATATAGGGAAGAATTTAGCTCTAGGCTTTTATTTAACTCCAATGGTTTATATATCTGCCTTTAGAATAGTACTACACTGTTTCAATTATTGTAGCTTTATATGGTTTGAAATCAGAAAATATATATCTTCTAGCTTTTTTCTTTTTCAAGATCGTTTTGGGTACCTAGACTCCATATTCCATATTAGGATAGATTTTTTTCTGAAAAATAAATATATAAATATATGATAGTTTCACCTAAAAAATAGAAAAAAATATTCTCTGGTAAGAAAGAAAGCAAAAAGAAATATTGAAATGTTATCTTTAAGTCATCAAAAGCTTGGTATCAGACAAATGAAACTGTTATGTGAGATTATCATTTTTAATTTTAGATAAATTGCCATAATACTAGATGTCAACTACTAAGCCAAGCATGGGAGGGAGGGATAGGGAGAGAATGGGGTGGGGATTGGGTGGGGGCTGACTGGGAAAAGTGTGCATGTATGTCTACAAAAGTATGTATCCTACTATGATGTATGAATACAGTGCACCAATAAAATAAAAAAAATTAACCCCCCCCCAAAAAAAAAAGAACCTGCGTTCCTGGATTTCTAGATTTAGCTCTATGCCCGGAGCAAGTTACCTCTCTTCCCTGAGCATCCACGTCTTCCCAGTGAAATCTGGTTCCTTAGCTCTAGTGCAAAACAAGTCTTCACTTTATTTTCATTTTTTATTTTATTTTATTGTACTATGGCGCTGGGGATTGAGCCCAGGGGCATTCTACTTCTGAGCTACACCCTCCAGCCATATTTTATTTTTGATTTTTCGAAGCAAGGAGCTCTCATTTAGTTGCAAAAGAGCCACACTAAGATGCTGAGGCTGGCTGCAAATCTGCCATCCTCCTATCTCAGCCTCCCAAGTACTGGGATTACCAGCCTGTGCCACCACTCCTGGTCCAACTTTTCACTCTAAATGAAACCCAACAGTTTGGCTACTGCATTAAAAAGGATTGTGAGGCTACACCCAAGTGTGGTGGAAAATTAGGAAGACTAATTAGCAATGTCTAAACTCAAAAAACAAGGGAGATTATGCAGAAGCCGTTCCTTCTAAATGATTGATAAGCCCGCTCCAAAGTAGAAAATCCATGTAGAATACGAGTTTGGAGCTTATCAATCAGGCAGATACTTTTGGACTTTCCTTTAGGTACCTGTCCCAGAAACCCAGTCTAGGCACAAGTCCCGTGGAGGAAGGAGATGGACGTGAGGGTGGGCTGCTCACCTTTAGAAGAGACATTAAGTTGCTGCTAGTCACAGGGAATCTTAAGAGAGAAAGTGGAGAGGTTGGGCTGAGAAAGAGAGGGGGAAGCAAGGTCACCTACAAATATATCACCCCAAACATCACTTTGGAATAAGAATTATTTTGAGCTGAAGACACACAAGAAATAGCAGACACCATAACCCTCGATTCTTACCAGCCCAGAGCTGGCACCAAGAGGAGCCCACATTAAAAATTCTCATTAGAATGGCCTTCATCTTCCACTAGCCTCCCCATCTATTTACCTCCCCACAGTTCGCCAATCCTGGAAACCTAACCCCTCTTTCTTTGCCATTTTGCTATAAGCTAATATTCTTTGTTAGATGGCATGTAAGCCCTAAGTTCTGATAACTTCTGAGTTTCTCCCAAGTATGTGTCCAACGCATGTGTTAATAAACTCTGTTAGATTTTTCTCTTGTTAATCTTCCTTGTCAGTTTAATTTCCAAGGTTCCAGCCAGAGAGCCTAGGAGAGTAGAGGAAAAACAATATTTTTCTCCTCTAAATCCTCTCCAAGGAGCCATCCTATGCAGGATCAAGAGCTCTGTTCTCATCAAGTCATATCACCGCCCCACACCTGGACCCAGCTAAGCATCTCAAGGCCCCTGAGCACAGGGATTGGAAATGTCCTGTGTTTCAATAACCTGGGCTTAAACGAGATACAGTACAATGCTATGCGTAGTGACGGTCACAAAGTAAGAATGTGGTGACTTCTCTTCTGACTCCCAACAGAACTCCAGAAAGAAATGTTAACCAAGCACTGGGCTGGAGTGATGGGGAGAGGAGGCTTGGTGGTTCTTAGAGGCTGGCTGGGCCTCTCCTGCTTGAACACACCTAGGGTGACTTACTGAAGGTAGCCTGGTGTCACTCAAGAGCTTTTTAAAAATGCAAACTCTGAGGCCCTCCCAGAGTTGCTGGATCAGGATCTTTGGGGGTAACCAAATGTATTTTGGGTTTTGGTTAACCCCATTATTTGGGATTAACAAGGCCTTTAGGGGATTCTGATCTACCCTTAATTCTAAGAAACACCACCCCATTGACCACCAGGTTTTGCGGCCTCTTCTTCTTGGTCCCACTGAAGGATCTGGCGATAGAGCAAAGTCCAAACTTTTGGTCTCCCACCAGTTACAAAGTCAGCACTGGACAGAGCTTGCCGGTGTTGTCAGGTTTGCTTGTACAAACTTGTCCTTGTCCTTCTGGGACCATCCTCTTTCTTGCTTTTGCAATTGCTTGGCTGGACATGCAGTAAAGCAATTTCTTGGTGACCTGCACATCTCTTAGTAGACAGCAAGTCCCCTCTTGATTTTTGCCACTCTGTGATGTCGCCACAGAGCCACATTATAGGGACTCCAAACTGCAGGGCACCTACGGATGTTCGTCTTGAAATGCGGATTCCTGGGCCCCTCCTCAGAGAGAGCTTCAGTTTACCTGGGTGGGTCCTGAGAATCTGCATTTTAAACCGAGTCCCCAGGTGCCTGGGGAACAGGTGGTAAAGAGCCCCACACCTGCAGAAACTCATGGCCGCGTGACCCCGCACGTGCTATGTCTCCCTGTCATCCCTGGAGGGAGCTGAGGAGCACTTTCTGATTTGTGTTTGATGATATCCATCAAGCACATTAATGCCAACTGCGAATTAATGATGTTTAAGCAATGTGTGCAGGTGGCTGCCCGTGCAATCAATCTTAATTCACGAACACTGCTGAGTGCCCACACAATGGTAGTAATGTGCTTGGCCTCACACATAAATCTCTCAAATGGAAATTAAGTGGGTAGATGTAATCCTCCAGTGGGTATTGTTCAATGTCCCAAGGGGTAGCATTAAGTTAACAGGATTGAAGTTGAAAAATCATTTGGACAACCAGAGAACAGCTCCCCAAGTTCCCCTGTGGGGAGGCAGGTTTCAAAGAGGGTGCTGGAAACTAAGGTAGGAAGCCTTGTTTAGTGAGGCAAGGGTTCTATGGGCCCAGAGAGTCACCTGGGAGAGGAGGGTAGCAGAATCCAGATGGTACCAAGGAGACGAGCCATCTACCTAACATCCTCTTTGGGGATTGCCCTTTCCCTCCTCCCTCCTGCCTATACTGCTTCACCACTCCCCAGTGCTGGAGGTAACCCAGATCCACCCGCGGCAGTGGCTAGTCACAGGTTGGCCATGTGGCCCAGGCAGAACCAGAGGCCTCCCGACACATTTTACACTGGATGCTGGTATTTGGGAGCTGTAGTGTAGGCTCAGAGCTGCCACTGGCCAGTTTAACTGCCACGTGGATAGAGGCTATCTAGGGTTATAGAAACACAGAAGAAGGAGAGCTGAAAGCCCAGATCTGTGCCTGAACTCTGGTATTACCTGAGCCAGTGACTCCATTTAGCATTGATTTCCTATTTATGTGCACCCTTAGCCATGTATTGATGTCTCTCCCAGTGGGTTAACAGCTCCTGGACAGCTGGGGCCTCATCTCCTCTCTCTTCTCAAGAGTCCAGCACGGTGCTAACACACAGTGGGTACATCACAAGTGCCCACCAGGTGGAAATAATAGGAGCTCATAGTAAATGATCGTGTGAACTACATACTGCAAGATGTGAGCTGTTAGGTGTTGAGGCTCACACTGCGGAGCTCCGAGCAGGCACAGAAAGCTCTGTGGTCAGCCCACAAAGGGACACGGTGCAGGCTCTGGCCCACACAGGCGCTGGCCTTCAGCAGAGCCTTCGCTATTTCTCACCCAATCCATCTCAGAGAAGAGACCAGGAGGCTGATGCCTGGATAATTACATGATCTCGGATCATTCACTTGGCTCTGTGAAATTGGATTTAAAGGGGGGAAAAAAAGCTTAAAGGGAATCATTAAACATAAATATCCTAGGAAATTTACACTAAAATAATATGCTTCAGTCCAGCCAGAGAGTTATTTGCTGTGTGGCTCAACCCAAATACTTTACCAACTCAGGAGTGGAAGTAATCCTTGCTCTCCTGGGCACCTGAGGCACCTCAGAGCCGTGTGATTTGGGTTCTGGCAAGCCCAGGAACCTGCACTGGAGCAAGCTCCAAACATCATGACAGCAGGCACCGCTGAGGCTCTCCAGGGCCCCCAGCATTGAGGGCTCGACCGTGTGCATGCAAGACGTCCTTGCTAGAGGAGATGGAGAGAGAGCACTGAGCCTAAATCATGACTGTTCCCAGTGACGCTGCGGCATTCTTGGGGTCAAAGTGGCTGGAAGGCAGTAGCGAGTTATTCAATCAAACGCTAGTCTAAGTGTCGCCGTGGAGGTATTTGTACAGGTGGTTAACATCTATCCTTTCTGAATTAAGTGAAGGAGGTTATTTTGGATTACATGAATGGGATCATCCAATCATAGGAAAGACCTAAGTACAAAGACCGAGGCAGCCCTGAGAAAGGAGAAATCTGCCTGTCGACTCCAGCATCCCTGACAGTTTTGGACGTGGACTTGGTAGCTCCACAATCATTTCAGCCACTCCACTGAACCAAGGCTCTTCACATATATGGATTTATGTGTCTTTCTTAGTCCATTTGTGCAGCTATAGGAAAATACCTGAGATTGGCTACTTTAACAGAGACTTACTCTTACAGTCTGGAGGCTGGGATGTCCAGGGTGGGACTCACACTGGAGGGGGCCTCCACACTACGCTGGTTTGTAGCAGAAGAGCAAAAGAACTCAACGGAGCTGGAGGGGCCAAACTTGCTTTAATAACAAACCCACTCTCGTGACAAGGCCAGGAGGGTCTGCCCTCATGATCTTTTGTGGGACCTTTTGATGGTACTGGGGTTCCTGGAAACCCTTCTATCTCCAGGATACACTTCCATATCTATTTTTATATTTTTTTATTTGGAAACAGGGCCTGTTAAGCCAGTGAGGCTGGCTTCAAACCTGCATGATCCTCCTGTTTCCACCTCCCAAGCGCAGGGATTACAAGCATGCGCCACCATGCCTGGCTTGTGGGACCTTTTGATGCCCCACCTCTCAACACTGCTGCATTGGGGATTAAGTTCCCAACGCATGAACTTTGGAGGGTACATTCAATCACACATGCGTGCATGCATGCATACACACACACACACACACACACACACACACACACACACACTTTCTTTTGTTTCCTGAAGAACCTGACCAATATAAGCATTTTACTCTTTCCCAAGCTAAAAGTACAATGATAAAGGCTCCAAGTTTCAGAAAACAGAAAATAAAAAATGTAAATCAGTCCTGGAAGGATACCCTAGGAGGCACTCTACAGATGCAGCGGGAAGTTTGGGGGGGAGGAAGAGGATGGCTCTGCCTCCATCTCCATGGACTACTCCCAGGAGACATAAGCCTATGAGTCTCAGTTGCTTCTTACCCCCAGTGGCCCACCTGTCAACCTGTCCTTTGGCAAGGTGGCTCCCCAAGGCCCTGGCCTGGACCTGTCTCCTAAGTCCCCAGCCCTCCAGAGTCTGCCCCATCTGCTGTTGGGATGGACCCATCTCTCTTTGGATCAGAGACTCAGTCCATATTCTCGCCATCACAGACCACAGGGCCCATGCCTTGTTGAGATTTTGTGTCAAGGTTCTTTCTCTTCTGGGGTAACCCTGAGGACTCAAGACAGGTGTCAACTAGCAACGTGGCTGAGGTCCAAATCTGAGCCAGAAGCTAGAGACAAATGTGGAACAGTGAAGTACCTCGCTTGCTCCAAGTAGATTTTGGACACCTGCCCAGGGTTCTTCTAGTTGTTGTTGTTGTTGTTGTTGTTGTTGTTGTTGTTGTTGTTGTTGTTGTTGTTATTTGGTGGTACTGGGGTTCCTAGAAGCCCTTCCACCTCCAGGCTACACTTCCAGACCTATTTTATATATTTTTTTAATTTGGAAACAGGGTCTCCTAAGCCAGCGAGGCTGGCTCCAAACCTGCACGATCCTCCTGTCTCTGCCTCCCAAGCGCAGGGATTACAAGCGTGCGCCACCACGCCCATCTAGTTATTATTATTTTTAATCCATGGACACAAAAAAAGCAATTGTCATTAATGTAATTTTTCAGTCATTTCCAATTTAGGTAAGCTCATAAGTTATATTTCTACAGAGTGTTTGAAATGCCACTACCAGAAAATAAAACAAGCTCCTGTTCTCCTGGTGGTGGGAGACACAGACTATAGACAGATAAAGAGAAAAATGTCCACCAGTCTTTTCAAGCTGATAAAACAAAATAGTCTAGACCAGGCAGCTTATACACATCACAGACTTATTTCTTCCAGTTCTGGAAACAAGGATGTCCACAGGAAGGTACGGGCAGATTTGGTATCTGGAGAGGTCCCACCCTTCACAGATGGGGACTTCCCACTGTGTCCACATCCGATGGAAGGTCAGGGCAGCGCTCTGGGGCCTCCTGTTTAAGAACACCAATCCCATTCATAAGGGCTCCAGCCTGGTGACCTAAGCACCCAAAAGGCTCCTGATACCATTACAATGGGGTGAAATGAACATTCAGACCACAGCAGGGGCCCGCCTAGAAAACCGCAGAAATAATATAGAATAGACTGAGTGATCGGGGTGACTGGGGTGCATTAAATTTCAGGAGTATCTCTGAAATGGTGGCATATAAATAGACAGCATTGAACAAGTCCAGAAAGAGAGAGCAAGAATCTGGGACAAATAGGCAGAGGCCAGCTCACGGCAAACCTTGCCAGCAAAGGTTGGTCTTGATGTACCAGGAAAGAAGACAATATGCAGATACCTGGAGTCTCCCTGCAGGACACACTGATGCCCCCTAGTGCCCAACATTTGCTCAACAGGAAATGTGTCCAGCTTAAAAACAATAAATAAGACAAAATCAGCATCCTTTGCAGACAGGGGTAGCCACATGTTGGTCATGGGCAGCAAGTCCTGGTCTGTGATGCAAAGCAGAAAGAAGCTGCTGCTGAGATGACATGAGCTAGAGATTCCGAGCTCCCCAGAAGTAGGGAGGCATAAATTCACTTGGTAACTACCTTTGTCATTCTTATTTTTTCTTCCTGCCTGGAAATTGGATTCAAGCTCCAGAAATAGATTTGCGATCAAGGTGCTATCTTCAGATTCAAAGCCATACACTAAAATGGCAAAATAGAGAAGTATCAGAGCCTTGGCCCCTGACTACCATAGAGAGTGTCCATTCCATATTTGGACTTCTCACTTACAGATTTCTGCTTAGTTAAGAAAAGCAACCTCTGGACTGAGACACCTTTGTATGAGTCCACCTTATCCATAGCCAAGCTTAGTATCTCAGCCTGCGATCTGGACTCTGTCTCTAGGATACAGCTGGAAATTGATGGAACCACCTCACACACAAGCTGCTGCCTGGCTCTAATACCTACTCTGCTTCTTCTGCCATGGCTGGGCAGGTACCATCCTCACCTCCCCATTCCCCTGGCATCTATGGGCACAGGCTGCACTGGCTTTCCTCCCGGGGAAGCTGTGGCTGGTACATTTAGAGAGGGCTCTCAGGCCTATGGAGAGGATCGGGGTCTCAGGTGCCTGGGTAGGGATCCAGGTAAAAGGAGCAAGAGCCCTCCTAGCAGAACAAACCCTGCAGCGTGTTTCCTACCACACCAAGCCTGCGTCCTGCTCAATTCCCCCCAAACACCCAGTGATGACCAAAACCCTCCTGGGATAAAAATGCAGAATGGATTTTTTAAAAATAGAACTATGTTTTGCTCTCAGGGGAATTAATTAAAATGGAACTGCTTCTATCAAGTAGGTTTTCAGACATGCTCCAAAGAATCAGTTGCTGTTGGAATTATCAGACATGCAATACAACCGCAGTAGGAGGAGAGGAGAAGGGGGTAGGTTTCAGCCTGGAAGGAGGCTCTGTGATGATTATATTTCTGGGGTGAATCTTGTTAGGCTTTGATTTACGATTCCTAATCTTCCCATCTAACTGCATTGGAGGGGGGTTCTTAGCATCAGGTGAACACTGAAGAGAGGATTTGGCAGCTGAGAGGAGAGAATACTTTGAATCCACAAACAGAAGTATAGAAACATCCTCAAGTTAAAGAGATTTTTTTTAAACATCTGGTAAGAAGATGCCATTGCTATGTTGGGGGAAAAGATGAGTATACTGGAATACCTTCAGGCAGTCATCTGCTTGGGACTGAGGCTGCTTTGCTGAACCACCAACATCAGGAAAGCCTGAATCATGCAGGCCATGGACTGCGGTGTTTCCCCCGAATCCATATGTTAAACCTCTAACCTCCCATTGTAACTGGAGATAGGGCCTTCATGGAAGTAACTGGGGTTAAATGAAGTCATGAAGATGAGACCCTGATCTATTAGTAAGAGACAGAGAGAACAAGCTTTTCTGGGAGGACACAGCACTGTGTTCTGGGTCCTCACCAGACCCAGACCGTGCTGCTAACTCGGTCTTAAACCTTCAGCCACAAGAATTGGAAGACTATAACTTTCATTCATTTAAACCAAGCAGTATATGGTATTCTGTTACAGCAGCCTGAGCTGACTAGTACATTATAAAGTGTCCCCGAAACTTATAAAATGAAAACTAAAATTGCAGGGGGAGTGTCAGAGAAATCCATGGCCTGGAATTTCTGTGGAGGGGTGGTTTATTTTTTTTTTTATCAGTGTGGCCATAAGGAAGGCATATACCCCCCCTTTTGAAGAGAAGGGGGTACTGGGGATTGAACCTAGGAGCATTCTACCTTTGTCATGGGTATAGTAACAGGAGCTATGGAGAATAGATATGGTGGTATAGCCCCAGCAGGGAATTATTGTTGATATTTCTTTGTTGGTTTTTGAATACTCATCCTCTCTTGGAAGGTTGGTGGGATGTGGGGACTTCTGGGTACAGGAGACAAGGCCCGAATGCTAGGCATTTGTCCCCACTGTCCCAGAGGCAGTGGGTGGTGCCAAGGCTGGCCAGCAGAGGCCCTGACCTGCGCCTGTGACTGAGAGCCAGAGAAGCGGGAAAAGCATGTCAGCACAGAGTCCCTTCAGTCTGTGTCCCGGGCTACAAGGCCAGGGGCAGCAGGGGTCTGTCATGAAGTGGGTGAACACTGCACTGGGAGATTGCTGGAGCATCATCCCAGCCTCCCACTGAGCCTCCTGACACCCCCAACCACAAATTGCTTCTCTACCTCTGTGAACCAGGGCTATTTTCTGTCGTGTTCCAATGGGAACTCTGACTCATGTGATGCTCAAGAACCGATGAGCTGAGTATTAGTCAGATTTTGATGCTGTGATCAAAAGACCTGATAAGAGAAACCTGGAAGAGGGAAGGTTTGTTTTTCTCATGTTTTCAGAGGGTCAGTCCATGGCTGGCTGGCTCCAAGCCAGAAACATCCTGGTAACAGGACATGCAGAAGAAGGTTCATCAGCTCAAAGGAGGAAGCAGAGAAAGGCAGGGACCAGGGACAGATGGAGCCCCCAAGGTCATGCCTTCAGTAACCCACCTCCTCCAGCCACACTCTACCTGCCTATAGTTAGCACCCAGTAGATCCATTCAAATTATTATTATTACTATTATTATTATTATTATTATTATTATCCCTGAGGATTAAACTCAGGGCATTCTACCTCCAAGCTACACTCCTCAGCTCTATTTTTTAAATTCTTTTTGGAAAAAGGATCTCATTAAGTTGCAGAGGGCCTCACTAAGTAGCTGAGGCTGGCCATGATCCCATGATCCTCCTGTCTCAGCCTCCCAAGTACTGGGATTACAAGCATCTACCACCACACCTGGCCTCTATTCAAGTTATTAATTCATCAAATTGGTTAATGCATCAAATGATGAGATGAGGGACCTCACCTTCAATTGATTCACCTCTCATCACTGTTGCATTGCCAACACATGAACTTTCTGGAAAACATTCTATAGCCAAAACCCTCACAACCTGATAGTGTGGAACTACAAGGAGTTAAATGACATTCATTTTCTTCCCCTCCAGGATTAGGATCTAATGGAGAAGGAAGGCCCAAGCAACCCAAAGAGGTCAAAGTGTCAACTCTGCCCATGCTCTTACTTTAAGTGCTGGAATGACATGGCTTTCACAGAGAGCCACAGCACAGCTCCTCTAACACTTCAGAAATAAACTTGGCTGCCAGGCACAAGCTGAAATGAATGGCTGCATAGTTTCTCTGTTGGTGAGAGGCTTCTTACAAATTGGGAGAGGGCAAGGCAGGCTGATCCCAAGAAATGCCTGGCCATGCCCCAACTTACCAGCCAGAGGAGTCCCTTTCCTGCCTGGGGAGAAGCCTGTGTGTATCCAGGGTGTGTATAAACTGGCCTTTGTCCAAACTTCTGACATTCTTCACCTGAAAGCCTGTGCCCAAGTAAATGAAAGGTCCTCACTGGCTGCAATCAGTATACTTATCACCTGCTTTCTAGGCAGATCACTTCGGGTAAATTCTTCTTTCTTCTTTCAAGTTAGTAGTGATAACAAATTTAAAACTATACCCCTACCAAGGACTGCAATGCTTAATCCTTGGCCTACCATCTATTTTCACTACATAGACAAGTGATCATCCCCATATTTCTCTTAAGTGTTGTGCACAGGAAATATTAAAAACTACTCATCAAATCACTACTTGGGGCCTTGTACATGGGATATAAAACAATTTTCAGGAACTCATAATCAACTTGTTTAGACATGCCAGTATATAGCTCAAACAACTTCAGAAACTCAACGTGTCTGGACATGTCCGCATAGGGCCGAAACCAGCAGCACATTTGTGCTGGTGTTGATAATGGACCCTTGGATCATGAAGGACGTATGTCATCAATACATTTGGACTACTGACAGGAGTCTGGCAGAGTTTGATAAGCCTTGATGAGCTGCTAAAGACACTGGGAATCACCCAGAAAGTCCTTTAAAGACACCAGCCTTCCTATGAGCAGCGCGCTGAGCTTTGCTTACGCCAGGACAGTCTGCCGTGTGTATGACTCCGCTCGGTGACTTGCTCAAGACCACTCTTCTTGCTGACAGAGGGTCAGTGGGACTCCAGCCTGCCTGGTGACCAGGCCAACTCCTGAGTCTCCTCCACTCCTGCACTCGGTTTGTTATTCCCCACTCCCTGTTTCTTTGTATTGTATTATTTTTGCTAATATTGTATTTGCTAATTTGTGTGTTGTCTAGAACATCTATTCAACTTAAATTGTTAGATTTATGAGTGGGAAGTGCAGTTTGATGTTCATTAATTGCTAATTGGCTTTGGCCAAGCACTCACCCAGCATCTGAAGTTAGCTTAGCTTTACTTGGACAATGTCCTGGTTAGTTCCTGTGTGCTTAACCTTTAAGTGTTGAATAAACCTCATGACATGGTGAAAAAACACAGACTGTGTGTGATGTGACTTACTGGTCCTAGGACCTTGGAGCTCTGTGGCTTGTAATAGACTGCTCTGCATGTCTACATCAGAAAGCAGACCTCAAAGAAAGAAACCCCAGCTTTGGGCCTCCACTGGAAAAGCACTGCATGGAATTTCACTGGGTGACCTCAGATATGTTCCCCCTGATAAAGACTTTCTTCAGAATTATAGACACATTTAAAATTTGGGGTTTAAATGAATTTAAAATCATTTCAATATAAATCAAATGAAGCTATGGAAAAAATATTCAAATCATACAATGCACAAGAAAGATGGAAGTATATCTTAGTATTTAGTATATCTTAGCATACTTCCATCTTTCAGAGACTATATCATTCAAGGTTTTCCAGAGAAAAGCAGTTAGATGGCCCCAATATGTGTGTGTATCCAGGTGTATAGTATTTTAAAAGAGTTATTCTAAGGAAATTCAGGCAGACAGGCATGGGCATTGCCATTTTTTTTTTCTTTTCTTTTGATAGTATTGGGGATTGCACCCAGGGGCATTCTACTTCTGAACTATATCTCCAGCCCTTCTTTCTTTTTCTTTTCTTTTTTTTTTTTTTTTTTTTTTTTTGAACATGGTCTTGCTAGGTTGCTGAGAATCTTGCTGAATTGCTAAGGCTGGCCTTAAACCTGCAATACTCCTGTTTCAGCCTCTCAAGTACTAGGATTACCAGTGTGCACCACCATGGCTAGCTGGTGCTGCCATCTTGAAACAGAATTTCTTCCTCTCTGGGAACCTGGCTTTGCTCTTGATAACCTCTAACTGATTAGATGAGACCCTCCTCTTAAGCGATATCCTGACTTCAAATCATGTGACTGTGCCTGCCTCTTACATCTACTAAGTACCTTTATAGCAACACTCAGATTGCTGTGTCGGTAAATAGTGGGTACCACAGACTGGCCGTGTTGCCACACCAAACTAACTCTCAAAGAGATCTAGCAGAACCCAGGATTCATTTCAAACTCTCCTCCAAGGAGTAACCCAGCCAATGAACTATTTGGTAAGTTTCATGGATCATAAAAATAATTTGATTAACCACATCTACCTTTTCATCTATTTTGCCAATATATTTGTAACTTGACATGTACACGTGTGCCTATACACATATCTATGTATACATATGTTAACATATGTATAATACTGGCATCCAGTTATAGATACATATATTTTTATATATACATAGACACATCACTTTCAAATGTTTCCCAAATTTGCTCACATGGGATTCCAAAGCCTTGCTCCCATGCAGTTCCCACCCCCCAAGCTGGCTATACTGTAAGTGAACATTTTTAAATTACTTTTGCTACAGACAATGCTTGTGGGTTCATTACACTTCTCTCTTCTTGTCATAATGATATTTAACTTGTATTTTCATTTTAAGCCATGATGTAATGACTGTTTAGAGCCTGGAAACTACTTTGCTCTCTTCCTGCCCCTCAGATACCAATGGCTTTGCCAGATTAAAATGCAAAAGGGGAGGAAAATGTGCTATTTTATGTCTAGGCTGTGACTAGAGTGTGACATTAACCTCTTGCTTTATTACTTTGGCAAATGTAGTTTTGGAAAAACAGACACAAAGTTCAGTCCCCGCTTCTCCACAACGATTCTGGGTCAAACTGCTGTCATGCAGCACTACTAAGACATAGGCACCGTAGGATACAAGAATTTCTAGAATTTTCAAACAGCTTGTTTTTAAAGTAGAAGAAAAGAAAATCAGTGGAATCCCTTGCTTAGCCAATTCTTGTGTTTTTTATTTCCTCCAGACATTATGATGATCATTCTGTTAGATAACAGCCTGGACAAGCTATAATTCAGAGTGATTTAATTAGCTTTAATAATAACACTTACCCCTGCTTAGTCCCTCTGAAGATTCACAGCAACATAAGGGCATAAATTGGCAAATGCCTACAACAGGGAATGCCTGCGATAACTCACTTCAGGGCTCTCATAAAATCAAAGCAACAGTGCCAGTCTCTTCCATCTTCAATTTCTAATATATTATTCTCCCTCAACCTCCCACCAAGTGATGAATGACACCCGGTTTGGGTCCAGCTGCTACTCCACACACTGACATTGCCTCAGAAACAAAATGACTTTTCTGTTTTTTCCCAAACATATTTCTCCCCTTTGAATCAGTGTTTACACAAGTCCTTTCCTTTGGTATAGAAAATCTGCTAGTACAGTCACCATCTAGATCTAATTTGCCCTGAAGGAAACCCAAGTTTGCTTACCTCTGCTCAAAAATGAACTCAGGGCCTCTTTTTGCTTGGTCGGGGAGTTTTTCAGATAATTGGAGTTGTTTGGTTATTGTTGTTTTTGTCTTAAATAATTTGGAGGTAATTTTAGTTAATGACTTCCACTTAATCTGGAAGATAACTAATGATGGCTTTTATAAGAAAGCAGCATTTAGGAAGGTTTGCCAGTTTATACAAGGTTTGTCTATAATTTTAAGACATTCAGTGGTTGGAAGATAAACTCAGAATGATTTCAGGGATTTTTAAAATAAGTTATCCTAACTCGGGCCAACTGCTTCCCTTATTTACTAAACTGTTATATTTATATGTTTAGCTTCTCCAGAATAGAGAGAGGCCTAACAATGAGCAGAAGCAAAATATCCAATAACTTGATTTATGATACTCAGCCCAATTCACAATGGCCAAATCATGGGTCCAGCCCAGGTGTCCACCGGTAAATGAATGAATTACAAAGTTATGGGGTATACATACAATGGCGTTCTACTCAGAAATAAAGATGAACAAAATTATGTCATACATCAAAAAATGGGTGGACCTGGAGAACATTATGTTAGCAGATTAGCTGGGGTCCTCTGTTTTCTCTCACGTGCGTGTTTCAACGCTCACCAAGTGCTGTGTGCGTGTCTGTCCCATGACCCTCTGAACTACATCATGACGTGAGACTATAATGCACCAGTAAAAGTATATAAGAATAAGATTTCAAAAATCTATAATCTGTACACATTGTTTTGTAAACTTCTAAGACTTTCTCAGGTTGATCTGTGCTTTTGTTTAGCCAGTTTTTTACTTCACTTAAGCAACCAATGAACTTCTCACGTTCCTGGAGGCCTTCAAGAGGCAAAACAAGGTCTTCATTGTAACTATGCATCAGAATACAGGTCATTGGGATCATAGGTTACAGTTTCTAGGACCATCTCCTCTTTAGTATCTGGGGACAAGGCACAGAGATTCTGTTTTTAAACACTAATTAAATAATTAGCTGCTTGTTTTCAGAAGCTGGATTAATGGATATTACTAAATGTCAATAGCAAGTATTACAAAAATCTCATTGTAAGGAGCCTACCCACTTCCAGGAAGATGGCAACCGAGAAAAGCGGGGCTTAAGAGCCCCGCTAACAACAAATCTCCATTACCACAAAATCAGCACCTTTCATAGCCAGAAAACACCATCACCAGAGAAAAAAAAAACCACCAGGCTCCAGAAGGAAAGCGGACTGAGAACAGAGCCACAGAGGAGATCCTCAAGCCCGAGGACATGGCCTCACGCCCGAGGACGCGGCAGCAGCGCCATACTGCCAGCGGCACCGGCGAATTCACCAGATGGCTACAGCAAGCCGAGGTGAGCCACTATGGAACAGCCAGGCAGGATTTCTCGGCACAGAGGGCACCTAAAGCTCCCAGTGGCTGAGCTCAGCACACGCTGCAGGGATACAGAGTGGAAATCAAAACCAAGAAGAAAAACTCCAGCCCCACAGCTGAGGGCGTAGCAGCGGCGCCATATTGCCACTGGTGGCAGCAGCAGCGAATTCACCGAATTCAGTACAGCTACATCTTCATACTCAACAACAGTGAGTCAAATTGCGGGCCACAGAGGAGAAATCCCAGTACTGTACTCCCTGGGACTTGACCCAGTGGGAGAGGGGCAGTGGCAGAGATATCACACCATAGGAGAACGTGCAACCTGGCACCCCCCACAGTCTAAAGCAGCCTCTATCGACTCTCTGGGTCGGAGACTCTGTGATAAAACCCAGTAAAGGAGTAGTGGGGTCTGAGATACTACTGACTCGAGATCCAGAACACCTTAAGTGAAGTCATAGTGACCCAAGGGAAGAACCCAAAGAAGACACAAACATCCGAAATCATGGGAAAGAGGAATAATACTGGAGCAATGAATGCACACAACCCCACAACATCAGAACCCGATAAAACAGAAAATCAGAGATTTCTAGAAGATCAAATCAGGAAAATAACTGTAGAAATAATAGAGGTGCTTCGAAAAGAACTCAGAGAGAGCCAAAAAGAGATAAAGGATGCAATTAATGAAGTAAAGGCCTCAATTCAAAGCACAAACAACCGATTAGACCACATGGAGAAAAGAATCTCGCTCTTAGAAGATGATCATTCCAAAAATGAACACATAGTTTCTAATCTAGAAAAAAATATCCGACAGCAGGAATCTGATATTGAAGAAATATGGGCCCATTTTAAGAGAGCTAACCTAAGAATAATTGGAATAGAGGAGGGAAAAGAAAGTGAAACCAAAGGGATCAATAATCTCTTCAAGGAAGTAATAGCAGAAAATTTTCCAGACATAGAGCAAGAGGTCGATACACAGGTCCAGGAAACTTATAGAACTCCCTTTAGACAGGATCGGAGAAGAGGATCCCCACGCCACATAATTGTCAAAATGACCAATGTGGAAGCCAAGCAGAGAATCTTAAAGGCAACAAAAGCAAAGGGCCAAATGACATTCAGAGGCAAACCAATTAGAATCACTCCAGACTTCCCAAACCAAGTCATGAGAGCCAGAAGGGATTGGAGTAACATATTCCAAACTCTGAAAGAAAACAACTTCCAGCCAAAAATTTCCTACCCAGCAAAACTTTCTATCAAATTAGATGGAGAAATAAGAAGCTTCCATGACAAACAGAAACTGAAGGAATTTATGTCTTCAAAACCAGCACTAGAGAAAATACTCAAAGAGATTAACTACAAAGAAGAAATAGGTAACACACACCAGAACCAGAGAAATAAGATTTTCCATCCAACAGACAACTAAGATTGGTTATCTGTGGAGATTCATTATTTATGTTAGTCTGTTACCTATCTCTAAAGGGTATTGTTTGCCTTTATTGTTGTTAATTTTTAGGATTTCTAGTTGGAATATTAATATACCTTCAGATATAGCATTTGGAAATATTTTATCCCATTCTATTAGCACTGTTAACTCTGTTTACATTGTCATTGGATATACAATATTTTTTTTATTTTTTAGGGAGTTTGTATACTCTTCTGTTGCCTGTGCTGTTGAAATCATATCCAAGAAATCACTGCCAATTTCATTGTTGTGAGGTTTTATGACCCAGATTTTCTCCTAAAAGTTTATAGTCTTAAGATTTATATTTAGGTCTTTTATCTATTTTGAGTTAATATTTGTATATAGGATTAGGTAAGGGTCCAATTTTATTCTTTTCCATGTAATTATTATTCTTTAACAATATTTAGTTAAAAGATTATTATTTCCACCACCAAATGTTCGTGGAAACCTTGTCAAAAATAACTTGACAATATAGGGAAGAATTTAGCTCTAGGCTTTTATTTAACTCCAATGGTTTATATATCTGCCTTTAGAATAGTACTACACTGTTTCAATTATTGTAGCTTTATATGGTTTGAAATCAGAAAATATATATCTTCTAGCTTTGTTCTTTTTTCAAGATCGTTTTGGGTACCTAGAGTCCATATTCCATATTAGGATAGATTTTTTTCTGAAAAATAAATATATAAATATATGATAGTTTCACCTAAAAAAATAGAAAAAAATATTCTCTGGTAATAAAGAAAGCAAAAAGAAATATTGAAATGTTATCTTTAAGTCATCAAAAGCTTGGTATCAGACAAATGAAACTGTTATGTGAGATTATCATTTTTAATATTGGATAAATTGCTATAATACTAGATGTCAACCACTAAGCCAAGCATGGGAGGGAGGGATAGGGAGAGAATGGAGTGGGGATCTGGTGGGGGCTGACTGGGCAATGTGTGCATGTATGTCTACAAAAGTATGTATCCCACTATGATGTATGAATACAGTGTACCAATAAAAAATAAATAAAATAAATAAATAAAATTGTTAAGCAAAAAGGAAAAAAAAAAAAAAGGAGCCTACCCAAAAACAGTGCTGGGGAAAGAAGGAGTGCCACGCCTTCTTCCAATTCTAAAACTGAGCAAGGCTCATTTTAGCAGGAATGCTGCATAACAAACATTCCCTGGAATGGGTGCATGATATCTCCTTCTGGAGAACAGTATTAGTCATGGGGATTTGGGGATTTTTTTGAAATTGGCCTTGTTACCTAAAAGATAACTTGAGACTTATGTTATTAATGGCCCCAAATTGTTTAAAATAATTTAAGATTTACTCCTTGAAGCTGTAACATTTATATGTGGGTTACACCTAAATTTCCAAATAACCAATCTAACAAGAATTCTATAAAGACTCAGACAATAACAAGCAGAACAAGCCTTAAAGGCAACCGATCCTCCCCAGGTTTTTCCCAAATAAATATTAACAATACACCTAAAACAGAGCCAAGACAAGTTGTTCCCACCGTCATGAATTCTAAAAAGCCAGCATATGTAATCAGAGGTAGGCTGTGGGAGAGTGGCTACTGACCCCCAGTAACACTACCCCTTTTGGTTGTACACTGGGTACGTGGACAGCAGCAGAATAGTTGGGTACCAGGCACAGCCTTGGGACATGGGAAAGTATGAAACGTTCCTCTCCTCAGTAGTGCCTATTGATTAAAAACAATGATGTATATCAATCAGAGAGTATAATGTTTAGTATAGGATATTATTATGATATTACATTAGTAGTTAATAATAAACTTCTGATCTTTTCCATGGTTGCTTGTAAGAGGAAATGTTCCCTTAAAAAAGAAAGTGGCCAGCTTTTTTTCAAAATGGCGACTGAGGGACACAGCACTTCTCAGTAGCTGAAGCAAATAAAGTTTAAATACTTAGAAAGCAGTGTCTAAATCAACAAAATAAATACATACCAGGAACCAAAACACATCCAGGTACCTCGGCGGAACCCTGAACTTGAAGAAGAAGAAGAACAAAGATCGGACACGGGACCTGCTGCAAATACAATCGGAACACTGATCGGAACGCTGACGGCGGGCTGCCTTTGCAGCTGCCCAAGGAGCTGCCTGCCCGAAATTACCACGGAAAGATAATTCGAGACTAAAAATGGGCATAGGACCGCATCTTAAACAGCAAGCAGCAGCCTCCAGAATTCTGTGTGCCCACCAGCGACCAGATCACAACTGCATAGAGACTTCCACGGATTCCTGCACCAATTCAGGTACCTGAGGGCGCCCTGGTAAGTTGGGGTCCTAGCGTGTGCGCAGCCCCAACCACCCAGCACGGGTTCAAGCCTCAGACCCCAGCACTCTCCTCGCGCACCTTACCTGCGCCACGGTCCCCTGCTGGTAGTCAGTACCTGTAAACTGCTACCTCTAAATTGAAGTCTGCTAGTGTGTCTAGCCCCTGCCACCTTGCCAGAGCCGGCCTTCCAGGCTGCAAAAGCCCTGGGTGACCCGGAAATCTCCGTGGGCACCCCCAGCTTCTACGTCCCACGGGAGGCAGAGACCATTGCTGGACAACGCGCACTGGACCCTTGAGCACCTACCCTGCACCCCTGGCCCACCGCTGGGTGTTCCCACCCTCCTGGTAACCAGAGGCTTAGTGCTAAGCAAAGAACACAGCTCAATACACCTTGGAAGAGCATACCAGCAGCAATAGACAGCTGCATCCACTCTCACTTGGGTCCAGTATTAGCAGCGCATCCAGCCCGCACTCTTGGAATAGGCAGAGCTCTGGCAGTAAGTGTGGGCATCCAGGAACCAGCACCCATTTGCCCAGGGTACATCTTGGGACCACACCGGCTAGCCCAGCTGGAATTTCTAGAGACACAAGAAAATCCATCGGGCCACAAAATCTGCTCAGGACCTCAGGGGGAGGTTTCAACTATACTTTGGTCATTCTCCACCCCTGCTGTAGGGACGCTCAGGCTGGATGCTAGGGTGGTGAGTGCAGAGGTGCTGACCACAGGTTAGAATTTCGCAGAACCTGTGAATTGTACAGAATCAAATAACAGTGAAATCAGACATCCGGACACATGAACCTAAAGCAGCTAAAGGAGAGAAAGGTGTCCAAACACCCAGAGTGACTTAAGAAGATAAAAATAGAGTACAAAGAAAACTAAGAGACATTGGATGGTATTCTGAAAGCTACCAAAGCAATCAGATACACACATATTATTTGGACCTGACCCCATATGCATAAATAAGGAGGACTGTTTGTTTTACTTTTAATGTGGATGTTTTGTTGTATTTTACTTTTATAGTGCTTTTGTTTTGGTAGGATTATTGCTGACTTATTTTTTTTCTTTTAACCCACACTTCTTTTACTTTAACTTGTTGTGTGTGTGTATATATATATATATATATATATATATATATATATATATATATATATGTATACATACATTGGATAGTTTGCCTTATTTTTTTTATTTCACACAGCTGCTAGTTCCTTTTACTTTTTTCTTGTTCTTTTTCCTCTTTCTTCCTCTTCCCTTCCTTTTTTTTTCTCTTCACTCTCCTCCTTTTATTGGTTTTCCTTCATTTTTCTTGGATTACATAAAAGTCTTGGTATCTTGGGTGGATTCTTTTTTTTTTATGTCTGTCTGCTCCTCCCATCATCCCTATTTACAAACCTACCCACACTAACCTACATACTTTTCTCCCCCAAAACTTTTCCCCATAATATACCTCCTGGTTTAATACTCAAAGTATCTCTTATATCCATAATTACTCTACCAACGACAAGAGTCCTAGTAGTTAACTCTCTCTCATTCCTAACAAGTTATTACCTTATTGTACTTAAAGTCTTTCTCAACCTAACATATCCTCTACATAACCCGACTCCTTTACCAATCACCCCAGCTCCTTGCACATCACCCACCCTCAACACTGGAAAGGCTCTGCTGACTAACCAATACCCCCAAACTCCTAATATTAAGATTTGACTAAGCACAGTACTCACGAACGATGGGTAGAAATCAGAAAAACAAGACAGAGAACGCTATAAATATGAGAACCAGGAATTATGAAGAGACATCAGAAATCACGAATACTGACCTACTAGAAATGCAAGAAGGGGAGTTCAGAATCTTGATGTTCAATATGATGAAAGGATTTAAAACGAGTATAGAGGAGGTTAAAGGTGAACTAGAAACACTAAAAAAGAATCAGAAAGAGGTCTGGAACGAAATGAAAGAGGCAATAAGTGAAATGAAGACAGCAATAGAAAGAAATTCTGGAAGATTAGATGAAATGGAAAACAGAATATCAACATTAGAAGACAGTACATCCCAAACCAAAAACACAGTCAGCGATATACAGAAATCTTTACAGCAACAAAACCTAAACATCCAGCAATTATGGGATAATATGAAGCGCCCTAATTTATGGATAATAGGCATCGAGGAAGGGATAGAGGTACAGACCAAGGGCATCTGTAATATCTTCAAGGAAATAATATCAGAGAATTTTCCAAATATGGAAAGAGACTTGAATCTTCAAGTCCAGGAGGCATACAGAACTCCACTGAGACAGGACCAAAGAAAAACCACTCCACGCCACATAATAACCAAATTGACCAGCATAGAGGCCAAGGAAGGAATCTTAAAGGCAGTGAGAAAAAAAGGACTGGTGACATATAGAGGCAAAACAATAAGAATCACCCCAGACTATACAACCCAGGTCAGGAATGCTAGGAGAGACTGGTACGACGTGATTCAGACCCTGGAAGAAAATAACTTCCAGCCCAAACTAATCTATCCAGCAAAACTACTATTCAAGATCAATGGTGAATCCAAAATCTTTCAGGATAAACAGAATCTCAAAAAATTCATGAATTCAAAGCCAACACTAGAGAAAATTCTTAAAGAAATAAATCATAAGGAAGAAAAAAGAAGCAGACTTCAGAATCAGAGAAGAGAGGAAGTTAATAAGTGGGCCATTTAAGTAAAGAAGAAAGATCACACCACCCAAGAGTAGATAGAACACAAAATGGCAGAAAACAAAAATCATATTTCAATAATATCTCTTAATGTCAAAGGACTTAACTCACCAATCAAAAGACATAGACTGGCAATGTGGATTAGGAAACATAATCCAAATATATGCTGTCTGCAAGAAACTCACCTCACAGCCAAAGACATTCACAGGCTGAAGGTGAAAGGATGGAAAAAGATATACCATGCCACCAGTGACTAAAAAAGAGCAGGGGTAGCAACCCTGATATCCAACAAAACAGACTTTAAACTAAAACACATCAAAAGAGACAAATCAGGGCACTTCCTTTTATTAAAAGGAACAATACACCAAGAAGATATAATGATAGTAAATATTTATGCCCCAAATGTGGGTGCAACCACATTTGTAAAACAAACCCTACTGGACATAAGATCCCAAGTAGACCCAAATACAATAATTCTGGGAGATTTTAATACGCCTCTCACACCACTGGATCGATCTTCAAGGCAAAAGATGAGTAAAGACGCTTTAGAACTAAAGGAAACCATAAACCAAATGGACCTAATAGACGTTTTCAGAGTATTTCAACCAGGAACTACAGAAAACACTTTCTTCTCAGCAGCCCATGGAACCTTCTCCAAAATAGATCACATCCTGGGACACAAAGAAAATACCAGCAAATTCAAAAAATGTAATATAATTCCATGCATCTTTTCAGACCACAATGGAATCAAAGTAGAAATCAACAACAGGAAACTCGAAAGAAAGTACTCAAATTCATGGAGAATGAATGATACACTATTGAATGATGAATGGGTAAGGGCAGAAATTAGGGAAGAAATAAAGAAATTTATGGAAACAAACGAAAACAGAGACACAACTTACCAAAACCTATGGGACACCATGAAGGCAGTTCTAAGAGGAAAGTTTATTGCATTGAGTGCCCACATAAGAAGGACAGAGAACCTCCAAGTAAAGAACCTAATGACACAACTAAAGGACCTAGAAAGACTGCAACAGTCTATTCCCAAAGCCAGCAGAAGGCAAGAAATCATAAAAATTAGGGCAGAAATAAATGAAATAGAGAACAAAAAAACAATTCAAAGAATCAATAAAACAAAAAGTTGGTTCTTTGAAAAGATTAATAGAATTGATAAACCCCTGGCCAACCTAACCAAAAGAAAAAGAGAATCAACTCAAATTATCAAAATTAGAAATGAAAAAGGAGATATCACAACTGATAGTGAAGAAATTCAAAATATTATCAGAAACTACTTTAAAAATTTATACTCCAATAGATCTGAAAACCTGGATGAAACTAACAGATTTCTAAGCACAGTTAACCTTCCTACACTCAACCAAGAGGACATAGCAAGCCTAAACCAACCAATAACAACCAAAGAAATAGAAATGGCAATAAAAATTCTTCCACCAAAGAAAAGCCCAGGCCCAGATGGGTTCCCAGCTGAATTCTACAAAACCTTCAGTGAACAACTAATACCAATACTTCATAACATGTTCCGGGAAATTGAAAGAGAAGGAACTCTTCCAAATTCCTTCTATGAGGCCAGTATCACATTAATCCCCAAACCAAATAAAGATACCTCAAGAAAGGAAAACTACAGACCAATATCCTTAATGAACATAGATGCAAAAATTCTAAACAAAATACTAGCTATACGCATTCAAAACTATATCAAGAGAATAATACATCATGACCAAGTCAGTTTCATCCCAGAAAAACAAGGCTGGTTCAACATACACAAATCAATACATGTTATTCACCACATAAATAGAACCAAGAACAAAAACCACATCATCATAGCAATAGATGCTAAAAAAGCATTCGACAAAATCCAACACCCATTTATGTTAAAAACACTGCAAAAAATTGGGATAGAAGGAAAGTACTTCAACATCATCAAGGCAATATACTGCAAACCCAAAGCCAACATTATATTGAATGGGGAAAAACTGCAAGAATTTCCGCTTCAGTCAGGAACAAGACAAGGATGCCCACTATCACCACTCCTTTTCAATATAGTCCTTGAGACTCTTGCTGCAGCAATCAGACAAGAGAAGGAAATCAAAGGAATCCACATAGGAAGAGAGGAAGTAAAACTATCCTTATTTGCAGATGACATGATCCTTTATCTGGAAGACCCAAAGAACTCAACCAAAAGACTTCTGGAGCTGATCGACAAATTCAGCAAAGTCGCAGGTTACAAAATCAACCTAAAGAAATCAGTGGCCTTTCTTTACGCCAACAACGAATCCACAATGAAAGAAACAAAAACAACAATTCCATTCACTATAACCTCAAAACCTATAAAATACCTAGAAATAAACCTAACCCAAGATGTAAAAGACCTCTACAACAAAAACTATAAAACATTAAAGAAAGAAATAGAAGAAGATCTTGGAAGATGGAAAGATCTCCCGTGCTCATGGATAGGCAGAATAAATATCATCAAAATGGCCATTCTGCCAAAACTGATCTATAGGTTCAATGCAAATCCCATTAAAATACCAGTGACATTCTTCAAAGACCTAGAAAAATCAATCATGAACTTCATATGGAGAAGGAAAAGACCTAGAATAGCCAAAGCAATTCTCAATAACAAGAAACACGCAGGAGGCATTACAATCCCAGACTTCAAACTATACTATAGAGCAATAGTAGTAAAAACAGCATGATACTGGCACAAAAACAGATATACTGACCAGTGGATTAGAATAGAAGATACAGAAACAAACCCACACATATTTAGTCAATTAATCTTTGACAAAGGGGCCAAACACATACGCTGGAGAAAAGACAGCCTTTTCAACAAGTGGTGCTGGGAGAACTGGCTAACCATTTGTAAAAAGATGAATCTAAACCCCTATATCTCACCCAACACAGGAATCAACTCAAGATGGATTAAAGACTTAGAAATTAGACCTGAGACGGTGAAGTTAGTAGAGGAGAACATAGGTTCAACACTACAACATATTGGCACAGGCAGTAACTTTCTCAACAAAACCTCCAAAGCTCAGGAAATTAAAGCAAGAATAAACAAGTGGGACAACATCAAACTAAAAAGTTTCTTCTCATCAAAGGAAACTATCAATAACCTAAAGAGGAAGCCTACAGAATGGGAAAGGATCTTTACCAGCCACCATTCTGATAGGGGGCTAATATCCAGAGTATACAAAGAGCTCAAAAGGCTCTACACTAGCAAAACAAACAACCCAATCAAGAAATGGGCAAATGAACTAAATAGACACTTCACAAAAGAAGAGATACAAAGGGCCAATAGATACATGAAAAGATGTTCTTCATCACTGGCCATCAGGGAGATGCAAATCAAAACTACACTGAGATTCCATCTAACCCCAGTTAGAGTAGCAAGCATAAAGAAATCAAACAACAACAAATGCTGGCGAGGATGTGGGGAAAGAGGAACTCTTTTACACTGTTGGTGGGAGTGCAAACTAGTTCAGCCACTATGGAGATCTGTGTGGAGATTCCTGAGAAAGTTGGGAATAGATCCACCATATGATCCAGCTATACCACTCCTGGGTATCTTACCAAAGGGGTTGAATTCAGAGAAATACAGCAACGTATGCATACCTATGTTCATAGCAGCACAATTTGTAATAGCCAAAATATGGAACCAACCCAGATCACCATCAACAGATGAATGGATAGCAAAACTGTGGGAAATACACACAATGGAATTCTATTCAGCCATAAAGAAGAACAAAATTACATCATTTGCAAGAAGATGGAAAGCCCTGGAGAACATCATGTTAAGTGAGATCAGCCAAGCACAGAAGGAGAAGATACACATGTTTCCTCTAATATGCCCAAACTAGAAAACACAAAGGATACCAGTAGGACCCCAGATATTAGAGGGGAAATACTAGCTAAGTTTTAATGGAAAGATAGGCGAGGAGAAAGACCGATCTGGATTAATGAGGGTCTACACCTGAACATGTGTAAAATTATGAATAAGACATGGTTAACCCGGACAACCATTGGTGGGGGGGGGAAGGGGGAGGGGGGAGAGGGCACCAAATATAGTATAAATGTATACTACTTATGTTCAATAAAAAATTGTTAAAAAATTAATTAATTAATTAATTAATTAAAAATAATGATAATAAAAAATAAAAAATAAAAAATAAAATGAAAAAAAAAAAGAAAGTGGTCATCTGTCACCTTGCCTTGATGTATCAGTTCTTTGTATACTTACTGATGGATTAATTCTGGAAAAAATTTTAAGAGTAGAATGTAGCCAAAAAGGAAAGTATAAAATGCTTGCCAAAACCGAAAGTAGGGAGAGCAAAAGGGAAAAGTAAATAGAGCAGCTTCGCTCTCCATTGCGTCTGTGAGCTGCTTCTCCGCCGTACTTCGCTGACTCCTCACCCCACTGCTCATGGACCCCCGACTCCCGCTAGGGCTGGACCCCAGCAAAGGAGTTTATACAGTGCTGGGTGCCTGGAATGACCCTTCCTTTAGAGACACACATAGCCTTCCTTAAAATCATTCTATCTCGCCAGGAGTGGTGGCGCACACTTGTTATTCCCCCGCTTGGGAGGCGGAGACAGGAGGATCGCGCAGGTTCGAAGCCAGCCTCGCTGGCTTAAGAGACCCTGTTTCCAAATAAAAATATAAAATAGGTCTGGGAGTGTAGCCCAGAGGTAGAAGGGTTCCATCCTCAGTACCACCACACACACAAAAAAAAATCATTCTATCTCTTCCTCCTCAGAATAAATGAAAGAACAAAGAGAAAGCAGACCACACACTCTAAGAAACAAAGAAAGGCAGAGAGAAAGACTCAAAGAGGGAGGTGAGAGGAACAAAACCATTAAGGGTTGAATGCTCTCTGGAGATAATCCAATTTGCTTTTTGCAATTTTGAAAATAAAATCAAGAAAACATTAAGAAAGGAAAAACTTTTTTAATAAAAGGAAATAAAGAAAGAAGATCCAATGCCTGCCTAAGGACAAACATCTGCTTCTCCCATCTCCTGCTGAAGCTGAAGCGGTACTGCCCCAGAAGTTACGGAAATAAAGAGATGGCTATTGAAAAGATACAAGGAAGGGAAGGGAAGTGGAGGGTCAGGGGAACCGCAGGGTAGTGGCAGCACCAGAGAGTGAGCTAAGACTGAGGTCGAAGACGGTGGGGAAACACAGATACCTCAGAGAGCTGGCGACCGGACGACAACCAAAAATGTGAGTTTCTAGAATAGAAAGAAAAGTAATCAAAGCAAAGGTAGCGGCAGTGTCAGGTGAGAGATGGCTCCGTGGGGGAGGGGAAGCCAAAATGAATTCTCCCATCAGGTGTAAGCAAGCCAGAACGCACCACTGCCCATGGAACTGGCAATCTGAGCAGAAAATAAGCACATGTTGAGTGTGGCCAGTGCAGGAGGAAGCCGCACACTCCCCGGGGGTAAAAGGAGAAAGTGGTGAGAGCTCAGAGAGATGGACGGGACTTGCAGAGCCGCAGACTGGGAGCCCCAGTGCGGCTGAAGGGGTGTGACTGGGACAGAGTAGGGTTTGGAAGAAAGTGATGACTATGCACCTCCTCTTCCAAGCCCACGTGGGGCTGGAGAACAGATTGCCATGTTCCGCAGACCTACCCCCAGGATGGAGACGGAAGTTATTGCAGTGAGGGTACAGGGCAAGCCAGATTGGTCTACAAGCAAAGCAGGTGAGCACAGCCAGACTTGCACTGGAACAATAGCATGAACTAAAAGATTGAAGGGAAGAATTAAGAGAGGAAATATAAGATATGAGACAGCATTTTGATAGAGATTCTGAAAAAGAATATAAGTTCTAGAAAGTATCAATAAGTCAAATTGAAAACTTCAGTTGAAAATCTCAACAGTAGATTAAATCACATAGAAGACAGAATTTCAAGCCTTGAAGACAAGGAATATGAACTTGAATATTTAATCAATAATAAAGAGAAATATAAGAAATCATGATTAGCCAGGCGTGGTGGCGCACGCTTGTAATCCCCGCGCTTGGGAGGCAGAGACAGGAGGATCGCGCAGGTTCGAAGCCAGCTGTGCTGGCTTAAGAGACCCTGTTTCCAAATAAAAATATAAAAATAGGTCTGGGAGTGTAGCCCGGAGGTAGAAGGGCTTCCAGGAACCCCAGTACCACCAAAAAAAGAAAAAAAAAAGAAGTCATGATTAGAACTCTGTGACCAAAATTAAGAATCACTGGAACGGATGAGGGAGCTGAGACACAGGCCAGTGGCATTAATAACTTTTACAGTAAAGTAATAGAAGGATATTTTCTAAACCTTCAGAGTGAGATGAACATCCAGATACAAGAGGTAACTAGAATCCCAAATAGACAAAAACAAAAGAGAAACTCTCTGTGATACATTATAATTAATACACCTAATATACAGAATAAAAATGTAATCTTAAAAGCCTCAAGAGAAAAACAATAGGTTGCATTTGGAGGTAAGCCAAGCAGAATGATTTCTGCTTTCTCAGGAGAAACTTTGAAATCTAGAAAATCTTAAAACACATTATCACAAGCTCTGAAAGAAAATAGCTTCTACCCAAGATTGTTCTGTCCAGCAAAGCTATCTTTCAGAATCAAAGATGAAATAAATACCTTTCAAGATAACTATACATAAAAGAATTCATGACCAGTAAGCCAAAACTACAGAAAATACATAAAGAAATACTACACATAAAAGTTAAATATAAACTCCAGAATTCACACTAATTGATGAATCTCATTAAATGAATATTTAAGCAAATGAGAATTAGACCCAAATTAAACATTAGGAATAAATCAGTATGGCAGAAAATAAACATTTCTCTACAATAATACTCTTGACAATTCAATTAAAACACATAGATGGGCAGAACAGATTTAGAAATAAGACCAAATTATAGTTTCTTTGCCAGAGTCTCACCTCAGAGGCAATGGCATCCACAGGCTGAAAGTGAAAACATGTAAAATGACATTTGACACAAGTGGAGCCTGAAAATGAGGAAGAGTCACTACTCCCAAATCTAACAAACTCTACAAGCCAAAATTACTCAGAAGGAAAAAGATCACTTCACACTGGTAAAGAGAACAACCCAAAAGAAAGACACAAGAATAGCAGATATTTATGCCCAAAATTTCAGTGCACCTGATTACATAAAACAAACACTACTCAACATAAAGAATCAGATAGACCCAACACAATAATACTGGGTGATTTCAAAACACCTCTCTCACCAAAAGGTAGATAATCCAGACATAAAATCAGTAAATATTCTACAGACCTAAAAATATTATGAATAAATATACCTAACAAACACTTATAGAATATTTTAGCCAACAACAGCCAAATTCACTTTTCTTCCCAGCTGTTCACGAAACCTTCTCCATTCTCCAAAATAAACCATATTTTATCTCATAAAGCAATCCTTAGCTCATAAAGCAATCCTTAGCAAATACAAAACAATCAATACAAATAACTAAAACCTTAACACCAAAAAAATAACCCTATTAATAAATGGACAGGTCGCCGGGCATGGTGGTGCATGCTTGTTATCCCCGTGCTTGGGAGGCAGAGACAGGAGGATTGCGCAGGTTCGAAGCCAGCCGCGCTGGCCTAAGAGACCCTGTTTCCAAATAAAAAAGTATAAAAAATAGGTCTGGGAGTGTATCCCGGAGGTAGAAGGGTTTCCAGGAACCCCAGTACCACCACAAAAAGTAAAAAATAAAATAAATGGACATGTGAAATAAATACACATTTTTCCCAAAAAAAGCTACAAATGGTAAACAAATATATGAAAAAAATGTTCAACAACCTTAGCCATCAGAGAAGTACAAATCAAAACTACACTAAGATTCCATCTCACTCCAATTAGAATGAAATCAATAAGAATAAAAATAATTAAAATTTCCGGTGAGGATGTAGGGGAAAAGTAACACTTAGACATTGTTGGTGGGATTGCAAATTAGTACAGCTTCCATGGAGATCAATACGGTGTTTCCTCAAATGACTAGGAATGGAACTACCATGTGATCCAGTTACACCACTTCTCAGTATCTTTCCAGAAGAATTGAAGTCAGAATACTAAAGCGATACATGCATACTCATATTTACAGAAACACAATTCATAATATCCAAGTTATGGATCCATCCAATTAGTGGGATGGGCTTGAAATGGAGCCACATTAACAGGTACTAATGTATAAAATATGAACCTATCACTTTGAGTTTTATTACAATGTATAATCTTATTGTACCAGTAAAATTATTTTTAAAAAATTATTTTTCTACATATCATGTTCTGCCTATTTCCAGTGACCCATTAGAAATGTCTTCTAGAAACAGAAAAATCAGAATCAGGCCAGTTGACCATCTCCACAAGGAATACAAATATGGTCACTGATGACTAGCTGAGTTGAGCTTTCTGGTTGGTCAAAGCAAAACAGGAAGTAGGACGGAGGCTTACTTTTCATTTGATTATTTGTCAGATTCAAGAAGAAAGTCCACCATCATCCCAGATTATTCCTGCTCTTGCTCTTCATAACCAATGTTAGGTGAGACCTGCCAACTCCATCTCCTTGATTCCTTGGTCTCCCTTCTCTAACCTCCTATCACTCCAGTTTGGCACATCTGTGCTCTTCAAATAACCAACTCACCGACTTTCCTGCTTTCTGCCTCAGCATCTTTCAATTTCTCTCTGGTGACAACCCATCTGTTCAGCTGACCAGGTCATTAACCAACAGATATCTTTCATGGGCTCCTTGGTGTCTACATTAAACTTTAGGGATGTACTTTTCCAGTGAGTATTGAAAGTTATACTAAGATATACAAAAATACAAAGTAAACTACAAAATAAACATAGAATGTCTTCCTGAAGCTACAGTTATACTCAAAGATTTGAGTGGGAAAATATTTTCTTCTATGTATCTATAACATGAAGTCACTGGCAGAAGTTATATAAAATTTTAAGTTTAAACCCTGACTTTAAAATAGTGTTGCATATGGATGGCTACTTCATACTCAGCTCTCAGAATCTTCTAATTATTCTGAACTGTTGGGATATTTCAGAGAAAACACAGAAGACCAGTTATACAAAAGGCCTTAACTCTTTGTTTATTTTTTGGGACACTCTGAACTCACAGAAATTTATCCAATGCCATTATATGCCAAAGATAAATGCTAAAGTTTTAATAACTTCAAGGACATAGCTCATTTTGGTCCATATAACTAATAGAATTCTTTGCATCATTTTCATAAGATAAGGCAGAAATCTCAGGGTGGTTTTGATTTGCATCTCTCTGATTGCTAATGATGTTGAGCTTTTTTTCATGCATTTATTGGCCATTTGAAATTTTTCCTTCATGAAATGTCTATTTAATTCACTTGCCCATTTTTTATTGTTTTTTTTTTATTAGTGCTGAGTTTCTTGAGTTCTCTGTATATTCTAGATATCGGTTCACTTGCCCATTTTTGATGGGTTATTTGTTTTCTTAGTGCTGAGTTTCTTGAGTTCTCTGTATATTCTAGATATTAGTCCTCTATTGGAGGAGTAGTTGGCAAAAATCTCCCATTCTGTTGCCTCTCGACTGAGGCTCTTGATAGTTTCTTTTGCTGTACAGAGCTCTTTGGTTTCATACAATCCCATGTATTGATTCACCTTTTAGTTTTTTGTGCCTTTGGGGGTCCCTGAGATTTCACCTAACTCCAACTAGAATGGCAATCATTCAAATCACAAACAACAACAAATGCTGGAAAGGATGTGGAGAAGTGGGAACTCTAAAACATTGTTGGTGGGATTACAAATTAGTGCAACCACTTTGGAAAACAGTATGGAGAATCCTCAAAAGACTGGGAACAAATTTACCATTCGATCCAGCAATACCCACTTCTGGGTATCTACCCAAAAGAAAGGAAATCAAACTACCAAACTAATGCATGTGTATCTATGTCCATAGCTGCACAATTCACCATAGTCAAACTATGGAACCAGCCAAGATGTCCATCAACAGATGAACGGATTACAAAAGTATGGGATATGTACACATGGAATTTTACTCAGGCATAAAGAAAAACACAATTACATCATTTACAGGTAAATGGATGGAACTGGAGGACATTATGCTAAGTAAGATTAGTCAGTCACAAAAAAATAAGAAATTGAATGCTCTCTCTTATATGGAAAAGCTAGGGAGAAATGGATCATAGGAGGAACTCTAGATGAAGAAGGAGATTCTACAGATGAGTAAATAAGGGAATCTGAGAGGATGGGAGGGGGTAAGAGGGAAACTCTCTAATGCACATGATACACTTTGACAAACATATCAAAGTCAATCACTAAGCCAACCATGAGAAGGAGGGAGGGGGAGGGAATGGGGTGGTAACTGGGTAAGGGCTAACTGAGTGGTGTGTGCATATATGTCTCCACCATCTTGTATCCCATTAAGATGTATAGCTACAATGCACAAATAAAAATTTAAAAACAATTAAAATTTAAAAGATAAGGCAGAAATATATTATTGGTATAAAAATGTGTTTGGACTATTGTCTCCAACTGCATTCTCACTGATATAAAGCAAAGCAACTAAACCATACAACTTAGAGGAAGGAAGGTTTATTTGCTCACAGTTTCTTGGAGATTCCAGGTTCAGTCCATATGAGGCCAGGGTCTATGGATTTCAGGGCATGGCGATGGGAAGGAAAGAGAGGGAGAGAGAGAGCAAGGGTTCTCTTCTCACATCATGGAGGCCAGAAGCAAGGAATTTTAAACTGAAAGCACAGTTCTAATAAGGCCACACCCTCAGGCACTCATCCTCTCCAGTCATACCCCAATGACCTATGCTTTCACCCAGACAATCCATTACAGTGACTTATTTATAGATGAGCTTGCAATTATCCTGACTTAATTATGTCATCTCTGAACTTTAATACAGGAGCTCTCCAGGAGACAGTCTATATCTCACCATCACAGTTATATTGTTAAGTGAAAAAGCTAATTTAAAATGGCATTTTATTGTTCATACACTGAAGAACAAAAATCAGGGTATAAGAGTGAATGTATCTGAGAAAAAAATTTGGTAATTTGTGTTTTGTGATATTTTCTATAATGATCAGGCATTGATCTTAGAATAAAAATAAGCAAAAGGACTTCTCTCTATGAAGAAGGAAGAAGTCCCAACTTTTGGCACATGATGCATACATATCATTAATGATCTAACCCCTGCCCACCTTCACTCAACTTTGTTTCTTCTGACTCCCACTGTTATAGTTAGATAAATAACATCCCCTAGAGAGCTCACTTAGTATTTGGAACTGATGTAACCACGAGGGTTGTAATCCCAGAAGTGGTTAAAGACACCATAGTGGGTTTACCTGGGTGGTACCCAGTAGGCTGGTCGGGTGTGGCTGGAGGCGGGTCCCTGGGGCTGTGGCCTTGGAGACTATAAAGTTTACCCTCCCCCCACTCTCACACTCTCCCTTGCAGCCTCCATGATATGAGGAGCGCAGCCCATGTGCTCCTCCTGCACCATGCCCTGAGATCTGAGGTCCCCAGCCTCACATGGACCGAGACCAAAACTGTAAGAAAATAAATCTTCTTCCTCTAAGTTATATGATCAGATATTTAGACTGTGGCTGCAAGAATGCTGACGGATACATCCACCCTGGGCTTTACTCACTAGTAATATTGCAAAGTCTGAAGCTTTTTAAGCAAGTTATTCTCTCATCTGCGTTCTACAAATGTTTTTATCCCTGCCTGACATCCCTTTGGTTTTCTTACGTGGCAGTTTTCTGGTGACAGTTTTGCTTCCCACTGTCCTTCATCTAGAGAGGGAGGATTCTAGACACAGCATCCAATTTCCAGATCCCCCTTCACAGTAACACTCTTAGGATTTAAATTGATAAAGACGGCTTCCCCCATGAATCGGTCTCTGTGTGCTAGGTCAACATGAGTCCCCCTGACTCAGCCACTAAAGGAGGGACTGCTGGATCCTAAATCATGGTAAAATCAGGGCACGTGAATCCTCTGAGCCTTCTTGAAACAGCCAGCCAATAAGCCTTCATGTTTGGGTAACCAGCCACCCCAGTATTATTTTGGGCCAGGTTAGATAGAGCCCCAAGTTTCTACTATCATCAAGTAAATTTTCTGTAACTAAATTATCTTAATAGCCAGAGTTCTTCACTCTAATTATGCCAATAACCGATTTTCATCATACTATAACCCCTAAGACAATGGGTGATGCTCAGATACAAGTGCCTTTGTTTTCATCCTCAAATAGTTTTGAGTACCAATTGTCTGATAGGCAGTGTGTGTGTAAGACATATTAATAAAGAAAACACAACTTATACTCACAGTATGGTTTATTCAACCTGACATCTTGGCCTCTCAAAATGAAAAACCACATTCCTTAGACAATTTTGTATAAGCTGCCTCCCATTGAAAGCATAAGTAGAGCAAACAACAACAACATGAGCAATTTTGAGGATGCACCCCAACAATTCACAGCTTTAGAGAACTGGCAGAAATTGTATCAACTGTTAGGACCTGACCCACCCTACTTAGAAACACTGTTTCTAAATCTTAATAGCTCCAACCTATGATGCTATAGGTGTAGTTGGAAAGAGCTGCTTCTAGTAGTTATCTTCACTCAAACATGCCACCAGCCTTAGTCCTCTGCTACCTTGGCCAATGAAACAGTGGCATATCTAAGGATTCCCCCCTTGATTTGGGGATGGATGTTTAATCATCTTCACACAGGAAACCTGTATCCCCACAGTTTGGCCTCTTGATCACTTTGGAAGGAGAGGAATGGCAGCCATGGAAGCACATTTTTTCAAGCAAAAAAAAGATCCCAATGGTAACACAAAACCCAAGGCTGAGTACTTCTCTTGGCTGGTTACCAAACAGATTGAAGCCTCTGTCCCCAGATGTTTTCCACCATGTGAGACAGTGTCCTCAAGCTTACATCAGACTCAGTAACCTAAGCCACATGATTTCAGCCCCACCTGAGTAAGCAAATGAGATGGGTGATGATTAGCATGGAGACATTATATTTATTACTCAGACCTGGTGTCCACACTTAATCTGCTTCAAGAGAAATCAGGGTTAAACAAACCTTAGTCTCACTATTTATTAATCACAGACATGCAAACACACACCAAAAGATATTTTTTCACCTGTCAAACTAGTAAAGATTTTTAAATTGCTATTGCCCGGTGTTGACACGGGTTTAGGAAAGCTAGCAGTCCAACACTTTGCTGAAGGGAGTGCAAATTGATACAGCATTTTGGAAAATAGCATGTCAACATGCATTATAAACCTTAAGGTTTTGTATACAAATGAGCCTGGCGTTGTTTTTCCAGCTGAGGAAACAAACAAACAAAAAATCCCAAATTACTAATGACTTCATCAATAAAGAAATTTATTATTTCAGAATACAAGTGTGGTTGCAAAAAGCTTCGGGGCTGGTCAATTCAGAAACTCAATGACATTATTAAAGCCTTCTCCCTGCCTATTCTGCTGACATGAGCTTGTTGGCTTGCTCCTTTCCTGGAAACATATTTGCATACATCAATATCCAAAATCAAAGAGCAAACGAAACCCTGCCTCTTTTTGGATTTCTTTAAGATCCAGGAAGTCATTTTCAGAAGCTCCTTGAAAGCAGTCTCCTCTCTCATTTCATTGACCTAAACCAGTGATTCTCAAAATATGATTCTCAGGTCAGTAATATTAGCATCCCCTAAGAACTAGTTAGAAATGCACATTCATGGCCCAACCTAGGCCCTCTAAGCCAGAAACACTGGAGTGGGGCTCTGATGCTCAGATCTGAGAACCACTGACCTATGCCAACAAATTGACAAAGGAATGGTATTACCACCGATGGCTTCAGAATAATCGTGACCCATTTCCTTGGACTGTCGTCACCTTCTCCAAGCCTGAAGCTTTTCTCCCTGACCTCCATCCTCCCCTATCCACCTACAGGACAAGCAGGTTGTATTCTCAAGAATTATAAATTCTTTTAGCCGTGGAAACAGAACTCTAACTCAAGATGCCTTTAACAAGAGGGAAACTTATTGACTCGTGTAAAGGTGTGAGGGTAAAATGCTGAGGGTTAATTACATCAGATAGTTACCTCTCATTCCAAGGGGTGTGCGTGTGTGTGTGTGTGTGTGTGTGTGTGTGTGTGTGTGTGTGTGTTTACAGGGGCAGAGGAAGGTGTGAGAACGTGTGCTGGATTTTAAATATGCCCATGCAGCCCTTGATGCTCTTCTCTTCTAAGAGTGCCGCCTGGTTCCTCTCTCCTTGAGTGTGGGCTGTTGGCGACTTGCATCTAACAGCATGTGGCAGAACTGATAGTGTCATTTGAGGCTGTTTCCTAAAAGAGAACATGGCTTTCCCATAGCTATTCTCTCTCACTCTCGATCTGTACTGGATCTCTTTTTCTGGGGGAAGTCAGCTGCCATGTTGCCAATGTTCAAGCAACACTAGGGAGAATTGCATTTGGTGAGGAACCAAGGCCTCCTTCTCACAGTCCTCTGAGGACACCACCCTGGAAGCAGATTCTCTGGCCCTTCTCAGTCATCTGAAGCCCACTCGAGCCTCCAGATGACTGCAGCCCCAGCTTGACATCAGCCTTATGACTCATGAGTGACCACAAACCAGAACCACCCACCTAAGCTGTTTAAAAATTCCTGACCTACAGAAACTGTGAAATAATACTTGTTACTTTTTGTAAGGCAATAAGTTTAGAGCTGATTTGCTTTATATAGTGATGGTTAACTAATAGAAACTCCACGTAGAATTTCATGGCTACTAGAGATACAGATTTCAGTTTTATGTTACAACTGGTTTAGCATTCTCATTGTTATGACCCAATACCTGACAACCACAACTTAGAGGAAGAAAGATTTATTTGCTCACAGTTCTGGAGATTTCAGAGTTTCAGTCCATGTCATACATGCAGAGCTAAAGGCATGGTGTTAGATAGTAGTGAGCAGAGGGACTGCTTAGGGATTGCTTTCATATCATGGGAGCCAGAGGCAGAAAAAAAGAAATATATAATCCCCATGGTTACATCCCTACCTCCTCCAGCCATACACCCAGAAACCCCTCCTCAGCAACTAAGCCCTGAATCCAATATGGCTGCGTTGTCTGGAACAAGAGGTGGAGGGAAGCATCCTAAATACAAACTATACCAACCTCTTCTACTTCTCAAGACATGTGTGAATCCACAATAGGGCTATGTTGAAGGTAACCCTCATTTTCTTTCTACACTTAGGCCCTGTTACTGATTCTGGTACACTGTTGGGCAAACAACTTCCTCCCTTATTTTGCTTGTTTTTCTTTTAGACACTCTGGAATTCCTTCCAGTGTATGACTTCTGTGGCCTTTTCTATTCTTTGCTATATTTCTGTTCTTCATTTGTAATAGAGATCTACTGGGAAGAAATCCTCCTCATCCTACAGTAGTGACTCCAGTAGCAGAAAGAAAACTTGTGATTAAGGGGCAAGCTTGTTAATAAACTGCAAGTGCCACCTCAGAAGAATAGGAGGGATATTTGCTGAGATAAAGGCATTTACTGGAAACGTAAAGCAAATTGCCACCATTTTCTTGCAGATGAATTAATTCTCCTGACTTAGCTAAAGCGGTGCTTCTAATGTTGCCAGGAGTAAAGGTGGCCAACAACCCTAGACTTGTGTTTATAGTGTTCCTATGGAAGCTCCAGGTAGACAGGTGCCAGCAGGGTCAAGGGGCCAGTGAAGAAGTGAAAGCCGTTCACATGATGCTCACACACTATTCTGGAGCCTATAAACGCCAAGAACATGTCTAGGTGCCCAAGACAAAACATAGAGTGAGTTAAACATAGGATGGTTAAAGAAAAAACACCTGGAAATACTTGGTAAAAACCCAGCTTCCTTGATCCATCTACAGCCCCCTAACTGGAATTCTGGGGCTAATCCTATACATTATTAAGAAACTTCTATCCAGGCATGGTGATGTATGTCTGTTATCCTAATACTTGGGAGGTTAATTCAGGAAGATCCAAGGGCAGTCTCCACAACTTAGCAAGACACATAGTGAGACTCTGTTTCAAAATACAAAATAAAATAGGACTGGAGGTGTGGCTGAGAGGTAGAATGACCCTAAATTCTATCCCCAGTAACCTCCCAAAAAGTGAAGCCTATGGTAAATTCTGATGCACTCTTAATTTTGAGAACTATAGCTATATTTAAATCAAGGTATTATTTATATACCTCAATAAAATGTATAGATAGTGTTCTGTGATTTTTGACAATTGCATATACCTGTGAAGTCCCCACATTACACCCCAAAAAATTCTCCATTGCCCTTTTCCAGTCAATGCCCACACCCAGAAGTAATAACTTTAGAGTTTCTATCAGCATAGATAATTTTGCAGGACTATTGCTTTTTGAAACAGTGAAGCTGAACAAACAACAACCCAAAACAAAAAAGTTGCTCATTTTAGAACTCTAAGCCTTTGTGTGTGTGTGTGTGTGGTCCTGGGGATGGAACCCAGGGACTTTCTACCTCTGGGATACACTCCCAGACCTATTTTATATTTTATTTGGAAACAGGGTCTCACTAAGTTGCTGAAAGCCCCACTAAGCCTGCCGAGGGGTTAGGCCGGTGCTGGGGCCAGCGAGGCCGGGATCGGAGCCTGCCTTCAGGCAAGGCCAGTACTGGGGCATCCGAGGCTGGGATAAGAGCCTGCTGAGGGGTTAGGCCGGTGCTGGGGCCAGCGAGGCCGGTATCGGAGCCTGCCGTGAGGCAAGGCAGGTACTGGGGCCTCTGAGGCCAGGATAAGAGCCTGCCGAGGGGTTAGGCCGGTGCTGGGGCCAGCGAGGCTGGCATCGGAGCCTGCCGTGAGGCATGACCAGTACTGGGGCCTCCAAGGCCGGGATCGGAGCCTGCCAAGGGGTTAGGCCAGTGCTGGGGCCAGTGAGGCCAGCATCGGAGCCTGCCTTGAGGCAAGGCCGATACTGGGGCCTCCGAGGCCAGGATAAGAGCCTGCTGAGGGGTTAGGCCAGTGCTGGAGCCAATGAGGCCGGCATCGCAGCCTGCCGTGAGGCATGGCCTGTGCTGGGACCTCCGAGGCCAGTATCGGAGCCAGCCGAGGGGTTAGGCCCGTGCTGGGGCCAGCAAGGCCAGCACCGGAGCCTGCCATGAGGCAAGGCCGGTACTGGGGCATCCGAGGCCACGATTGGAGCCTGCCGAGGGGTGAGGCCGATGCTGGGGACAGCGAGGCCGGCATTGGAGCCTGCCGTGAGGCAAGGCCGGTGCTGAGGCCTCCGAGGCCGGGATTGGAGCCTGCCTTGAGGCAAGGCCGGTACTGGGGCCTCCGAGGCCAGGATAAGAACCTGCTGAGGGGTTAGGCCGGTGCTGGGGCCAGCGAGGCCCGCATCGAAGTGTGGGATGGAGGGAGGGAGAGGGAATGGGATGGGGGCTGGAGGAGGGCTAATTGGATGATGTGTGCTTGTATATCCTCTCAAGTCTTGTACTCCAATGTGATTGATATATGACTACAATGCACCAATTTAAAAAAATTAATAAAAAAGGCAAAAAAATATAGGAATACTCAATAAAGAAGACAAAGAAAATTTAAAAAAAAAAGCCCCACTAAGTAGCTGAGGCTGGCTTTGAACCTGTTCAATACTCCTGTCTCAGCCTTACAAGCGCTGGGATTACAAGCGTGCACCACCACACCTGGCTAAACCTTTAATTTTTTTTTCCCAAGGGGAAAGGTCTTCAGTGGTCCATTTGAGGAGAGTATTCCATTTCAGGGGGGAAAACCTACCTATTAGGCCCTTTAGTGATGGAGTTTTAGAGCTTTTTGAAATGATAATATGATTGGAGATGTGACTCAAAGAGCTGAAGTTTCACTGAGAGGGAGGATGTTAGCAGTCTCTCTGTTGACGGTAGGGCTGCAGGCCATAAGTATTAAGGGATACAAGCATGACAAGGACATTTGTCCAGCTCATGATTAGGGGGCTGAGGGCCAAAGGCAGTGGGATTGTTTACATGAGAGACCTTGTGACATTTGGGCTCAGAAGCGAGAACCCAGCACTCCCAGCCAGGGTGGCTCTTATGAATACCACACCTGCCCCACCACGCTTTCTAAGTCATCGATTTCTGGCATACTTGGAAGTGTTTGGTAGTTATACATTTGGTTTCTATTTGGCCACCTCATTGCCTCATTGAATGAATTGTCTTATTTGTTTTAATTGCTTTCCAGGTTAATTCATGGTTTTCTAGATATATAATATGTTCTGAAAATAAGGCCACTTTTATTTTTCCCTTTCCCATTTTTAGTATTTGGGCTGTTGTTTTCAATTTCCTGCCTTATTGCTTTGGCTCTTATTAAACCATCCTAACGTTTTATGGAATGAAGATGTTAGTGTTGAAATTTTAACCAGCCTAAAAATTATAAATTTAAGAATACAGCAAATAACAAAGAGACAACATTATAGTTTGGTAGACTAGAGAATACAGAAAACAACAAAGAGGCCATATTTGATTATGCTGTGATAAGAGATGGTGATGATGTTGAATTAACCCTGAGACCCTTCACCAATTACACATCCTAAAAGAGGTGGGAAAAGAGAAATTATTTATACATCCCAGTTTATGAGAGATTTCTGACTAACATTCTATTCAAATTAGCAAATAGCTTTTTTCTTACTATATATCCATGATATGATCCTTAGTATTTCAACAGCAAAATGTTTTAATAATGAACACTTGCTTTTGATCATTCTAGTTAGCAAGTTTTCTTTTCTTTTAGGAATCTCAGAACTAGTGAAATGGTTGATCTAACAACCTTAAGTCAGCCCATGCATACCAACCTCAAGAGATTACAAACAGCCCCACTTTGATCTTTAATATTTCAAAATATTCATTGTTGTACCCTTTACCAACCCTGAATTCCATCTCCACTTCCTTCTATCTATGCACTCACCTATATTTAACACATTTCTGCACTATCTGACTCTTTTTACATTAGAGGCATCCTTACCAATAATTTATTTATGTGTATTTTTCCATAAGTATGATTGTACTTGGAACCTTGTTTGACTTTTTAATTTTTATCCAATATATCATGTTTAAAATAAATTGATTTTTTTATCTTTCTAGAACTTTGTAATGAGGTTAGCAATAATATGAACATCTGATGGTCTACCACCTGCTGTTAGGTTTCCAGTACCAGAGAATTCTCCCAGCTCCCGCTCTCCCTCTGACCCCACCAACCTCCCTCTTCCAGTAGGTAACCAGTATACCAAAGTTTTGCTTATTATTTCTTTGCCTTTCTCTACCTTACTTGTTCCTTGATTTTTATCATATATGTCATATGCTCATAAATAACATACCATTTAGTTTTGCATGCTTTTAAACTTCACACAAATGGAATGATATGGATTCTTTTGTAACTTGAAAATTCAACATTATGTATATGAGTCATTCCAGCAGATGCTTCCAGCTGTTATGTATTCATTTTCATAACTATGCATCTTTATGAATCCATTTCTCATCCTCAGACATTTGGGTTGTTTCCAGTTATGGCAAATAAAGCCAGCCGGGCATGGTGGCGCATGTTTGTAATCCCAGCATTCAGGAGGCTGAGACCAGAGGATCGAGGTTCCTGGACAGCCTCAGTCAGATGCTTTATGAGGTTCTTTCCAACTTAGTGTGAGACTTTGTGTTTCAAAATAAAGAATAAAAAAAGTAGGGCAGAGGGTGTAGCTTGGAGGCCTAGTGCTCCTGGGTTCCATCCCCAGACCTGAAAAAATTAAAAAAAAAAACATAAAGCAGGCGTAGATGTTTTCAATCACACAGGCAGGATCATAAAATCTGTGTCACAAGGGGAGCTGCTGGTTTGGAGCACACACACCTTCAACCTCACTCGATGAGGCCAAATTGTTTTCCAAAGTGCTGGCAGCATTTGCCCCCCACCAGCAGAGGACAAGTGACCCGAAGGCTCCTACCTTCTCGAAAGTTTGATACCATCAGATTCAAACTTATGCCAATGCTGTAGTCAAAACACAGCTGTCTTTTGAACTTCTTTGACAACCAATGGACCTGACCGCCTTTTTGTCTGAGTATTGATCATTTGACAAAAGACTGTTCTTCCCTCTTTCTTTTCTGTTGGGGCTTTTGTCCTTTGCTCGATTAGAAAATAGATGAGTATCTTTAGCTGCTCTACGACATTCTCTCTTGTACTTTTTACCACACTTGTCAATTCTCTTACTGCTCTGCCCACTTAGCTAATTTTCAACTCTTTGTTATTACAAACAATGTTGTGATTAATAACTTTGAACAAGTCTCTGAGTATGTAAGAAATTTCCCTTGAAGTAGGATTGCCGGGCCTCAGAGTACATGTAGATTCAGTTTCCGTTAAAGGAAGACAAATTGCTCTCCAAACTAGCAGTGCCAATTTCCAATCCTCCTAGAAATTGATGAGGTTCCTCATTCATTCTCCCACACATTTGCCAGCATTTCATATCATCCATTTAAAAACTTTACACATACTGTATACTGTCTCATTTGGTTTGTAAATAACCCTGGGAAGGTCGAAAATTAAAAAAAAAACCAACATTTTTCTAGCACTTCACCATCTGCAAAGCACTTTTCATCTGCATTTGCTACCTCATTTTATACTTGAATCCTGACACTCGCGCCTTTGAATGTCACACTCAATCAAAAATCAATGTTCTTCTTTTCTTGGATCCAACATGCTGCTTCTTTCTTGCATATAAACACAGGTGTCTTGTCCACCTTGAATGCTCATAAAAATATTTCCCAATTTCTGTTCGCTTGTGAACTGGCCTTTATCCCACACTCTGGGGAGAGGGATGAACCCAGAGGTTATTCTCTGTCATTCAGGTCCTCAAGAAGGAGGGCCTGACTGCCATCCCTGCTCGGTAGACTTCATCTCCCCCCCCAAACCATAGAAGGGAAGAGATTGCTCAAACATGGAGAGGTATTTGAATGCTGGTCAACCAAAGACAATGAGAAGGTATCCAACACAGAGATGATGAATAACGGACCAGTTAAGGACACATTCTCCTGAAAAGACCCTTTCCCCTTCTGACTTTCCCCAGCTCATGTCTGTCAGAGGGTTGGGGATAAAAAATGAGCCACAATATCACAATCACTCAACCATTCCTATCAATGGAGGCTCGTTCATGATCTGTTTATTTTTCTAGAGCTTGGCGACTGTGTTCCTTATGCTGGCAATCTGTCATCCTAATGGTCTCATTTGAACTGAAATGGATTATGACTCCGTTCCCACAGCAAGGCATATGGCATCTCTTCCCAATCCCAAGAGGGTCAGTGTTGCTGTAATGAATCCCAACGTCATCAATAACATTAGAAAATATAAAACAGTCCTCTCCTGTTGCTGTCATCATTCTGTAATCTCCATGCACCATCATTTTGACTAATATCTACTAGATGTAGCTTCCTTTTTACTTATAAAATGCTTGTGTGTGTCAGCCTGAATTATAACTTCCAGATTTCCAAATTGCTCACAATTTTTGAGCGCCTCCGTTGGGCCTTATTCACATAATAAAACTATTGTTTATAAGAGAGACAACCTGGGCTCAGAAAAACAATTTGGGCAAGGTCATAGGCATGGGACTAGGATTTTAACCCTGGGATTTAAACTCAAAATCGAGTGCTTTCTCTACCAGGCCATAACACATCTTTACTGCAGAGTTTCTCTACTGTTTAAATTTCAGGCATAGAATTCTTGAATCTTTATTTGACCTTTTCTTATAACCCCAAAGAAATGTGGATGGTATTCCTTCACCTGTGATATTTGAATCCCCAGAGAAAGGTCAAGCCAGCATTCCCTGTGGCCTCCTGTCACGTGACTTTGAGATGGAGAAGGGAAGTAGTCAGGTTCAGCCATCTCCCATTCTCTAAGAGACATCATGGCCGAGGGTGGCAAAATCCCCACCCTGCGGTTACCTTCACTGACATTTTCATCCCCTCCCCTGTGAGATAAAATCAATATCAATAAATCTGAGCCTGCAGGTTTCCAGCTCCTCAGCTGGGCTTACAGCTCTATTCTTTTGAATACCTTGGGAAGGGGAGAGAATACCCTACATTTTCAGGTTTCAAATTTCAAGCCTCTGATAGGAACTTAGGTTGTCAGAGCAGGATCGGGAAACACAGCAATTTTGACTCAGATTTCTCAATGCCTACGAAACATCCAACTTTATAAGAATATGATGAATCATTTAAGATAAAGAGCCTAGAGTCAGACATACTCAGCTGCCATAAATTGTCACTGTAACAAGTATGCTGTCTTTAAGTTCCTCTTCCAGGATCCTGAACCTTTATAACTGTCCCTGACACCTGCAAAGCTGCCCAAATCCTCTCTCTCCTTGCTCTCCACCTTCCTGAAAAACTCCTAACCCAGAAGTTGAATCCTGGTGATTGAAACCTTCCAGACATCTACACCAGTTCTTTATGAAAATCACTGCCTGTTCTATGCTCCCGCAGCAACATACAATTTCATGCATGCATTCATTCATGCATGCATTCATTTATGCATGCATTCATGCATCCAGCAAATATTCACTGAGGGCCTTCCATGTGCATGTCACCCCTCCAGGTTTGGGGTGCATCCAAGAACTCACTGACAAAACACCCCTGCAATGTCAAGGTTATACTTCAACTGGAGACAACAGCCAACAAACATAATGTGTAAATACCGCCTGCTTGCCAGTGAGCAGTGGCATGGGGGGAGATAGGCAGGGAGAGATGGGCCTGGAGCATGGGGTGAGGAGGAGGCTCCCTGTTTAAAACTGGGGGCAGGTGGACCTCATTGAACAGGTGCCATTTCCACACCAAGCTGGAAGAGGGGAGAGAGTCATATAAGAGAGGACTATTCCTAACTGAGGAACGATAGTGACAAGACTCAAGGCAGGAGATGGGTTTGCTGGAGCAGAAGAGATGAGAAGGATGTATATTCGGAGACCCAGGGACCTGCTGTGGGCAGCCCAGCCCGTCATTCCAAAGATGTGACATTCTTGCAATGAGTGAAATGGGAAGACACCTCCATTCTAGAGCATTCTAAGAAAAAGTGATCAGATTTTGGAAGCCAATGGGATAGACCATGAACTATGGGAGAAAGAGAAAAAGGAGTAAAAGGTGGCTCCAGATTGTACGGCTGTGACTGTGCTTCACTTCATATTTTTTATATTAAAAATCCAACAAGAGGTCATCTTCATGCCAGCATGCATGTAAGTTTTGTCATTTTGAAAACTAAATTGCTGCACAGTTTAATGTTGGTCTTATTCTGAAATCCACATGCCAGGGGGTGTGGCAATCTTGTGGGTGTGAGGTCTCTATTGGGCCCTAACAAAACTGGAGGCTCCTCAAAGCTGCATGATGGGTGTAAGAGAGAAAAACCTTTCATCTGATTCTAATGACAAGCTGTCTGTCAAACTGAACGAGTTCTATAGTTTCCAAAGATGGAAGATTATTGGGGGCTTTTGAGCACCAGGAAGCTAGCACGTGCTTAGTTCCAAAGTAGCTCCATGCATTAGCTACCATTGTGTGTGCCAAGCTGTGCGGGGATGCTAGCCTCCTTCCCCAGGAGGCACACACAATTTGTTCAGATTGAACCAGAACAACCACTGACAACAAGAGGGAACGTATCGTCGTGCTCTTGTAAATAACCACCTGGTATTATTTCTGTCTTTCTGGGGCTTCTTTACACTTGCAGCACTGCATGACATTTATTTATGCTCTTTGAATCAGGGATGGAAAATATGGTACCACTTTTGTCCCCACTCACCCTTCGTAGATACCATATTTGATCACAGTGCTATTTTCTCCTGATCCCAATGCAACATTCTCTTCACAAATCTAGAAAAGTATAACCAACCAAATGGTTGTAGCATGAGACATGTTAGAAGAGCAAGAACCATATCGTCTTAAGTCAAGTCCAGTGCTCATCCAGTTCCCATTTCCAACACAGAAATAATCCAGACTCATTTGCCCATTCCGGAACATTCACACAGAGCCAAATAGGATATAGCCCATGACCTCTAGAAGCTTTGAGTCATTCCACAAACAATCCAATTCTGACAAAATCAAAGAGCACAGCATTGATCACAAAGAAATTATGTGTGGATCACTCTGGAAGGCCAAAGAAAGGGCTCTAGAAATTAGGTTAGTTACATGCAAGTTGCTATTTTAAACAAACAGCAATTAAAATGTCACTGGTTCCTTGAAGAATTGCTTTCCAGAAGTAATACTGCCGGGCTCTCAGACATCCTGGCACTCTGTGATAAAATGGCTTTGAGATGGCATATATCATACTACGGTATTCCCTTTACATCTATTTTCCTCATTACCATGGTCAAGAAATTCAACAGGGAAGGCTTCTGTGACAGAGATAATGTCTTTTGCAGCCTTTACACCAGCCAGAAGGAGCTTCCTAAACTGACAGTTCAATTTGTCTTCATTTTTTCCTTAACCAATCAAAGAAGAGGTAGGCTATACATTTTTGAAAGTGCCTTAAAACTTTTGCCGCCCTCATTAGGGACAGTGCTGAGCAGCATGTTTGGGTGGGAATCTGTTCTTCTCATGGAGCGGAAGTAGTAGCTCTCGCGATTCCCAATTATACTGGCTAATGAGGCCCATTAATCAGACCTCGTACCCTTGGAGAAAGTCAAGGAAGCTCTGCTGACCTCCAGAGCAGGCAGTGCACTGTCCTGTTTTATGTGTCCAACTTCCTACAGAGCTGGGTGTGGCTAGGGTCTTTGCTGGTGTTTTTCCAACAGTATACTGTGTAATTGCTCCTGCCCCCATTTTGTGAGTAAGGCAATGATCCCCAAGAACAGATAGCCTGATCTTGTATTTCAGGTCCTGCTGGAGAAGCTCAATTGCCTATATTTCTTTAGCATTAATACCAAGTGAACTAACAGGAGAGGACTCACCATGGCAAATGGCAAAGGGTAAGTAGTGGTCACTCCCCAGCAGTTCCCATGACATCCCAGCGGCCCTCTGGTCAGATTTCAGTGTACCACACCGGCTGCTCAGAGATGTCCAGGCACGGGCTAAGGAGGGGGCTCTGTGAAAGAGAGCTTATTAGCATGTGTGAGACCCTGAGTTTAATACCCAGGCTTCCAGTATCTTCTTCTCTGAATGAGACCTTCTGGAAAGTCTGTGAGTTGGTCAGACCAAGGGAATAAACTTAAGGACTAAGTAAATGTCTGTATTTCTGTGGCCCTGGACAAGTTAGCTATTTTATCCCTCTCAATGTTAGTGTTTTCATCAATAAACTGGAGAGCGCTGAGTAGCAGAATCCAAGGGCTGGCGGGACAGCGTAGTGGCCTGGGTAGGATGCCTGGCGCAGAATACGATCTCGGTAAATGGCAGCTTCTGTTACTAGTACATGAAATACTGTTCTTAATCAACCTAGGTCCTTTTTATTTATTTATTTTTTGGTGGTACTGGGGTTTCAGGAAACCCTTCTACCTCCGGGCTACACGCCCAGACCCATTTTTATATTTTTATTTGGAAACAGGGTCTCTTAAGCCAGTGAGGCTGGCTTCAAACCTGCGCAATCCTCCTGTCTCCACCTCCCAAGTGCAGGGATTACAGGCGTGCGCCACCACGCCCGGCAATCTGGGTACTTCTGAAAGACAAATTCTGCATGGCCTATCAATGAACACTCCCTTTGTCACCTAGGGATAAGGGTAAGTCCATTTGCTTAGTGGATGAGGACAAATCAAACCCTGAAGTTCTTTCTTCAGGCAGGGAAGAGATTGGTGGAGACAGAGTGTGGCAAGATTTTCTAAGATTTTAAGCCATTCTGTGTGTGTGTGGGGGGGGGGTACTGGGGATGGAGCCTAGGGGCCTTCCACCTCTGAGCTACACCTTCAGACCTATTTTATATTTTATTTGAAAACAGAGTCTCTCTAAGTTGCTGAGAACCTCACTAAACTGCTGAATCTGGCTTGGAACCCATGTCTCGGTCTCCCGAGTACTGGAATCACAAACAAGTGCCACCATGCCCGGCTTAACCCATTCTTTTGCAAAAGATAGTTTTTTGCAAAAGATAATCTCTCTAAAACTTAAAAAAGAAACACTCATGCTGACCTTGCATGGGCGTATTAGTTTGCTTTCCCATCGCCGTGACCGGATTGCCTAACAAGAACAACTTAGAGGAGCAGATTAACCGGAGCTCCTGGTTTCAGAGGTTTCAGTCCCCAGGGCTGGCAGTGCTGGCAACAGTGTGCACGGAGGGCACCACTATTACATCGCGGAGGCTGGAAACCACAGAGAACAAGGGGGTAAGGGACACAGAGTCCCCACGGCCACACTCTCAGTGATCTACCTCCTCCAGCTACACCCTCCCTCACTCAATTATCACCCCACAGATATGTTCAAATTATCCATCAATGGATTTTTCTACTGAAAATATTAGAACCCTCATGATTCAATTGTTTCACCTCTGAACATTTTGCACGGCCTATACGTGAGCTTTTCCCGGGGACAGTCCATATCCCAACCAAAGCACAAGGCAACAGAAGAGATTTTCTTATTTCCAAAAACAGAAAAAAAGGGAGTAACTATTTTGACTCAAAGTACCATGGCAATAAACAGGTGAGCCAGCTGCCCCACGTCTTCATCCAGTCCTCTCTGCTCCACATCAGATCTTTCTTGCTACAAAGCTTTGGGCTAAGTCAGAGACATCTCAAGAGAGCGCAGGTTGAGGGGACAGCCACCACTGTGAAGTCCAGAGTGCTTTAAAGCAAGTGTCCTAGCCAGACATGGTGGCACACGCTTGTCATACCAGTATCTGGAGGCTGAGACAGGAGGATAATGGTTCACAGACAGCCTCAGCTACTTGGTGAGGCCCTTCCCAACTTAGTGAGACTTGTTTCAAAATAAGGGGAAAAAATAGGGCTGAGATTGTAGCTTGGCAATGAATGCCCTTGGGTTCAATCCCCAGTACCACAAAAAAAAGTGTCCTTTGTAATAGTGACCAGACTGACCGGGTACACACCAGGTGGCAAGCCTCATCTCAGCCAACTTTCTCAGTAGTCAGTAAAGTCAGTACCAGCACTAGTCTCACTTGATGGTGAAGAAACTGAGCCCTGGGAAGGTCAAAGAGCTTCGACAGGTGAACTTCCATGCCTTCTACAAACTTGTTCAGAAAGGAGGAAAGACCATATTTTATGAGATCTGAAAATCAAAGCTGGGCAAGAAAATAAGTCATAATCTAATCATTTATGAATGCAAATGGGAAAATGCTAAATACATGGAAATCGCACTTGGCTTCTTCACACACGCACACATACATACATGCACAAACAATTAAAACACTAGGAATGTACAAAGAAAGCTCAACACTAAAATATCTATAATCTGTCACATTAATAGATGAAAGAAGAAAATGATAAGCTTATTAGAATTATGTTGGCTGTGTAGTAGCCCCCCAAAAAGATATGTCTTTGCCCTGAACTCTGAACCTGTGATAGTTACCTTATTTGGACAAAGTCTCTGTGTATAATTAAGAATCTTTAAATGAGGAAATCATCGTGGAATATCCATATGGGCTATAAATTCAAGGACATGTGAACTTATTGGAATCACGTGGGAAGATAGATTGAGTGACTGGAATGATAACAGCTACAGGCCAACAAACGGCTGCCAGACATTAGAAGCTGTGACAGTGATAAGGAGCAGATTCTCCTACCAGCCTCCAGGAGGGAGCCAGCCTTGCCAGCACCTTGATTTCAGACTTCTGGTCTCCAGAACTTTGAAGAAATAAATTCCCATTATTTTCGGTTATCCAGTTTGTGACAATTTATAACAGAAGCCACAAGAGACAAATATACCAATAAATAAAGGGGAAAAATCTGTCAAAAAAAGTTCAGCATATATTCATATAAAATAGCTTTTAAGGAACTGGGAAGAGAAGGAAAAGCCATTTACAGATGGGGAGAAAATATTTACAACATACAGACCTGATTAATCGATGAAGCATCTGATATTCAATATGTGAAAATATTTGCAAAGCAATAAGGAAAAGACAAAAAAAAAAAAAACCTCTGATGGAAAAATGGGCATTATGCACTCACAGGCAATTCACAAAAGAGAAAACCCACTCAGTCTCATTTGGAATAAAGGAAATGGAAATTGAACAATAAGTGAGATTCTAGTCCACATTCATCAACTTGGCCAAAAGCTTTACATAAAAATATGAAGTTGGAGAGGATGCGCATGAGCTCAACAGGCCCAATCGCTCAAATCTTGTACACCTTCAGAAGGGTCTGCTCATGTGGCAGCCCTTATCTATGCCTAGGAACTGATCACTTGAACCATTCCCTTATCTGCTAACTGATAAGGATATTTTATACACCTGGAGTCTTTAAGGATGCTGTACCAGCTTGTCTAGATGACGTGTGCAAGCCTGTGATTTATGGTAAACATTTGCTTTCCTTTGCAGCTTTAGTGACCTCAACTGGGCACAGAAGTGTTATGTGGATGTATGACCCACCTTCATTTAAAACTCCAGACTTAATAGGAGGCTCAAACAGGCTTAACTCAGCAGGACAATGTCCGCAGGAGTTTCTATAGTGAGATGCTAGAGCATGTCCTGTATAGCTCTGCTGGGAGGAGATTCTGGAAACTGGTCTCCCCAGATATGGCTCGATGTGCCTTTATTTTCCTAGCTTTGAATCCTTTCACTGTAATGAACTATCGCCATGAGTAATCGCTATTTCTGAGTCCTATGGTCATTTCCAAAACTCAGCGGCCTGAGGAGTAGCCTTGGGGACCACCCACACAGCAAGGATGCAGAGAAGCAGGGCTCTCACACAGCTGGCATGCCGATCATTTTGGAAAGCAATGTGATAAGACTTGGGAAAGTGCAGGCTCACATACACCAAATCCCAGCAATTCCTCTTAAACTAGTTTTTCTTTTTACTTTACTCCTTAATTCTCTCCTTTTTTCTATTGGTACATTATAAATATACATCATTATGAGGTCCAGAGTGATAGAAATACACACAGCCCCTGCTGTGCTTCCCTCCAGGACCCACCTCTCCCCCATCCCCATATCTAATATCTAAATGGGTATTGATAACTTCACATGTGAACATAGCATTATTTGCACTGCTTTCTTCATTATGTCTCCCTTTTAACTTCCTCTCCTCCTGCCAGAAGTCCCCTTCTGCTGCTCAACTGGTACCTCCCTTATTGATCTAAATACTTTATGTTTCTAAACTAGAAATCTTTTTCCTCAAAGCATGCACGAAAATTGTTCTGACTTGAAACCAGGGACATTCTACCTCCAAACTATATCCCCAGCCCTATTTTTCTTTTCTTTTCTTTTTTTTCTTTTTGGTGGTACTGGGGTTCTTGGAAGCCCTTCTACCTCCGGGCTACACTCCCAAACCTATTTTTACATTTTATATTTGGAAACAGGGTCTCCTAAGCCAGCACGCGTGGCTGGCTTTGAACCTGCGCGATCCTCCTGTCTCTGCCTCCCAAGCGTGGGGATTACAAGCGTGCGCCACCACGCCCGGCCCCAGCCCTATTTTTCATTCTTTATTTTGAAACGGGGTCTCACTAAGTTGTGAAGGGCCTCACTAAGTAGCTGAGGCTGGCCATGACCCTGCCATCCTCCTGCCTAAGCTTCCCAAGTACTGGGATTATAAGCATGTGCCACCAGGCCCAGCTAACTTGAAACAATTTTAAAAATCCACTGATAGAAAAATAGACTGGCTTATATTTGTGCAACATAAAATGGTAAAGCATTTCAAATGAGTAAGAGTCACATGGATCTGGAATAATACCAAAAATTTACAAAATCACAGGTGCAGTAGAATGCCATGTATGCAAAGTTTTAAAACATGTACAATTAATTATTTAAAGCACAATGATAACACATACCAACTCTGACAGAAATTACTCTGGAAACAGAAAGAGCGAGATAGGATAGGGCAGGAGGCAGAAATGCATGTGTATCTATGTTCATAGCTGCACAATTCACCATAGCCAAACTATGGAACCAGCCAAGATGTCCATCAACAGATGAATGGTTTATAAAATTGTGGGATATGTACACAATGGAATTTTACTCAGCCATAAAGAAAAACACAATTACATCATTTACAGGGAAATGGATGGAACTGGAGGACATTATGCTAAGTGAGATTAGTCAGTCACAAAAAATAAGAAATCAGATGCTTTCCCTAATATGCGAGAGCTAGGAAGAAAAGAGTAATAGGAGGAACTCTAGATGAAGAAGGAGATACTATAGATGACCAAATAAGACAACCTAACTGAGGGGATGGGAGGGGGGAAGAGGGAAACTCTCTAAAGCACATGATATACTTAAACAAACATATCAAAGTCCATCACTTAGCCAAGCATGGGAAGGAGGGAGGGGGAGAGAACAGGGTGGGCATCAGGTAAGGGCTAATTGGGTGATGTGTGCATGTATGTCTCCACAAGTCTTCTACCCCATTAAGATGTATGACTGCAATGCACCAATAAAAAAATTTTTAAAAAGACAGATTTCCATGAGTCTGAAATGTTTAGTTTCTTACAGAAAGCCTTAGCAAATACAGCAAAATGTTAAGATTTGTTAAAGCTGCATAGTGAGCTTGTTATATTATTCCATATATTTAAAGCATTCCACATTTTTTAAATAGCGGGAAAATGAAAGGTTAAGTAATTTGCTTAAGATCACTAGTCATATCAACCAAGTTGAGCTCCAGTCTCTGGGTATACATTTCACCACTTGTTATGACTGGATATGGAATGTCCCCTGAAGAGCTCGTGTTGTAATGTTCAGAGTTGATATAATTAACTCATGAGGGTTGTAATCGCATCAGTGACTAAATCCATTATAATAGATTTACAGGGTGGTAACCCAGGCAGGTGGGCTGTGGCTGGAGAAGAGGGGTCCCTGGACGTGTGGTCTTAGGGACTGTGCTTTTGTCTTTGAATCCCCTTACTTGTCGGCTCTCTCTTGCTTCTGTCCTCTATGATGTGAGAGTAGAGCCCTTTGTGCATTCATATCCTTCCTCCCTCTCTCTCTCTCCCTCCCTCTCCCTCCCTCCCTCCTGCCACCATGCCCTGAGCAATGCAGATCTGTCCTGACTTGGCCACTTGGTCAGGTCTTTCTCTTGGCCAGAACTGTGAGCAAATAAATCTTCCTTACTTTTCTAAGTTGTATGGTCAGTTATTTTGGATTATAGCAGTGAGATACCATACATCCTCCCATTTCAGTGGTCTGTGAATTAAAACCCAGGAAAACTAAACTAATCTTATGTACAGTATTCTCACACGGGCCTCTGAATAATATAAACAAAATTTTCATTTTTTAAACTTCAGTTGCTGTTTACAACATTTAATTGCATTCTGAGTTCTTACAATATAATATGACAATGGTTTTATAGATAAACTTCAGGAGGCAATGAAATTCTACAGAAGAAATGGCTATTAGGTCTGAAGTTAAAGGACATCTTCTTCATTTAAAATACTACAGAACAAATGGCTATTAGGTCTGAAGTTAAAGGACATCGTGTTCATTTAAAATACTGAGGAAAATAAAGGAAATTTGGGGTCTTAAGATGTACAACTTGTTCAGCTGAATACAAAGTAGGGGCAAACCTTAATTAAACAATTTGTATATACTGATGGGTCTATTTCATCTTATAAGGGACAGATATGGTTTTCAGTTTGCATTAAAATATAATGTTGCTGAAACCAATATCTTTTCTACTGAAAGACAAAAAACCAGAGGAAAAAAATCAAAACTTAAGTTCCCAAAGAAATTAACAGGATGTAAAATGTGAGGTCTCCCTGCTGATGCTATTATATAATTTTTACTAAAATGGTGAGGGGATTTGACTAGTTTAAATTAATATTTTATAGTTTTAATAATTAAAACTTACCAGAAATTACAAGAAATTGTTTTTATGGTTTTTGTCTTCATGCTTTCAGTTTAATTGCACAAATGTTTTATAAAAAACTACTCTTAACTGGGTGCTTGCTTGGAGGCTGAGAAAGGAGCATTGCAGGCTCAAAGCCAGCTTTAGATGTAGTGAGATTCTCAGCAACTTAGCAAGGCCTTGTTTTTAAGTAGAAAGTAAAATAAAAGAAAACATAACAGGGCTGGAGGTGTAGGTAGGAGGTAGAATTACCCTGGGTTCAATCTGAGTTAAGAACCCCTCTGGTATGACAATGAAAATCAAAACTGCTGTGGCTGTGCTACGGCTTCCTTTCATGAGCTCGCAACTCTGCTAGAAGATTTATGTAATTACGATAAAATGAAATAGAGGGGTAGGGACATCAAAGACTGAAGAACATAAAGAATACTTAAGCAACTTGCTAAAACCAAAGATGAAGAGACATATTTAGAGAAGGTTTGAGATGTGGAAAGAGCTGTTCCTAGTTATTATAACATGGTGTGTGTGTGTGTGTGTGTGTGTGTGTGTGTGTGTGTGTGTTCTCTCACTGCTGTGTGACCTAAATAACACACATTTATTGACTTACAGTTCTGTAGACCAGAAACCTACCATGGTTCCGACAGAGTAAACCCAGGTATGCAGCTCTGAACTCCTCCTGGGGCTCCAGGAAGACCTGCTCCCTCCAGCTCCCGGGCTGGCTGCCTGCCTCGCAGCTCTTCCCCCACCCTCACTCAGTAGCAGTGGGTCTTCCTCATCTCAGCGCTGTGACCTCCTGTGCTGCCTCCCTATTCCACTTCCAATAAAAGATGCTTGTGATTACTGGGTCTACTTGGATAATCCAGGATAATCTCCCTATATCTTACCATTAACTAACTTACAACCTTGATTCCATCTGGTACCTTAATTACCCTTGCTATGAATTGTAGCATGCTCCTAGGTTCTAGGTACTAGAAGATGGATGTCTTAGGTGGGGGCATGTTATGACTACCTTCCAGAAAAATTCCAACCCAAATTAGTTTTAGATTGGAAAATTCTAACTCAAACCAGCTTAGGCAAATAGGGATCTTTATTAGAAACTTTTTTGATATCACAATATTTTCAGGTCATCCCAAGGTTGGGACCAGAGTCAACCCAGAAGTACCTCTTGTCCAGGTAGATATAGCAGATCTTGCCTTCCACCAAGGACTGACTTTCTTTATCTTCCATCCATGTATCAAAATATAGATATGTGTTTCTTATAATATTACATCTTATATTCCAGGCAATAAGAAAGGGGGCTTGCTTTCGCTTTAATGTCTTCCAGCTCAGGCTATCAAGGAAGATTCCACTTGAATGCTCTTGACCAGGGTCCTTATCATCTTGGTTGTCTTATAAAATGCTGCCATATGGAACCATAGAAATGTGATGGGGTAGGAATGGGATGAGATAAATGGCAAACGATGAGAGTATATTGGAAAAACAAGCCAGTGAAGATCTACAGCAGTGGATAAATTGAGTAATAAAATGCCTTTTTGGTGATTAAGAACCACACAGGCCAGTGGAAGAGAGAGGAGTGTCCAGATTCCAACATAATGGGATGCTGGTGATGAAGCCTGGTTAACACAAAGGGCCTCACGAAGATCCTAGCAGCTCAGAGCTCAGCAAAGCTAAGACACAAGGTGGGCAGAGGGAGCAGCCAGAGAGGGAGCTGGAGGGGTGGGGTGGGAGACAGACTGTCATAAGTTTTCAACACCAAGCTTGAGTGTTTCTCTTAAAACAGATGGCCAGCAATAGATCCAGCTTGTGTTTGGGATAGGGATGGGAAAGGATGGGGGCACCTGGGAGTGGCATCTCAGAAAGCAGAGCACATGTGGTGACACATACCTGTAATCCTAGTACTTGGGAAGCTGAGACAGGAGGATCAGGTTCAAGGCCAGTCTCAGTAACATAGTGAGTCCTTCAGCAATTTAGTGAAATCTTGTTTCAAAATAAAATATAAAAAGGGCTGAGAGTATAGCTCAAAGGTAAAATGTCCCTGGATTTGATCTCTAGTATTAAAAGGAGGAAGGGGAGAAGGAGGAGGAGGGGGGGAGGGAGGGAGGAGGTGGAGGAGGAGGAAGAGAGGGAGGAGGTGGAGGAGGAGGAGGTGGAGGAGGAGGAGGAGTAGGAGGAGGAGGAGGAGGAGGAGAAGGAGGAGGAGGAGGAGGATCAGCTGCAGCAGAACTAAGGATAAGGAGCCACTAAACATAAACCTAACTGGTCCAGCTGGTGAGGGGGGTGATCTTGTTGTCTTTCTCCAGAGCAGGGATATCCTGCTGATTGGGAAGGAAATAAATCTAAACTGATTTTTGGCAACCTGCAAGTAAATATTTAACTACTGCCTATGAGGGAGGTAGTCCTGTAGAATGTACCAGTGAGAGTGGTGTAAATATTTTCCCCATGGCCAATTTCTTCCTCTCTCCCCTCTCCCCTCTCCCCTCTCCTCCTCCTCCTCCTCTTCCTCCTCCTCCTCCTCCTCCTCCTCCTCCTCCTCCTCCTCCTCCTCCTCCTCCTCCTCCTCCTTCTTCTTCTTCTTCTTCTTCTTCTTCTTCTTCTTCTTCTTCTTCTTCTCTCTCTCTCTCTCTCTCTCCCTCCCTCTCTGTCTCTCTGTCTCTCTCTCTCTGTGTGTGTAATGTGGGATTGATCCCAGAGCTTTCTACCTCCAAACTATACACCCAGTCCTATTTTTTAAATTTTTATTTTGAAACAGGGTCTCACTAGGTTGATGAGAGTCTCATTACTTGCTGAGGCTGTCCTCAAACCTGCAATCTTCCTGTCTCAGCTTCTCGAGTCCTGGAATTGCAAGCACACAGCATGATGCCCAGCTTCACCATGGCCAATTTCAAATCTACACAAGGTAGCTAACTGTAAGTTTGGGAAACCAGCCAGCAGAAGCCAGCTCCAAAACACCCCTGTGCTTCTAATTTTTTTATACTCTTACTGGTGCATTTTAAGTATATATCATAATGAGGTATAGAATAACAGGAATATACATACACACCACACTTGGTGTTTCCCTCTGGATCCCACCCATGCTCCATCCTTCTATGTGCATGCCACTGAGATTGGTATTGATAATTTTATCTATGTACATAGCATTATTTAAACCTATATCATTATGTCTCTATTCCTCCTCTCCTTTCCTTAGCCCTCTGCTCAGCAGCCCACTGAAGTCTCTACTCCTTTATTCAAGGTGTCTTTTGTTATCCAATTTCTCTCTAGCTTCCACCTATGAGACAAAACATACAACTATATGCTGAGACTGACTACTCTCACTTAGCATAATATTCTCATAATATTCCATACATTTTCCTGAAAATGACATAAATTTTTTCTTTATGGATAGCAAAATTCCATACTGTATCGTATAACACTAGAGTTTTGTGATCCATTCGTCTGCTGCTGGACATCTAGGCTGGTTACATAATTTGATTATTGTAAGTTGTGCTGCTATAAACATGGATATGTATGTATCACTGTAATATTCTGACTTCAACTCCTTTGGAAAGATGCCCAGAAGCATTACAGCTGGGTCAGATGGTGGTTCCATTTCCAGTCTTCTGAGAAATCTCCCCGCTGATCTCCATAGCAGCTATACTAGTGTACAGTCCACCAACAGTGTATAAGAGTTCCCATTTCTCTACATCCTTGCCAGGATTTATTATTGTTTGGATTCTTGAACTAACTGGAGTTAGGTGGAATCTCAGTGTAGTTTTGATTTGCATACCCCTGATTAGCAAATGTTGAACATTTTTTTTCCTGTATTTGTTGGCCATTTGTATTTCTTCTTTTGTATCTCTTGTTCTTTGTGATGGTGCTTCTTTGAAACTGCTGTGTCCCTTCCAATGGAGGATAGGTCTACAGATCAAGGCTCCTGTAGCAGGGAGTTTGGGGGGACCTGTTATGCACAGGCCCCTCCTACCCAACCTTCATCCTGCTCTCCTCAGCAAATGAACATCCAGCCACAACACAAGGATAGAGAGAACCCAGGAGGATTTGAAAATTCTTGGCCAAATACTGGTAAGAGCAGGTCATCACAGGTGAGTGGTGATTACAGTAGATGAAATGGGGACAGGAGGGCAATAATAACAATAACAAAGACGATAATAACAAGGACTGGGAAGCCAGGCCACCTGGGTCGCAACCAGTTCCTTAATTACCAGCTTTGTGATGCTAGCCCAGTTACTTAACCACACTGTGCCTCTGATTGTGACCAGCCAAATAGAATTTTTTTAAGATTTTAATGATGTTTAGAGATATTTGTATCTAGAGATTTTTAGAGGTATTTGTATTTGCCCCAAGATGGAAGTTTCCTAAATGTTACCAATGAGTCAATCCGTAGCAAGAGGTACCACAAACACATTTATCTCCAAAAATCAAAAGCAAATTCCTCTCCAAAAACTTAAATGGCAGCTAATGTGCTTTCTCTACCTTCATAAAAAATAATCAAATGTCAGCCTTGTAAATATTTATGATCCTGAGCAGACATTTTGCATTTGAACATCAATTGTTTGAAGATGATTCAAGTGCTTTTTGACAGAAACCTTATATCCTTCACATTCCCTGTACACAATACTTAAAAGACATGCCTTTATAATGTTTTCCAGGATAAGGTCAGGAAGGCCCGGAGTCTCAAGTCACTAAATGTGATTGTACAAGCCCATTCAGAGCTTCATTTATTCTAGCCAGGACATTTGTAAAGGTTAGAAGCAAAGAAGTTTTGCTGGCAAGAAGCCACTATGACTCTTCTCATTTATAATTAAATATTATTTGGGTCATAATGTTTCCACTTCTCAGATGATTTTCTCAGTAGAACACAATAGGGAAATGAGCAAAATGGCAAAAGAGTTATCACAACTATAATATTTATTAGAGTTGTTGCAGCAAGTAGGGAGAGGGGCTGTGGTTAAGTTCATGGTCTTTTGCTAGGAGCTACTTGTGACTCTGAACAAGTCATCTGGGCCTAGGTTTCCTCTATAACAAAAGGACATGGTAGGGCATACCTGTAAACCCAGTGCTTGGGAGAGTGAGACAGGAAAATCATAGATTCAAGGCCAAGTCAAGAATCTAGAGAAACAGAGAAACCCAGAAAAAATGCCCTTGGATTCAATCCCTAGGGAAGGAAGGAAGGAAAAGATATACCAATGCTTAGCATTGTTAATGTACTACTAACTATTTTTTTAAATTAGACCTTTTCTGAACTTCTGGGATACCATCTACAATGCAGTGGCCTATGAATTTGAGAGTGGGGAATCTAAGAATGACAGGCAAAATGAACATGTTTTACTCAGCTGCTCAAGAGTAAACCCCAAACTCTCCCTGATATCATGAGAATCAAGTGTCCCACATCCCAGCTATTCTCAGTGAAGAGCAAAAACTTGTGGGCATTATTTAAATTTCTATTTTTGTCTATTTTTCTACTCTTTCAGAGAAAAGGCAAGAGAAAAGAAAACCATGAAAAAGCCTCAGAAGCAATCCATTAAAACTGCTTCAGAGTCAGCCCAACAGTATAAATTAGAGATCAAAAGTCTGCAATTACACCCCAGGATTGTTTTGGTACAATGAGCCAATTGGAAAACAAGTTATTCACTTTCAAAACACCTGGGTATGGAGTTTTCAGAGGCAAAGGAACTCTATGTGAGTGAATATTCAAGAAAACTGACACATAATGCTTCTGTTCCTAAGCATAAGGGCAGGAAAATTTCTAAAATATATCACCTACCTTCTGGCTGCTTATAGTGGGGAAAGAACCTCAATTAAAGCTTTTTGGAAATTCAGATTCAGCTCCCCTCAATATCCATGAATAGTTAATATGGTGCCAGCAAGAGTCACAGCCAGTGCTGCTGGGACAACCGCCCCCCCTACACACACACACACACACACACACACACACACACACACACACACACATACCTGCTCCTGTTATAGTTAGAAATAAAATGTCCCCAAAAGGGCTTATTTGCTAATATCTGGAACTGTTGTAATTGAGTAGTGAGGGTTGTAATCCCAGTAGTTGGGATGTAGCTTGGACCAGTGGGTGCAGCTGGAGGAGCAGGTCCCTGGGGATGCAGTCTTGGAGATTATATGTGGTTACTCCTCTTCCTGTTCCCTCTCTCTTGCTTCCGGCCTCCATGATGTGAGGAGCTCAGCCCATGTACTCTCCCTCTCTCTGCCTCTCACTGCCATGCCCTGAGATCTGCAGTCCCTGGCCTCACATGGACTGAGCCCAAAGCTAAAGAAAAATATCTGGGACTTCCGGGAAGATGGCGACCGAGAAAAGCGGGGCTTAAGAGTCCCGCTAACAACCAATCTCCATTACCACAAAAAGAGCGCCTTTCATAGCCAGAAAACACCATCACCAGAAAAACAAAAAAGCCACCAGGCTCCAGAGAGAAAGCGGACTGAGAACAGAGCTCAGGGCCACAGAGGAGACACACACGCCCGAGGACGCGGCAGCAGCGCCATACTGCCGGCGGCAGCGGCGAACTCAACGGACGGCTACAGCAAGCCAGGAGAGTCGCTGCGGAACAGCCAGGCGGGATCTTTCGGCGCAGACAGCATTTAAAGCTCCCAGTGGCTGAGCTCAGCACACGCTGCAGGGATTCAGAGTGGAAATCAAAACCAGAGAAGAAAAAATAGGCCAGCCTCATGGCCGAGGGCGTGGCAGAGGTGCCATATTGCCACCGGCGGCGGCAGCAGCAGTGAATTCACCGAGTCCAATACAGCTACATCTACGTACTCAAGAACAGTGAGTCAAATTGCGGGCCACAGAGGAGAAATCCCAGTATTGTGCCTCCTGGGACTTGACCCAGTGAGGGAGTAGTGGTGGCAGAGATATCACACCATAGGAGAGCGTGCAACCTGGCACCCCCCATAGTTTAAAGCAGCCTCTATCAACTCCCTGGGTCGGAACTCTGTGATACAACCCAGTAAAGGAGTAGTAGGGTCTGAGATAATACAGACTCGAGATCCAGAGCACCTTAAGTGAAGCCATAGTGACCCAAGGGAAGAACCCAGAGAAGGCACAAACCTCCGAAACCATGGGAAAGAGGAATAACACTGAAGTAATGAATGTGCACAACCCCACAACATCAGAACCTGATAAAACAGAAAATCAGAGATTTCTAGAAGATCAAATCAGGAAAATAACTGTAGAAATAATAGAGGTGCTTCGAAAAGAACTCAGAGAGAGCCAAAAAGAGATAAAGGATGCAATTAATGAAGTAAAGGCCTCAATTCAAAGCACAAACAACCGATTAGACCACATGGAGAACAGAATCTCGCTCTTAGAAGATGAGCAATCCAAAAATGAATGCATAGTTTCTAATCTAGAAAAAGATATCCAACAGCAGGAATCTGACATTGAAGAAATATGGGCCCATCTTAAGAGAGCTAACCTAAGAATAATTGGAATAGAGGAGGGAAAAGAAAGTGATACCAAAGGGATCAACAATATCTTCAAGGAAGTAATAGCAGAAAATTTTCCAAATATAGAGCAAGAGGTTGATACACAGATCCAGGAAACTTATAGAACTCCCTTTAGACAGGATCGGAGAAGAGGATCCCCACGCCATATAATTGTCAAAATGACCAATGTGGAAGCCAAGCAGAGAATCTTAAAGGCAACAAAAACAAAGGGCCAAGTGACATTCAGAGGCAAACCAATTAGAATCACTCCAGACTTCCCAAACCAAGTCATGAGAGCCAGAAGGGCTTGGAGTAACATATTCCAAACTCTGAAAGAAAACAACTTCCAGCCAAAAATTTCCTATCCAGCAAAACTTTCTATCAAATTAGATGGAGAAATAAGAAGCTTCCATGACAAACAGAAACTGAAGGAATTTATGTCTTCAAAACCAGCGCTAGAGAAAATACTCAAAGAGATTAACTACAAAGAAGAAATAGGTAACACTCACCAGAACCAGAGAAACAAGAGTTTCCATCCAACAGACAACTAAGATTGGTTATCTGTGGAGATTCATTATTTATGTTAGTCTTTTACCTATCTCTAAATTGTATTGTTTGCCTTTATTGTTGTTAATTTTTAGGATTTCTAGTTGGAATATTAATATACCTTCAGATATAGCATTTGGAAATATTTTATCCAATTCTATTAGTAACTTTTAACTCTGTTTACATTGTCTTTGGATATACAATATTTTCTTTTATTTTTTAGGGAGTTTGTATATTCTTCTGTTGCCTGTGCCATTGAAATCATATCCAAGAAATCACTGCCAATTTCAATGTTGTGAGGTTTTATGACCCAGATTTTCTCCTAAAAGTTTATAGTCTTAAGATTTATATTTAGGTCTTTTATCTAGTTTGAGTTAATACTTGTATGTGGGATTAGGTAAGGGTCCAATTTTATTCTTTTCCATGTAATTATTATTTTTCAACAATATTTAGTTAAAAGATTATTATTTCCACCACCAAATCTTCGTGGAAACCTTGTCAAAATAACTTGACAATATAGGGAAGAAGTTAGCTCTAGGCTTGTATTTAACTCCAATGGTCTATATATCTGCCTTTAGAACAGTACTACACTGTTTCAATTATTGTAGCTTTATATGGTTTGAAATCAGAAAATATACATCTTCTAGCTTTGTTTTTGCTTCGAGATTGTTTTGGGTATCTAGAGTCCATATTCCATATCAGGATAGATTTTTTTCTGAAAAATAAATATATGATAGTTTCACCTAAAAAAAAGAAAAAAATATTCTCTGGTAAGAAAGAAAGCAAAAAGAAATATTGAAATGTTATCTTTAAGTCATCAAAAGCTTGGTATCAGACAAATGAAACTGTTATGTGAGATTATCATTTTTAATTTTGGATAAATTGCTATAATACTAGATGTCAACCACTAAGCCAAGCATGGGAGGGAGGGATGGGGAGAGAATGGGGTGGGGATCGGGTGGGGGCTGACTGGGCGATGTGTGCATGTATGTCTACAAAAGTTTGTACCCCACTATGATGTATGAATACAGTGCACCAATAAAATAAAATTAAAAAAAAAAAGAAAAATATCTTTTCTTTTCTCTTAGTTATGTGGTCAGTCCTTTATATGATAGCTACAGGAATAGTCTTTTATATGATAGCTACAGGAATAGTGACTGGAGAAGTTCTTTTGCTGGGAAGCTCCCCCACATCTAGACTGAGAAAACCAGGCCCTAGCTTTCCTAGAGTATCTTGCACTTACGGTCTGAACATGTGGCCCAGACTTGGCCAATTCTAGGGCACTTGATGGGAAATGGAGGCATTTAGTTCTTTGTTTGGTTTTTAATGCAAATAAAGAGATGGGAAGGAGATGGTGACTTTCTCTTTTGGAGATGGCTGCTTCTTCTTTGAGGGAAATCATGATAGCACTGCCACTCATGAGGGGAGCCCAGCCACCCATGCCACACAAAGACTGAGCCCAGTTTGGGTTTTCTTAGGCACCTTGATGATAAGCTAAGTGCTTCCAGCTGCAAGAAAAGAATTTGTTGACTACAGTGACTTCTCAAAAGGACATTCATTCTCCCACTTACCTGGAAGTCTAGGAAGGGGCCTGTGGGATCCTACTCAGGGTTAACTCTGTGGCTTGGTGATGTTTCCAATGACTCAGACATCTGCTGTCCTCAGCTGTTGATGCTCAAAAAGGCCATGAAATAACGAATGAAAGGGGGCAGAAAATAATGAAAGCCCTTGTCTGCAGAACTATGAGCTACAAAGACAGTGGGAAGATGAGGTACATAAGGTAGATGAGGTATGTTTTGGCATCCAGGGAACAAGATATGGCATAAGGTATAGCTACAGAGAGTTTTGGGCTCTCAAACTCTAGCCAAAACCCAGCTCCATCCCATAGCAAGAGAGAGCAGTGGCCACCTCACAAGGCTGCCAGCAGGATTGGAGTCTGTATATAACTGAGCATATGATGTGATTGACTTTATGATGTGTCTTAACTTTAGAGATGTTAATATCAAGGAGAAGGAGTGTTTGAGTTGGTGAAATGTGGTGAGTCTATATGTGTAAAGTGCTCATAACAGTGCCTAGCACAGAGAAAGGGCTGCAGAAATGTTTGCTATAATTACTGGGGCCAAAGGAAGGGCTTTGGGGACCTAGGAGGGTGTGGATGCTTAAGGCCCAATGGTCTATACAGCATCAAGAGGGGGCACTACAGCAAAGAATTTGGTGATCCCAACACCACTTGCACTAGGTAAGATAGACTCCCGTGGAAACCACAAAGGCTTGGGGCCAGGCAGTGATAGATGGGGAATGTAGGCATCGCAGGATATCCAAGTCTCTGCCACCCAGTAGCTCCATTCACACACTCAGGCTACTGAGACCCAGGACAGTCTGTGTGCAAGAGCCAGGTCTGCATGGGCTACTGAGGGGTTCTCTTCACCCCAGTGTTAAACATCACAGACCACTCTACATGCTGGTACTGTAGTAGTATTTTTTCATCCTTCTCTGATTCTTCCCTCATCAATAAGGTCTATCTGCTCACTGGTAACAGCTCTCCTTCTTCTAAAACCCTGATTTTAATCCCCTGTAGGTTAAGAGATATGGTAACCAAATGCCATTAACCTGCTTAAAGGGCTCTTTTGTGAGAGCCCTTCACAAAAAAAGATGTAGTTGTGCCATTTATCCATCCAGTCAATCAGTAGTCACTCCATTCCTCTAGCCAGTCACTCGAGAGGTGATTTTGAGTGCCTACTAGTGCTGGCACTATTCCAGCCCCGGAGGCACAAGCCGGCTGAGAGAGAGAGGGAGTCCTATGATAACTAGATTTGTATTTCAGTGAGATGCAGAGATGAACACACCGAAATAAAATAAATAAACAAGATTATCCAGGCAACTATAATGATCATGTAGAAAGACAAGCAGCATGGTGGAACCAGAGGAGCAGGGTTGGGAAGTGGAGTAGGGAGAAAAGTTTTTGATCAGGAGACCTGTAATGGCTTCTCTCCAGAAGGCAACATTAGCCGGGAAACCCGACAAAGGGAAGGCGCCCATTTGCTAAGGTCACCCTTAGCTTCCTTCCCAAGCAGATGACACTGCAAGTACCAAAACTTGGGACAGGAGGAAGTTCAGCGCATCTGCACATGGGAAGGAAACCCCCATGGCTCGCAGCAGCGAAACAGGGGAGAGACTTCTGCAAACTGGAGGGCTATTTGCAGTGGGTTTTCTGGTTCTGATTTTTATCTCCTGAAGGAAATATTATGATTCATTGTTCAGATAGTTCTCTGTGGCTGCAGGGTACAAACTGACTCTGAGAGGCAGGAGGGGAGGCATGGAGGCCCCCGAGGAGGTCCTCGGTCCCCCAGGAGAGGGAATCAGGTGGTTAGGACTAAGTGGTCTTGGTGAGATTCCAGATATATCCTGGAATGAGGAGGTTTAAGGCAGACTGGATGGATGATGTTCCCAGAAAGGCATGTGCAAGTGCTAACCCTCGATCCTGTGAATATGATTTTAACTAGGAATCAAAGTCTTTGCAGATGTAACGGAGTCAAGTTGAGGTTCTTAGTAGGATTGAAAGTTCTTACTCTAATCAGTAAGAACTTTCAGTAAGAACTGATTAGAGTGGTCCTAAAATCCCAGTAACTAGTACCCTTACAAAGAGAGAAAGAGATGCAAAGACATTGAAACATACAGGATGGGAAACCGGGGTAATGCAGACAAGACAAGGAATTCCAAGGATTATCAGGAACCCCCCAGAAGCTAGAAGCGACCACAATGGGCTCTCCCTAGAGCCTTCAGAGGGTCAGAGCCCTGCCGACACCTTGACTTCAGACTTCAAGCCTCAAAATTGTGTAAGAGTAAATATCTGCTGTTTTCAACCACTCTGTCTGTAATCATTCATTCTAGGGGCCCCAGAAAATACATCCAAGGTTGTAAAGGAGGTGGCATGTCAAGAGAATGGCAGCGAGATTTGTAGTCAGAGGACGAGGCACATATTTTAATGATGGAATGAGCTTTCCATGCAGGAGGCCATAAATCAGAGGCTCCTCTGTGGACATCCATTCCATTCTCTACTGGAGTGCCAATGACAGATATGGAAATTGGTGACTTCTGGGAGCGCCGTGTGACCAGGTTGACTGCACATGCCCAAGTGTGTCTCATACTACACACTCGCTCCTTCCCCCTCCATCACCTCTCCACTCGCTGCCACTAGCTACACCACCCAGACAAATTCTCACCACTAGAAACAGCGTGAAGAAATCCATCCTGTACCCTACGCTGCAGAGCCTTATCCAAGCTTTGACAAAATGCCCTACTTTTGAGTCAAAAGATTATACTCAACAATTCAAGAACAAAGTCTAGTTCAGCACTTTAAGATAAGCTGACCATGAAGGTATGCTCTTTGTGAACTTGTGAAACAAACCCAGTCTCTTAGAATTCTGCAGCAGAGAATTTTGGGGTAACACCTGGAGGAATACTTCTCCTCAGGGCCTGATTCTCCTGCCTTAGGCTGTGGGGGGCTGTTGTAAAGTTTTTGAGAACAGGGATCCTGTCTGGCTTACATTTTTTAAGTTCAGTATCATCTTTTATTCAATTAATATTTATAGAGAGCACTCAGCTAAGTCTTGCACTTTCTTAATAAATATTTGCTGAATGGAATTGAATATATTATATTCTCTGATAGAAATCGAATAATGTAAACAGAGAGGGAGGAAGGAAGGGAGGGAAGAGAGGAAGTGGGTAGGGGAAGAAGGACAGATTTGCTCCTGTTTTTAAAATGAGGACGAAACAATAGTAGAAAAGGCTTCTGGGGAAAACTGTGCTTGGTGAAGGCAGAGGTGAACATAGATCATTGAGAATTCACTCTGGGCAGGCCAACAGAATGCCAGAGTCCATTCAACTTGAGGCCATGCTGTGCCACAGAGGGAGAGAGGACGTCAAGGTAGGGCATTCAAGGACACAGACCCCAGAGACAGACCTGAGTGTGGGCTGACTTAGGGTCCAGTCAGGTGCTGATTGTGACTTCTTCCCAGTGCCCTGACTTTTCCTACCACATATTTGTCCCACTTTGGAGCTGCTTATTATAATATCTCCTCCACACTTCCTGGCCATTCACCACCACAGTACCTGGCACCACACCAGGTGCAGGCAGACACACCTGGCGCCACACCAGGCACAGCAAATATATATTTGCACAGCTGAATGAATGAATAGACAAATCGTTTTGCTGAAGCTCCTTAAACCTCAGTTTCTGCAATAGTAGAACAGGACATAGAGTTGTATTTACTTTCTAGGGCTAATATGAGGATCAGATCAGATAAAGTGCTTTGAATATTTTACTCATAAGAGGTATTTAGTAGATGATGCTACCAGGTTATAATTAATATTACTGACATTTATACCAATATGAACATAAAAGTGGATATTTTACCTCAAATATTAAAAGTTAGAGCCCAGTTTAAAAGGCAAACTGCATGATAGAAGTATTTGGGGGAAATGGCTAATAGGATGAGATGCCAGTCAAATTAAAACGAAGACTTAGAGTCATAAATTGGATTAAAGGAATTTTCCCTCAGGGGAAAGAAGAGACTGGGGTGCTAACCAGGTGTCAGAAGAAAGAGGTAACAGTAATAGAGACAACTCTTTTCCTTGGATACCCCACTTACCTTGACAGCATCTCCAAAGGGCAGAGTCAAATTGCAATGACTACATGTCACAGAAACCAGGACAGCCTCTCCCTGCGACCCCAATTCCTGACTACTTGAAAGAAAATGAGAATATCAAAATTCTTTTCTGAACCATCATTTTCCACCTAAAGGTTTAATTCTCATGATTTGTCAAAAGCATATTTTCTTTTCACTCTTTGTCAGCATTTAACTTGGAGCCACTCAGCAGTCCCATCCAGGCTGAAGAGGAAAGTGTTCAGCCCACAGTTTGCAATGTCATAACAACCTGAAACTAGGTCCTGGTCAGAACTCACACAGCCAGGTAACTTGCTCATTTTCTCTCAAACTATTTGAAATCCAGCTTGGATGTGAAGACATTTGATCTAGAAAATGGTCTGGTTGGCCATAGTGTGCTAATACTCCTTGAAACAAGTCCATGACCAGATTCTACCTGTGGGTTAAGATGGTAAGTCTCCAAAGGATTTTTTCACTGTAGACTCTTCCATCAATTTTCTTTTGTCTCAAGAACACCAGAGACATCATTTAGTGACATATTAAGGTAAAATTTTTTCTTGTCTTTGTGTGTGTGTGTGTGTGTGTGTGTGTGTTTACTGGGTAATGAACCCTCCAGAGGTCAACAAACTTTCTGTAAAGGGTCAGAGGATAAATATTTTAGGCTTTGTCAACCTTATGGTCTTCGTTACAACTACTCAACTTGGTTGTTACCAAGTAAAAGTAGCCATAGACATATGCAAATGAGTGAACATGGCTATGTTCCAATAAAATTTAATTGACAAAACAGGAAGCTACTGGACTTAGCCCCAGGGCCATCATTTACCAACCCCTGATTTAGTCATCTGTTTGCCCCAGATTTAGCCAGCCAGAACACCAATGGACTGTTTGTCCTGAAAACCAAAGGAAACCTGTTCTGAAAGTAAATAAAACAAGTAGCTCATTTGCTACCAAATAAAGTGCAATGATCCAAAACATTTCCCCCAAATTTATGCATATTACTGTTTTATTGTTTCTTTTGATCATTTTTTCTTAGCACCAAATGAGATGCAGAACCATTTTTTTTTTTTCAAATGCCTCTCTTATACAGAACCCTGAAATAAGGATGAGAAGACATTCAGGGGTTCACCATCTTCACTGGTTTGGATAAATTCCTGAGTATCTGGAGGTACACAAAAGTGCTCTACAGAGTTCAGGGTCTCTCAGGCCCAATGTAACATGCACTGGGGAAGAGTGTGGAAGATGGGCTTGTAGTTGCAGACTTCCGGTTTCTTTATAAACTTCAGAAATGAGAGAAGAAAAGAGGCAGAGACCCAGGAAGATGCAGAAGTTAATGTGGCCCCAGCACGCCAGTTCCTGGTCTGTGCCACTGAAGATACACAGCTAGCCTTCCGTGGTCTGCGTCTAGTTTCTTTCCCACTAAATCTCATGTTTGTCTGCTTCTGGTCACCTAGCTGTGTTTCTGCTATTTACAGCCAATCCTTGCTATTTACAAACAAATCCACAGCAGAATTGGATTTACTGACATTTCAATTCTGTTTAGCTTATGCTGAAAGAGACATCATAGACCAAATGAATACTGGGGTATAATTTTATCTTCAAATGATCCAATTAATAAAATATTTTAAGCCTTTCATAAGATAAAACTCCAATATGTGGAGAGAAGAAAATTTTAGCTTTCATATATTTTCCTACAGCTATTTACAGCTTAGATTCCAACCTGGTGAGGACAGATCAAAAAATATTCAGGGAAAAGTTGAGCTAGTCAAAGGCGTGCAACTCAGGAGATGAGATTAAAATAATTAGTGCTAAAGCCAAGCTAAATAAAGATTAAAGGTGCAGAGATAAGTGAGTCTATCTACAAAGGGCAAACAACTGAATGAGGACATTTGGGGCTGATTGTAAGGTGTCAGAGGTAAGAGGAGGCGGTAAAGCTCAGGAAAATGTCCTGAGTGTTCCCGATTTCATTTGAAGGCACAAGAATATCCTTCTCTCTCTGAAAATTTGCAGAATTATCTTCAGAATTCACTGGGTAGTTTCTGAGGTTGACCTAGACTAGCAGATATAAGATATGTTTGGGAGCATTGGTATTATGTTTAGATATGGAATGTCCCCAAAACCTCATGTGCAGCAATGTTCAGAGGTGAAATAATTCAATCATGAAGGTTCTAATCTCACCAGTAGATCAATCCATTGGTAGGTTACTAAGTTGAATGAACATTTTTTATGGTACTGAAGATTGAATACAGGGGCATTCTACCTCTGAACTACACCCCAGTTCTATTTTATTCTTTAATTTGATCACTAAGTTGCAGAGGGCCTCACTAAATTCCTGAGAGTGGCTGTGAACCTGTGATTCTCCTGTTTCAGCCTCCCAAGTATTGGTATTATAAGCATACACCACTATGCCTGGCTGGATCACAAGTTTTTGAATAGTAACTATAATTGGGTGGGGTGTAGCTGAGGTCATGGGAATGGGAAAGGTGGCCTTAAAGATTATATCCCCCCATTCCCCACTGCCATGAGCTGTACAGTTTTGCTCTGTCACACCTTTTGCTGCGATGTTTCTGCTTTAGAGCCTGTTGACCATGGGCTGTACCTCTGAATCCATGAATCCAAATAAACCTTTCCCCTCTAAGTTGTTCTTGTCAAGTACTATGGTCACAATGATGCAAACGTAACTAATACAGTAAGTTCTCAGTCACAGGGAAGGGGTGATGTTAAAGCTGGCCTTCTGGGGCTTGGGTCTCCATAGAAGCATGTACCGTAACCTGACATGGCCTTGTCTTTAACATGTGGTGTGCATGTAAAACATAGCCTCTCACACCCATGATGGTAGCACCAAGCGTATGCTAACAAGCCCTGCTATGATGACCTCATCCCTGGCGCCACTCATATATTCCAGGGGAGGGACATCAAACTCTCCTGAATAAATTCAGTGGAGTAAGAGATGGTGGGAATTGAACTGATTAGGACTCCGGGTCTGAGAGCTGAAGTCAATTCTGCTAGTTACTAGCTATGTGGCCACAGAGATCTTTTTGGTTTTCAGTTCCCTCGCTAATGGCGTAGGACTAGACCAGACCTCAGAAAACCAGGGCCCACAGGACAAATTCAGCAGCAACCTGATTTTGCAAGTAAAGTTTTACTGGAGACAGCCACATTCACTTATTTTTGTATTATAAGAGTTACTTTTGTGCAAGAATAACAAAGCTGAGTCACAATGGTCCACATGTCCTCAAACCCTAAAATAATTACTACCTGGTCCTTTACAAGAAAAGTTTGAAAGTTCCTATACTAAATACATTCTTTACATCTTTCCAATTTTTATACACTGAGAACACATTCCTAATACATATATATAATATATATATATATATGTATATATATATATATATATATATATATATATATATATATATGCATGTGCATACCATGGAAAGAAAAGACCTACCTTTCTAAATCACTGCAAGTGTTTACATATGATGGGATGGGGGTAAACCTGCAGAAACTTCCCACAGGGGCTCAGCCAACCAAGAAAAGGAAGAGTGCTGAGAAACAAAGTCCATGTTGTCTGAGAAGCTGGAGGAGAAAATGAATCTTTGGTTTTCTCCTATAACACGCATCCTTTCCAAGGATACCCAACAAGGCTCGTATTTTCTCAAGTATCAAAAAGCTCAGCCCCAAGTCACTGCATCCCTCCCCAGATTCAACACTGATGCCAACCTGTAAGTGATCTCTTGCTGTGCTTTCTCAGTAATAGATTTGGCCAATCCTGCGCTTAGAGGATGGTTTCCATTCTGGCCACTCGAAAATTGGAAATTTCTATTTTCTATTCAACTTCGTCAATTGCTTAAGAGAATTGTTTCTTATTAGAACTATCCTATAGGATGTAAGGGGTTGCTTTCCTGCAAAGAAATGCAATTCCTGGAGGAAGAAATCGCAGCCTATGTCACTGCTGCCCTTCCTAGTAGTGGGGAAATTATGGTCTGACAGTTTCTGTCAGCTGGTACTTTTCTGATATGGATCATTTGTCATTTTGTCAGGAAGACTGGAAAGGAAATGAATGATAGCTTCAATCCACATGACAGAAAGCATACTCATATAAAAATAAGTGCTTGCAATTATGGAGCTGTTGAAAAAAGTCATTAATCCCTAAAATTATCCATCTATCACAAAACAGGCCACATTTGGCTATTTAACAAAATCACAAAGATGAGTTCAGATGCCACTGGTCTCATTGTTCTTCTTCCCTCAAGTGTACCCAGCCAGTAACTTGACAGAGTAAATTCATGATAAAGTAGAATTCTCCCTCGCTCCCAACATCTACCTCTATCTCCATCCTGAAGAAGTCACTGAATGGGTTCTAGTGGGTCTTACATCCAGCCCACCCTACTCTATGCATGAGAAAAAGGATCCCTAATTGTCCAGGCTGAGCCACACACCCTTCTTACAATGGAGGTGGGGTTAAAGGTTCTATATTCCACCAGGACCTTAAGGAGTCCCCAGGGAACAGGAAGGTACTTTAAGCCTCCAGAGCTGTCATTGCCATGACCGTGACCATCAGCCAGCTCCTAGACATGGTGCATCCAAGGGCCCCAGGAGTAGGGGTGGGGAGTCAAGGTCATTTTATTAAAAAAAAAAAAAAGAGGGGGAAGAATCAGTTCACCCTACTGGCATCAAGAAGACATCTCACAGGTGGCAACAGTGTTAGGTGATATTGTCAGGTAGCGAGGAATATATGCACTGTTTTGTGGTGGTCAGACTTGTATTATAAGCTCCCTGGGAAATGGAGATTTGGGATTTCCTGTTTTACTATGCCTTCCACTTTATCTAGGTTCTCTTCTCTTCCTTATCCTCCTGCCACCTGGCTTACAGGTGTCTCCCTTCATAACACAAACGGCTATCCAGTGGCCTTACTGTATTCACATGCTGAAGAAATAGGTCATTTTTTTCTGAATTTAAGCTCTTCAAAAGGTGACTCTTTGTTGCTGGTCAACATTCCCTCTATAAAATAATAACTCTAGACAAAGAAGGAGAAAGTATAGATGAGCAAATAAGGTGACGCAACTGAGGGAGATAGGACGGGGCAAGAGGAGAACTCCCTAATGTACCGGATATACGTTAACAAACATCAAAGTCAACCACTAAGCCAAACATGAGAAGGAGGAAGAGTGGATGGAATGGGGTGAGAATTGAGGAAGGGCTAAATGAGTGATGTGTGCATGTGTGCCTCTACCATCTTGAACTCCATAAAGATGTACAACTACAATGCACCAATAAAAAAAATTTAAAAATAACATAACAGATTTATGTTTTTCTGAAAGTCCCCTTATGGGTTGCTATGGTTTGGATATAGAATATTCCCTGGAAAAGCTCACGTATTGGCAATACAGATATGTTCAGAGGTGAAATAACTGAACCACACCAGAGTTCTAAATTCATCAGTGGATCAAATGATTGATGGGTAAATAATTTGAATGAATTTATTGGGTAGTAACAGAGGCAGATATGACAGGGCTGGAGGAGGCAAGTCACTAGAGGTGTGGTCTTGGGGACCACATGTGCCCCCTCCTCTCCATCTGCTTCTGGCCTCTATGATGAGAGCAACATTCCTCTGTGCCTCCTGGCACCACTGCCACCATTTATATTTTAGGGCCAGCCCTGTGGACTGAAATATCTGAAACTGTGAGCCCCAGTAAACCTCCTCTCCTCCAAGTTCTGTGTGCCAGGCATGTAGACCACAGCAGGGAGAATGATGACTGAAACATGGGCTAGAGGTAAGGCTCTTGGAAGATGGTATGCCAGCCATTCTGAAACCCCAAAGAATTTGAGGTGAAGGCATGAGGTGGCCCTAGCCCCCCTGAAAGGAAGCAGGTGTACAGCCACACTCCCAGCATGCCCCATGACCTTCACTCTTCCTCTCAGAGAGAACATCCTTAGGACCAAAACTGCTCCCCCAGAGCAATGAATTCTTAATGCTTTCTCATTGTGTTCTCTGACACACACTTGTTAATGTGCTCTGATCTCAGTTCCTTGACCAGGCCTTCATTCCCCACACCAAGTTTAAAAAGACTCCATTTAATCCCAACTCCTTCAAAGTGAAAATGGTTCATTTTCTCAAGACTGGTTTTATTTGACTATGCCTTGTGCTTTTCTATTCCCTACTTTACTTTATTATCCTAAATATATTATTTTAGCATTAAGCGTGCCAGTAACTTGGGGGAAACATAATGTTCAAATGTAAAGATCCCAGCTGGGTTGCGACTTTGTGGTTTGGAAGAAAAATATTCTCATTCCAAAGTGCCTTGAAAACTCAAAGGCTTTGTGATAAGCACATGTGGAGATTTGCTCTCTAAAATCCTAAACTGTTCTCTGCTATTCACAAAGTTTCTAAATGCACATGAATAAAACATTATGATTTCTCATAAGAACTATGCTCCACTGTTGCCCAGACAAGAACAGCCATTTGGAAGCCTCCAAGGTGATGTAAGTCCACAGAGTCCCAGCCAGAGGACTTTGCCAGGGCCACTGGGATGGCCCTGGTGGTTCCCACAGTTTCCAAATCCTATGGTGTTTGACGCCTAGGTGTGGGGGATATCATGGGAAACACAATCTCCATCTTAAACTTGACTTCAATTTGTGTCGATGAAGGCACACAAAATGCTACAAATTCACAGCATGATACTTGTTGAGATGTTCCTACTGTGTAAGCTTGGACTTTTGCATTTTTTAGGATACTTTTCATACTCAGATTTTAGAGTTTCACAAACATGCCTTCTAGGTCCTTATATTGGGAGCCTTGACAAAAGCCTCCCTATGTCTGCCTTTCTTAATCCCTCCACAGAGTATTGCTAGAATTATCTTCTAGAATTATCCAGGACTGATCATACTTCCCCTGGTTCAGTGCTATTGCCTTGTCTATAGAAAAAAATGCAAACTTAACAAACTGGAAGTTACATTTCTGGCCAAGATTGACTAATAGGAGGATATATCCTCTAACCTACAGCAACCAAAATACTTACAGAAAATAGGAAATAATGTTTTCAAAACAGTGGGCATGAGGCAATGGGGGGAGTGATCTCTGAGAGACAAGATACAAACAAGACAAGCCCTACAGTTGTTCCAGCTTGCTACACTGGGAGAGTTTCCAGGCTACAGCACAGGATAGAGATGCCAGATCGCTTGACAGACTCCTTGACTTGAGGAGACAGAGCTGAGAGTCCAGAGAAACCAAGGCCATTAGAGTTCATAGGATGGAGTACAAGAGGAAAGAGCTTCACAGAGAAGAAACTCTGGCAATTCTCAAAGTGTTCCCTTCACGCCCTAAGCTAAATATTCATCAGCACATGTGTGCACCCAGACATCCTGAAGCTGGGAGAAGAGCCTCCTCAGAGGTCTAGAGGTAACAGGGCTCAGAGCCCACACAGGACTGAGGACGTGTCTTCCCCTCCTTGTCAGACTGCAAAACCCTAAGATTCATGTGAACATTGGATAGAGGACACAAAAGAGATTACCTTTGTAATGTGAAATAAGTAACCCTCGATTGAGCACAACTCCAGTCTGGCCTAAAAAATCTTAAAAGTAAGATCTAAAAAGATCAAGTTTTGACTACAATTTTGTCACTGAAGCTTAATGCAATTTTAAATATAAATATATATGGATACACACACACACACACACACACACACACACACACACTCCAGATAATTTTACAATGTCTGATATACAACCAAAAATTACCAGGCATACAAAGATACAGAAAAATATGATCCTTCAGAAAGAGAAGAATTCATCAAAACTAACCTACAACTGAAACAAATAATAGATGAGCCAAGACATAACAACAACTGATACAAAAATAATTTATATAGAGAAAAGAGGCAGGTCTTGATTTCTTTGAGACAGAAATTAGAGAGGTTGACAAAACCAGCACTCTAATTCTTTTCTGCTTTTTTTTTATGATCAGCTAACATAATGATTTCACATATTCGTGAGGTGTAGTGTGATGGTTTCATGCACATATACAGTATGTAAAGATCAAATGAGGAAAATTGGCATATCCATCACCCCAAAATTTGATTACTTGTGAGAAAATTTTAAATCTGCTAGATTTTAAATATGTAATATAAAACTACATTATGGCCAGGCATGGTGGCGCACGCTTGTAATCCTCATGCTTGGGAGGCAGAGACAGGAGGATCGCACAGGTTCGAACCCAGCCTCACTGGCTTAAGAGACCCTGTTTCCAAATTAACAATATAAAAAATAGGTCTGGAAGTGTAGCCCAGAGGTAGAAGGGTTTTCAGGAACCCCAGTACCACACACAAAAAACTACATTATGATGTGAGACTATAACGTACCAATTAAAGTATAAAAATGAATAGACAATATAATATTAGTAACTATAGTGACACTACCGTGCAGTGGATGCCAGGACTTATTCCTCCCATCTAATGGTAATGTTGTACCTACTGACCGATCTCTCCCCATCCCTCTCCTTCCTATGCTCTCCCCTTCCTCTGGTAACCACTATTCTACTGAGATCAGCTTTTCTAAATTGCACAAGTAACTAAAACATGTAGTATTTGTCCTTCTGTTCTTGTTTCATTTCATTTAACATGATGTGCTCCAGTTTTATCCATGTTGCCACAAATGACAGGATTTCATTTTTTATAGCTAAATTATATTTCATTCAGCTCATAGTCTACATTTTCTTTATTCATTCGTCCATTGTTAGACATTTAGGTAGATTCCATATCTAGGCTATTATAAGAAATGCGGATATCTCAACGACATACAGATTTGTTTCCTTTGGATAAATACTGATGAATGGGATGGCTGCTAAAAAATTAATGAAAATACAACGATATTCTTCACAGAAACAGAAAAAAGACATCCTACAACTCACATAAACCCACAAAAGATTCCCTATAGCCAAAGTAATCTCGAGCGAGAAGAACAAAGCTGGAGACATCATCCTAGCTGACTTCAAAATATACCACAAAGCATGCCAGGCATGGTGGGGCACACTTGTAATCCCAGCATTCGGGAGGCTGAGATCAGAGGATCATGGTTTGAGAACAACCTCAGTGGCTTAGTAAGGCCCTGCGCAACTTAGTGAGACCATGTTTCAAAGTAAAGAATAGAAAAATAGAGCAAGGAGTGTAGTTCAGAGGTCCAATGACACTGGGTTCCATCCCCAGATCAGCAAAAACAAAAAAATACACCACAATGCTATCATAATAGCATGGCATTACAATAAAAATAAACACACAGAGCAATGGAACAGAACAGAGAACACAGAAATAAACCTACATGCAGCCAACTGATTTTCAACAAAGGTACCAAGAACACACACTGGGGAAAGGAGAGTCTTTTCAATAAATAGCTGGGAAAACTGAATATTGACAAGCACTGGAAAGAAACTAAACCCTATCACCACACGCACTGGGCCATTCTGAATCCCCTTTCCCACCAGGTGAGGCTACACTCCTGGTCCCACCTGCAGTCACTTCCTGGGCAGGCATACCTGAGAAGTCAGTCGCTGGACACCCGTTGCTTCAGAAGCCCCCCTGCGCCCGTGCTCACCTGCCCAAGCCAGGCTGGGTCTACCTGCTGCTCCTGGATCTCTCTGCCTACCTGAGTTCCTGATGGTGGGCTGTCTGCCCCACTCCCACACCCCCTGGCACCAGCCCCTGTGGCACTCACCGTGTCACAAAGTGACCTTTTCAAAATGAAAACCTGTCACTTCCTACTTCACACCCTGCAATAGCATAAAGATAAAAACTCTGTTGGAGTACAGGGCTCTGCATAGCCTGACCCCACCTGCCTCTCAGCCTGTCACCCAGGAGGGGCACACTGAACCCAAGACATCCAGGCCTCCTCCACCCACCTGCAAATCCCTCCTCCTGCTTAACTCATACTGCACCTGCAGGTTTCAGTTAAATGCTCCCTTCCTCAGGGAAGATACCCCGACCTCACTGAAGCAATTTCCCACTGGAATCTCAAGAGCATCCAGTGCCTGGCCTTCCACCACCCAATCACAATCATAGTTTTGCAGTCTCTGGGGTTTGGGGGCCAGCACTGACCTGCTCCACTAGACCCTGACTCCTCAGGGCAGACACCCTGTCTACCTTTACATCCCCAGCACCTAGCTCATGATTGGCCTCAACAGGCATTCATGTGCTGAGTGACAACAGGCCTACCAGGCTGAAGGAGCCTGGTAACCCTGGGGTAAAACGATGATACCAACTATAAAATGAACACTATTAGCCAGACGTGGTGGTGCATGCCTGTAATCCCAGTACTTGGGAGGCTGACACAGGAAGATTGCAGGTTTGAGACCAGTCTCAGCAACGTAGCAAGACCCTCGGCAAGCCCCTGGGGCTGTAGCTAAGCGGTAGCTCACCTCTGGGTTCAATACCCAGTACTACAAAAGAAAGAGTAACAGAATGCTATTAGCTCTCTCATCTTTCAGGGGCAGTTTTTCTTCTCTTTCAAGAATCCTGCTGCTTTGGACTGAGAAATTGAAGGACCAAGGGTGCATCTTGTAATCCCAGTTCTTGGAGAGACCCTGTCCCTTATGTATTTTGATCATGATTTTTGTTATCAATTATTCTTTGCCTCTGTGTGATCAATTAACAAAATCCCTGCAGCGTGGTGTTGGGGACCACTCTGCTGATGCAGTTTACGGTGATGGTCTCCTGCCTGCCCCTGCAGCTAACTGGATTTGCAAAGCACATCCTCCCTGGAGCTCCAGATTTATGTACATGAAATTGGACTGATGGAATTACTGATGAATGGTGGAGCACAATTGAATCAAACTGGCCATCCCAAACAGATGTAAATACGTTTAGAAGTTGGGAAAAGCTGATGCTAGCTTGATTTATGCCTCTCCTGCCTCAAAGACAACAATAGGGACTTCTGTTTATTTAATTACGTCATTGTCAGGACACAATAGATCTTGTGCCAAATGGATCTCAGGTAAACATTCCCTGTGCTGACCTGCTGAAACCCCAGCCTTCCAACCCTACAGTCTTCCCTACTCTACTCTCAGGACTGGGGTTGGGTTTAGCTGATCTTTTCATTGGATTTTTTGGTTTTGTTTTGTTTTCTCTCATTTTTCTGTAACATTTGCATACTTTACTCTATAGTTCCTTACATAGGAAAAAAAAGATACAGAATAGGGTGGGTTTCCAAACAGAAAAGGCAACAGAATTGCTTTGAGAACTGTGGCCTCCCCATGGCTGAGTTCTCTGGCCTGGGTTTGGGCCCCTGAGAAGAAATGTAGGGGAAGCTTCTTGTGTTCCTCAGGACCCCTAGACATTTTCATAAGAGTCCATCATCTTATGAAACCCCATCCAGAACCAAAACTTAAGGATAGAACTGCCCACTGGGCTGTGAACATTCTAGCATGCTCCGGGGTCCTGCCTGGCTAGTGCAGGGCACTATGGCAGTGTCCCTGCTTATCACAAGTCCCTGGGTCACATTCACTTTTTATACCTCCAGGTTCCTTTCCAATAGTTACTGATTGCATGTTCAACTCATTTGATCCCCAAAATATTCACAGTTAGCAGGGCAGGTGTCCCCATCCCCACCTTTGAGCCATGGAAACCCAAGCCCGGAAGTAGACACCTATTCCTCCTGCTCGCCGGCCTCTCCTCCCCTCAGTTGATACTGGCGTCTTCCTAGAGACTGTCTCTTCCCACGCGCAGTTGGTTTTGATAAGGCTATAGTCACTCAAGAGCCCCATGGCTGCTCTGCCACCAGCACTGCCTCCCTATGCTGAAGGAAAGGGTCACCACTAAGAGAAATCCATCTCTCTCTTCTCTTTTCTCTTTTCTTTCTCTCTCTTCTCTTCTTTCCTCCCTCCCTTTCTCCTCCTCCTCTTCTTCTTCCTCCTTCTCCTTTTCCTCTCCTTTCTCTCTCTTCCTCTCTCCTCTCTGTAAGATTGTAGAAAATGCGAGGTACTTTACACTCTCCTCTTCTCTCCTCTCTCTTCTTTTCTCTCTTCTCCTCTTCTCTCCTCTTTCTCTCTCTCTCTCCCTCTCTTCCTCCTTCCCTCCCTCCCTCTCTCTCTCATTAAGTAAAGAAGCCAAAGCCAAAGGCTGTTAGGATGCAGGGATGGCCCATGGTGTCCAGTGTAACACACCCTGGAGGGCCCTGTCTGCTTAGATCCCACTTTCTGCTATCTCACTCCTGGTCTCCTAACAAATGCATTTCTTCTTGCATACGTTAACTAGAGTTCAGTTCTTTGCTTGTAACCAAAGAACCCAGGAATAGGTTTGCAGTTTTGCTCAAGTTTGCTGTCTTGAACACAAGTCTCTTGACTAAATCTAGTGTTTGTGTTATGCCATGAAGGAAAGTCTCCGTAAAATTAATTTTACCCAGCACAGATAGGAAGATGGTAGGAACAATGCAAGAAATATAAAGCTCCTCCATTTTCTCGGAGTGATTCTGCCTATCAGGAACATGTGACAGTGTCCAGAGACATTTCTGGTTATCACAACTGGCAGAGGAGGAGGCCTGCTGTTGGTATCCAGTAGGTAGAAGCCAGGGATACCACTAAATATCCTGCTACACCCAGGATAGACCCTCCCCAACAAAGAATTATTTTTTCTCAAATGTCAATAGTACCAAGGTTTAGAAACATACAAAATGGGATTATCCGCTGTATTATTGACTGTAAGACCAAGCAGTGGTCCAAAAAAATTAAAATAAAAAATTACACTCTAACTTCTTACTGGCTTTGCTCTTCAAAGGCTTGCAACCTACTGTCACCAGGTTTTTTGTGGACAAGTGACTTTCTTCCCGTGGTGGTTCCACAATCCAGACTGTTCCATCATGTGACATCGCCATCTCAACGTAGGGTTTCCAGGTGGCCTTCCAATCCAGCTGTTGTCTGATACTAGATCGAGAATATGTTTAATTTGGAAACTATCTCCAGGTACTTCTAATCAGAAGATTTTCTGAACACTATCCCATTTAATCCTAAAAGGCAGGTAACTATGGTGCCTGACACATTGCCTCATACTCTATGGCACTCCACAAACGTTGGATGGATGGATGGATGGATGGATGGATGGATGGATGGATGGATGGTGATACTGGAAACCACATGAGCCAATAATGCAAGTGGTGATGTCTACAGGTGGTGGCCATGCAGGTCCCACCCGGACCACTGCTCCACTGGAGACTTGAGACTGTGCAGAGGAGTGGGGCTTGCTCCTCTTACCCAGCAACCATTTTAGTGTCATTTGCAGGGAGAAATGGCCCCTCTCTTCCTAACATTTGTCCCCATTTTGAAGAATGTACTCTGTGTGGCAGTATAGGAGTACCAATTTTTCTTTGATTTCTTACAGAACTGTATGTGTGTGGCACCATCTCCAAAAGCAGGCAGTTATGACTCCAAACAAGATCCCTTCTCTCTACATAACTGGGAAAATTACTATCTTCATTTGGGCCTCAGTTTTGCTACCCATGAAACTGGAATAAAAAGGATAAGTAGCTCAACAGTTGAGGTGTGGGTTTGTGAGCAAATGCATGAGAAACAGCACTATTCTTACCAATGAGGATCAAATGTGACTTAAAGAGTAAATTAAATATTGGCTAAATAATAATAGCTTTTAGTGATCATTATTATTGATGATAGTAAAGAAATGAAATGAACTAATCCCAAAGCAGTAACCTGTTTTAAAGCATATCTCTTTTTAAAGTATTCGTTTCCTTGATATGTTAAGAGATATATTTTAAGCAGATATATCTCTGTTTAAAGTATATCTCTGTTTCCTTGATATGTCTTTAAGATTTCTTCTCTAAGACAGGAGGATCATATATTCAAAGCCAGCCCCAGCAACTTAGAGAAGCTCTCAGCAACCTAGTGAGATCTTGTTTCAAAATAAAATTTATAAAAGAGGATGTGGGTGTAGCTTAGTGATATAGTGCCCCTGGGCTCCATCCCTAGTGCTGGGGGGGAGGTGTTCTTTTCCCTCAATCATAGAACCAAATTACCTAGATTTGAACCTAGATTCACCACTAGCCAGCTGGGTGACACTGGAGAAGTTTCCTAACCTCTCTGTACTTTCGTGTCCTCATCTGTAAAATGAAGTTGTGTTAGAACTTAACTCAGAGGTTGTCATGAGGATTAAGTGAACTGATACTTACAAAACAGAATGGTAGCCCTACACAGTGATCACTACTGGAGTTTGCTAAGCAAATGAGACAGAATGCCGGGGAATTTGGAGTCAGTAAATACATCCAGTTAGTTCACTTCCAGACATTATATTTTCACAAAGTTGCTAGGTTTACACTGTTTTATTTGTGGGCTCACTATTGGATCAATTTTCAATTTGGAGTTATATAAGGCTGGCAGAGCCAGGCCATATTCACCATCCAGGTCTATTCAACTTGATGGGTAGTGATTCCTGGGATCTGACATGAATCAAGAATCTTCAAATGCCTTGCTCACTGAAAACTACTGGAGTCCAGCTGGTGCCGAGCCCCAGGACAAAAAAAAGTGACATCAACTTCCAGTTAGCTTTAAAACTGTGAAAGTCTAGGGTGCCGTGGTGAACAGACTTTGGATCCAGCAGATGGTGCCTGGTAAACAAGCCCTTCAAGATGGGCAACAGCTGGAGGAGGGCAAGAGGCCCTCAGGAGCAAGCTGTTTTGCATATGAATTGTTGCATATCTCATCAAGTTTTCCTGAGGCTTACCAGAAGGAAGAGGATGCCATAAAGCTTTCTCTATAGAAGCTGTGAAGAAAAATGTCTAGTGAACACCATCACCTTCTTTTGAAATTTCACCCTCAGGTAAAGAACTAGAAGAGCTGAGAGCTCTCGGTGTAGACCCAAGAGGTACAAGCAGCCTAGGGAGACCGGTGGTGACCTCTCGCCTCTCACTCTGAGCCTCCATCCGGCCGTCGGCCTTGGACTAGTGCTCCAGCCCAGCTCTGACTTTGCTTCCAATTACAGGATATTAAACTCTTTTCAGTTCTGTCTTCTGATCAGAAAGAATCAGGGTTGCCTCCTTTGCTTTCCAAGACCTCTGAGAAAATCCTCCATTCCATCCACAGCCCCGTGAAGCCAGCTTCCTTAGCCAAAATTTAATTGACAAGGTTTCATTTCATCTTCCGCCAACTTATTAATCAGAATTTAGGTTTTCCTTTTGCTAATGCATGGTAGACTCTAGCAAAATACTTTGATGTGATGTTCTTTTCAAAGTTCATTTTATTTGTTCTCTTAAGTTCTATCTCCCTGTGAAAACTATCTGTAGCAGCTTACTATTTAAAGTTTTCATCTCACTCTTTAAAGGTGACAGTTTTATCTTAAATAAGCAGACAGAGTTGAAAGCTACCACAGTCCACCCCTTGTCAACTTGACAATCATACATACCTCTTTTGAGCCATATTTAACTTCCAAATAAAGATGATAGCAAAGTCACGCTTCCATCTCACATGTACACCTGAAAACACTTCCCCAAAGAAGATAGAGAGCCCCCTTGTCTTTGGACTACAGCCATCCCCATTCTAGGTGAGTCACACTGCCCTTTTGCATATCTGTGATGCAAATACTGAGATATAAAGTTGACTACTATTAGCACATCTTATGTAAGATGTCAGAGGGATAGGAGGAGGGTAGGAAATAATTAACATGTGCAAATATATGTGCCTATCAAAATAAAGAAGAAATGCTCATAACTATTATGCTGTGTGCAACCAACTGCATCCTCAAGCTGGTATAACCTTCTTCTTGTAATATTCATTCTACCAAGCGTCTCTCTTCAGCAAGCACATCAGCTAGTCTTCACTCCCCACCTCTGAGGTGACCCAGACTTCCAGCTCTAAAGACTCTGGGCTATCCTAAGTCCTGGCTGAACTGAGTGATTGCAGCTTTTCGTGGACTTATGCCACAGGCACTGGAGTTCCAAGAAGCACTAGGAAGTACTCTTCTTCATCCCTACCTGATAGAAGCCACCATGGATGGAGTTAGTCAGCCCAACCAGGACAGAAACTCTTCTTTGCCTGTTTATTCACTGGTATGAAGAGCCATGTTGACTCTGTGACAGATATTAGTCAATGAGCTTGCACCTCCTTAATTCATTTAATTCTCACAATCACGCTATGAAGTGGGTCCTATTATTTGCCCATTTTACAGATGTGACCAAGGGAGAAGTTAAACAGCTTCCCAGGATTGCACAACTAATAGAAAGCTGAGCAAACAACTGCATAGTCAGCCAGACATCAGCATCCTTCCTCGTAAGCGCCAAGCCACAATATTTACTACTTTGAATAAGATCTGAATATTAAGAAAGATATCGGGCATTCACATTAAAACCAAGAATCTCTACAAATTTGGTTTTGAAATGAAAGAACTCATTAGCTGGGAGTGCTGGCACATGTTTGTAATCCTAGTACTTGGGAGGCTGAGACAGGAGGATCGCAGGTTTGTGGCCAGCTTCAGCTACTTAGTGAGATCATCTGCAACTTACTGAGAACTTTATCAAAATAAAAAATAAAATATAGGGCAGGGGGTGGGGGGGTAACTCAGAGGTAGAGTGCCCCTGGATTCCATCCCCAATACTTCAAAAAAAGGAACTTGGTAAGAGCATCTGTAATCATAAATATCTAATTTGTGCATCACTCATACTTAATTTAGGGGTGCCATAATGTGCTTCAAATTCCCAGAAAAGCAAAATATTTCAATGCTAGTTTTCAAAAAGCATAAAGACACAAAATAATGGGTATGTATGTTAGGGTTGTGAGAGTAATACTAAAGTAAATCAGATGAGTTGCTTTGAAAACCAGGCAGGAACAAGGTCTGTTGACACATCCTTCCACTCGATGCTTGAGCTAAGAGTCGAGAGCACGGATGGGGAAGTGGGGTGGTCATGGGAGAGACAGAAGCTGTGCCAGGGTGTGGAGACAATTGGGAGAGACAGAGGATGTGGCATCTCCGCTACTAGAAGCCAGAACACACGGCAGACCAAGCATCTAAGAAAAAGGACGGCCACAGCCACACAAGCTGAGCAGAGGAAGGGGAGAGTCCTTAGGTCAATCTCCCCTTTCCCCACTTCTTGTATTTATAGAAATCCAGGGCTATGGGGAGCTCCAGAGGACTTTGATTCAGGACAAAGAGCCTTAAATTCCATTAAAAAAAAAAAACAACTAATGGAGCCATGGGATCTAGTTTTTATTTCCCTGATTCTCCTCCTATTCTCTTGGTGATTTTAGGAAAGCTATCTCCATTCTTCCCAAGACCTCAATTATATTATTTGCAAAATGGGTGGGGGCTCTGAAGACAAGAGACTTCCTTTCTGGTGCTAACGATATTAAATTCTATGGCACTAGATGTTCTCGCCCCAAGAGGGACGGCCTGGCCCCCACTCAGGAGGACATACTCTTGCTGCTAAGTGTGCCGCTGAGGCTGCTGCCGCTGTGGGCTTCAGCTGAGTCCCACTCTGTCCCGTCAGTGTCCGTGTGGGTGATGGGTTCACTCGGATCCACCATCACTGTGCCATGCTCCCTGAAGGCCACCAGATGGCTGAAATCACAAGTCCATCTGTGCCAGACCAAGAAAAGCCACCCCATGCTTAGAGTAATCCCTTGACCGCAGCCCTGGGAACAGAGCGTTATCCCGAAGGGAGCCAGGAAGCCCCAGCCATGCATGATCGGACTTTTCATACACAAGGAAATACTTTTCATACAGACCCGTTGTACCAAGAAAGACATGATGATGTAGTGTTCTTAAGACAAGAGTGAACCTCAGAAATGTCAAGCAAGAGGACACATGACAGGTGGCAACCATTTGGGCTCCTGAGCTAAAAGCAGACAAGTTGATAGTAATCTGGGTAGAAGAGCAAATAGCTTGAACTACACATTACACGGATAGACGTTTGTGCTCGCGGGTGATGTATTGTATAAGATGTGAAGCGTCCATGCTCCACAGGCCCGAGTTAAGATCCGGGCTCTCTTGTCCTTAGACCAAACAGGTCACATGACTCACTTTGTCTAATTATCACCTCGAGCTCATGATAGGGGCTATTTCTGTTCCACTCCATAGAAGAGAAAACAGCTTTAGACAGAAGACATGCTTGCCCAGGGCCACATGCTGAAGGAAAGAGTTAGGCTTTGAATCCAGTCTAACGCCAGACTACCCTGTTCTTTACTTACACTGGCCCTTTTTAAGCAATGTGGACTCTTCCTATAGAGAGCCAATACATCTGAGTCTAAACTTTAGTGTTTGTGTCTCACGCACATTGGCCTGGGGCAGGCGGAGCAGCATGCTGTGATCTAAGATATGCACATTAAACCTGGACCAAGAGGTGCACTCAATGCCATTTGACTAAATAAATCACATGCCAGGCCCAATCGCTGGAAACACAGGCATGCAAATACCATAAAACAAGGAGCCACTGCTACCACACACCAGCGGGGAATGACCCAATGAGGGAGTGTTAAATTGTGCTATCTCCTCAGAGACAGTGCTCTTTGAAATAAACCTCAAAGCACAGTAGGAACTCACTGGCAGAGAGAGAAAGGGGAAAGAAAATGTGTGTTTAAGGTAAATCCTCAGAGTCAGGCGGAGTATGGTGCAGCATCCTTGCAATTCCAGCAACTGGGAGGCTGAGACAGGAGAAGCAGAAGTTTCAAGGCCAGCCTTAGCAATTTAGCCAGACCTTCAACAACTTAGCGAGATCCTGTTTCAAAATAAAAATATAAAAAGGGCTGGAGGTGTAGCTGGGAGGTAGAATGCCCATGGGTCCAGTCCCTAAAACCAATGAATGAATGAATGAATGAATGACCTTCAGGAAATACAGGTAGGTGTGAGAACATCCGAGTCTACTATAACTCTCTCCTAAAAATCTCCAAGCCATTGACCCTTGACTAGTAATATGAATGCTCTGCTTCTCTTTATTAAGCAAGACTGGCACCCCATCTGCCCCAGGCAGTGTGATGGGAATTAGCAATACCAAGGTGAAGCACCTGTGGCCTTGCTGGGCCGTGAAATGAATCGAGCATGGATCACAGCTTTCTTCTCATCCTGCTGGGAGTCACAAAACAAAACACTCCCTCCCAGAACCTGTGGGCAATCATAATTTATTCTTTGAGAGCTGAGAAGAAAAAGGGGTCAGCAAGCACCTAACGGCTCACAGGAATGGCATCTCAGCCACAAAGTATTTCAACCCCAAAGAAGCTTCCTGCTCTAGCTATGGCCACTCAAATTAGAAAAAAAAAAGGGGGGGGGAGGTTGGTGAAGGGGACATAAAAATAAAGGAACTTCAAAGTGAGCCAGCAGGGAATTGAGAAAAGTCATTACTAGAACTAAAGAATCCTTCCTGGCTCCCCTCCAAGGTCCTGCTAGTCTGTCATTTCTACAAAGCCTTACGGAGACAGCTGTGCAAATGCAGAGTTACAGTTGAAGATAACAAACCATAACCGTTAAGAGATGCTATGGGAAGAAAACGAAAATTGGTTTCAGATCCATAATGTATATTCAGGACCACTTTTTTGTAGCGATATCTCAGTTGATGTCACCTTTTCTGATTTTCTGATTCTCTGCCTTCCTCTTCCCCACCTTTGTTTGATGTCACCTTTTCTGATTCTCTGCCTTCCTCTTCCCCACCTTTGTTTCTAGGTCCGTTCCTAATTACATCCCCAAACCATTTCCACAATTGCCAAACACCTTCTCATTCTATCCAGAGAGTCATCTTTGGACCTTTATTCAGGTTGTACCTCCTTCTTCAAAGTCTTCTTGGGTAAGAAAGAATTATGCTGAGTCATGTCCAGCCCAAGGAAAAGTCTAGAAAGCCCTGCACCCAAACAAGCTCACAATTTTGCTTTTCTTTTTATTTCGCCTTTCCAATCGCCAGCCCACCCTTTCCTTTTGTTCAATATCGTTTCAAATTATTTCCAAAAATATTTGTTGTCCAAGTTTTGAAAAGCAAATCAGAGCTTAAGTTACGAATGGGGATATTTCCTTTTAGGGAAAGCCCTTGATGAAATATTTTATAAAGCAAACAGAAGGTTCTACAAATATTTGCATCAATCACAGTCCACTCATAAATCTTTAAATGTATTTTTTTTAAACCGAGGCACTACTTTCTCTAAATTCTTAACAGTTTACATGGGCGTAGCATTTCATTTGTTGATACTCATCATTAAAAGTAAACCTTGGAGGAGCCCCACATGGTGTCCCACACCTGTAATCCCAGGACCTGGGAGGTTGCGACAGGAGAATCGCAGGTTCGAGATCAGCCTCAGGAATCTAGTGAGATGCCTAGCAACTTAGAAAAACCCTGTTTCAAAACAAAATATAAAAATTAAAAAGGCCTGAGGGTGTAGCTTAGAGGTAGAATGCCCTTGGGCTCAATCCCCAGTACTACTACTACTACTACTACTAATAATAATAATAATAATAATAATAATAATAAATAATAATAAATTTAACCTTGGGAAGAGTCACATTCCATTACAATCATCCCCCCCTAGAAACACAACAAAATATCAACTTCTAAAACTTTATAAGAAATAGAAAGCCAAGACAGGAGATTGTGAACGCAGAGGGGTTTCCTTGCTCACTGCGACCAACTGGCGACAGGATGATTTCTTTTTAAAGACTTCTACAAATTGAGCCAATTAAAATTTTACCTACCTTGGAGGCAATTTTGTGAGGTTTCTCCATTTTCAAATGAAGTTCACATCTCAAGTGTGCTCGCTGAAAAAATCTAGAGGAAAAAAAAGGCAATCCACTCAGATGAACTTGAATGAATTTGAGTTAACAGGAAAGCTCTGGGCTATCGGGAAAATCCAGTCTATGTGGCGATTGTTATTTAAAAAGAAATTTTAAAGACTAATTAGAAATATTACCCCAAAATTCTCTCTGTATAAAATCACAGAGATAGCAAACTGAACTAGCCTGGTTAAGAATGATATGAAGCTTGTCTATTTCTTTTGTTGTTTGATTTTAGCTCACCTTCATTTCTCCTTTCCCAGGCTCTTGGGGAAACAGTATCTTGGGTCTCTGCCTAGAATCTCCCTTAAGTAGCCTCCTAGGCCAAAGGTTTATGGCATGGAAACATCTGGTGATACAGTATCACCTCACCCTTTTTCCTGAGGCCCACCAAAGCATCTTCTCACACAGCTGCCTGGAACATCTGTCTCAAGCATCATCACCCGGCTGTGGCCCCTGGGCAGCAGCGCTGACATCACCCAGGAGCTGATTGTAAATGCAAGTTTCCCAAGCCCCACGTTGATCACTGAATCAAAATCAGGGGTGTATGATGCTGCTTTAACAAGCTCTCTGTGTCATCTTGTGTATATCAAAGTTTAAAGACAATGGCTGACTTAGAGAAACAGAGAGAGAATTCCAGCAGGGAGGTGATGGGATGGGTCAGAAGACTGCCATGCTCTCTTTCTACAAGTCTGATGCACTTCTGCCTGCTCACAGCACACCAGTTATTTAAAAAAAAATGATACAAGATGAAAAAATGGAAAATGACCTGAAGTCTCATTGAATAATTTCCTTGAACTTTGGACATGAGGATTCAAAAATTAATGACTCAAGATTTTGGGGAATAAGCACAATGTCTCACTTAGCTCTCGGGGTCTCCAGAGAGCATCTAATTGAGACCCATAAGTTGGAAGGAATTACTTAAAGGGTTTATTTATGTTCTGAGAAAGGGGTGCATTCTGCTGATTTCTAAAAAGGGGATTTAAATAAAATCAATTGCTTAACCCTTACTGTAAGTAAGCCAGATCAATCCATGCTGCAGGCAGTCATGTCAATGTACAACAAGAAAATTTCACTGCAGTCAGCAGGCTTTCAAAAATACTGTAAGTGTCCAAAGACTCTTTGTTACCTTCAAAAATAATAAGTATAGAGGAAAAAAAAACAATTTTAGCAAAGACTAGAGTCTCCTGCATGTAGGGGAAGGGGAACACCCAACCCTAATTCATGCCAAGCTGCATAATTTAGTCTCCTGGGTTAAGCTGCTGTCAACCCGCTCTTCATCACTGAACAGTCGCTGAGCCTTTTCACGATTTGCACCAACGGGGGTGTGTCTGAGTGAACAGATGGTGGGCTGGCACCGCTGAGGTGGGCGGGCTCAGCGCCAGCCTCCTTACTCAACAGTGTGCTCTTGGCATCATGGGATACCCAGGTCTGCAGCCCACACTGCCACACTCCACCAGGACTGGGGCTACCTCTCCCACAACAGAGGACTGCATCTTTAGTGGGTACCCAGGAGATCAGCTCTACCTGCAGCAGGCTCCGCCCCACCTCCTGCCCCACAGTGACCCAGAACACCCATGTTCCCATCCGCGCCATCCACCTCACCACTCCAGGCTCAGCCCTCTGCAAGTGAGCCCCACTCCCCTGGACTGGATCGACCGCCCCTGATTCTGTGAGAACTCTCCCACCCGCTGAAGAAGCTGACCTTCCACTGAGAGGCAATGGAGCTGGCATTCTGGATTTTTCTGGAAAGCATGAAGACTGAGCAACTGAAAAGACACAGAGCCGAAGCCAGGCCCCCTCCACTGTGGGCAGCCACTCAGGGCCCCAGAGACATCCAAATCCCAGGCTTGGAACCTGGGAATGAGTAGGGGTGGCAGGGGCGATGAGGTCACCCATCAGCTGACCTTGAGAGGGGAAAGGCAGCCCAGGTTATCCAGGTGGCTCAGCCTAATTGCATGAGTGAGAGGAACAGTGACGACGAGAGGGGAAAGGCCTCGGCCCACCCCTGTTGGCTTCAAAGCCAAGAGAAGGCGACTGTGAGAGGCGCAGGCAGCTCTTAGGGATGGCAGAGCATGGCAGTGGATTCCCCCTAGGCCCTCAAAGAGGAAGAGCCAGCCCTGCCAACAGACAGTTTGGCCCAGAGCAACAGCCACAGAGGCATCTACAGAGCCATTCATTTCGTTTGGTTTGGGTATTCGGGATTGAACCCAAGAGCATTCCACCTCCAAGCTACATTCCCAGCCCCTTTTTAATTTTTTATTTTGAAACAAGACCTCACTACATTGCCGAGGCTGGCCTTGAACCTATCATCTACCTGTCTCAGCCTCCCAAGTAGTAGGATTGCAGGCATGTGCCACCACACCTGGTCCCAGAACTGTTAACATACAAAATGTGTGCTGTTTTGAGCTCCTTCACTTGCGGTCATTGGTTACAGCAACTCTAGGCAACTCACAGGACTGTTGAGAACTATGAGATAAGGCCGCTTACAGAGGAGCCTGGGTGGGCTTGGCAGTGCCTGCTTGGCCCGGGCCAAAGAGGAGGAAGGAGGTGGAGGTGGAGAGCCAGAAAGGAGGAAAGGAGGAAGGAGGGGGAGGAGGGGGAGAAAGTGGAGGAGGGGGAGCAGGAGGAGGAGGAACAGGAGGAAGAGGAGCAGGAGGAGGACAAGGAAGAGAAGGAGGAGGGAGAAAAAGTGGAGGAGGGGGAGCAGGAGGAGAAGGGGGAGGAGGAAGAAGAGGAGGAGAAGGAAGAGGAGGAGGAGGAGGAACAAGAGGAGGAGGAAGAGGAAGAGGAGGAGGAACAAGAGGAGGAAGAGGAAGAGGGGAAGGAGGAGAAGGAAGAGAAGCAGGAGGAGGAGGAACAGGAGGAGGAGAAGGAACAGGAGGAGGAAGAGGAAGAGGAGGAGGAGAAGAAGGAAGAGGAGCAGGAGGGGGAGGAGGAGGAAGAGGAGGAGCAGGAGGAGAAGGAAGAGGAGGAGAAAGAGGAGCAGGAGAAGGAGGAGGGGAGGAGGAGGAGGAAGAGGAGGAAGAAGAGCAGGAGGAGGGGGAGGAAGAGAAGAAGGAGGGGGAAGAAGAGGAGGAGGAGGAGAAATGCCTTGTTTCTGACCACTGACTCATCCCTGATATTTTACAAAATGCTTAACTGGTAGCAACTCAAAGAAATAAGCCCATCATCTTCATTACTGATTGTATAACACAAATTTTATTTGCAACTCTTAGAAAAATGAAGCTGTGTTTTTTGCCTACTTAAAACAATCTTGACAAAACAATTTTAGATAATGTCTGAAAAAACACGCAATATGGGTGTGATGAAACTGTTTTCAATGTGCCTAGTGGAAAAATACGAGCTAGCATTAATATTTTACAAAGCCTTTATCTTGTTAGAAACATTTTTACTTTACTGGCTAATTATATGTCATAGCAGTGTTTAAAATATACAGTATTCAGATGGTATGTGGGCTTTGTTGTCTGTTTTAGATTTGCATGAGTTCACACTTGGGTACCTTCTCGCCTGGTAGAAGTAATAAAGATAATCAAAAAAGGGGCAGATGCTGTAGTAAAAGATACAACTAACTTAAGCAGGTGGTTTTACTACTGGAAGAACCTGAGAGTCCTCTGTCACACTCCAGTGGCCTCTGCCCCCGGGGAGAGGAGAGCCTGTAAGGTGTTTGGCCCCGGGGCAGTCAGCTGAGGGGTGCTGCAGGGTAGGAGCCTCTTCTCTTACTCCTCCATGATGATGAGAGCTTCAGTCCCCTCTGTCAGTCCGGTCTCATCTCATCAGCCTTCTCTTGCAGGACTCTCTCTTGCAATTTCATTCTCTCTGGTTAGGAGACACTCCCCCTGCAGAGGGGTACAGGGTATGTCAAGCCCCTTAGATTTAGGAGACAAGGCCTCCCTTGTGCCAAGCCCATTGTGGCCACCCGGGAGCCTGCCTCGGTGTGGGGTCCACCAGCGGTTATATCTGGGGCTGGCAGGATGTTCTCCGCCATCTCCACTAGTGCCCTCCGGACATGTTGTGGGGAGCTAAGGTGAGACTCTGGTGAGTCCTGAGGCCACAACGGAATTCCCAGAGCCATTCCAGCCACCCCTCAAAGGGTAACACTGGAGAAGAAGAAGGAAGCAGAGGAAGGGTTTGGGGAAAAGGATGGCAGGGAGAAGAAAGAGAATCACTCGGCCTGTGGCCAGTCACATAGTTAGGTTGAAACCACCTCTAGACCATCAGGAGGCCCCGCGTCCCCAGCACCAGGGTGCCCCCCGGCACCATGGGGAGCCTTTTCCATCCTGACCCTTTTCACCGAGCTGGTGCAACATATGAAAGCCTCCACTCCGCTGAGTTATCTCAGGCACGAAGTCGGAGACTGTGGGAGAGGTGCTGCATGAACCCGTGCGTCTCCCGCAGCTGGTGAGCTCTCGGGAAGGGGCCGTTTTCTGTTTCCGTGGCTCCTCGCACTAGACATTTCAGCTGGAGTGAGGTCAGAGGCCGCCAGCCCAGCCTGCGCTTTTAAATGTGGAGCCACTGGAAAGCCACAGCTTCCAAACTGGAAACCTGGATTCAAGCGGGGAATGTCACGGACAGCCAATACAGCCTGGGGTCGTGCGATATCATTTAGAGATGGGTCACATCTATCACACGAGGCATGTTAACTATTCAAGACTTTTACAGGGAAGATGGTGTGGAAGTGAAGAAGGGCAGGAGAGACATTTTATAATTTATCAGACTGAGTGCAATCACTCAGAGACCCGTGTGTGTGTGTGTAACCCTGCTCCTTCCATGTCTAAGACTATTACCCCAGGCTACAGAGTTCACTGAAATGTTTAACAACAATTTTTCCAAACCTAGAGGCTTTTGCCCTAGAGAAGCATAACCAAGGTAATTTGATCAGTAAAACAGAAACGATCTGTTTCTCACCAGTCCTGTGACCGACTTCTGCTGAATCTTAACAGATGCGGGCACTTATGGCCACTGATTACTTGTCTTTTAATTTGACACTGAATACAGCTCCTTGTCTCTGAGGCCTTCGAGACATCACGTGTTTTCTTTCCACGTGGAGTTGACTCTGTGCCTTTCTTCTCGGATCATCAGTCTTCATTTCCTTTAAACACTTCCTTGAAGTGAGCAGCCATCATCCACCCTGTTTCCCAAAGTTTTCCTGGCAATGATGTCAGGTTGCAGTGAATTTGAACTTCAACCCACAACAGTCATGGTCTCTGCGAGGCTTGCCATCCTCCGGGCCAGAAACCTCCCCTTTGTCTACATTCTGCAAAGCGTTTTGCGAACCTAAGGGCCTTCAGTAAATTATGTCTTGCAGTAGGGGTGATCACTTCCATTTCTACCCTGGGGACTATGGTCATCTATATTTTATCAAGATCTTTGTTAACTAAGTCCATTAATTTTTCAGCAAGCACTCTAAGTGTAGATCAGCTCCTGTATCCCAGGATTAGCCAACTGGTCGTTTTTCATCAAAGGGACTCAATTTGTAATACCCTTAAAGAGGAGCTGTGATTTGTTGTTGTTTTCATGCAGGAAATGCACAGTACTTTACAGATCACCCTCTAGACACGAGTGACCTTGATCTGGGCTGTGCCAAACCTAGGGCCCTGCAGCTCTGAAGTCTGGGTGACAGACCCCACCTGGGGGAGTTCATTGGATATCCAGAACAAGCAGCTTCCTCAAGGCTACATTCCTGCAGGCTGCATGGGCCGAGTCCAACCATATGAACACCTTTACCTCCACCAGGTTAAATACCATGCAGCTGTTCAGTGGTGGAGACCGGAGTGGGTGGTCTGGGTCTCAGCAGAGAGCCGTGGGCCTGGAGTCCAGCCCTCAGATATACTGAATTGCCACCAGGGCCCTCCTAGTCTTGGTTCACTCTTCCAGGTCCTGGGCATTTAGGTCAAATCACCTGACCCAAAACCAATCTCAGCTGCAGCCTCTCCCTGGGCCTTGACTTGCTGTCTATTGTATGAAGAGGATATCATCTACCTTACACAATAATTGTGGCCAGGGATGGTGGTGCATGTCTGTAATGGGAGGCTAAGACAGGAGGATCTCAGGTTTTCAAGGACAGCCTTAGCAACATAAGAAGACTCTCTGCAACTTAGCAAGAACCTGTTTCAAAAAAAAAAAAACTTAAAAAGCATTGAGGCTATAGCTCAAAGGTAGAATGCCCTGGGTTCAATTTTCAATACTTCCTACACACACACACACACACACACACACACACACGCATCAAGATGACGGCAGTGCACAAGCCAAGAAGAGGTTCTCACCAAAACCCAGCCATGCTGATACCCACCAAGAAACAGGGACAATACTCATGAGGATAAGAGATGATACCTCTGGTGAGGTGCTGGAAGCACCAATGTGGAGCAGAGGTACACCGGTCCAGCCCATCACCACTGAACTCCCCTCACAAGCATTTTTCACGAGCACTACATTTCATATCTCACCTCTGGGTGTCTTCCTTGGTCTCTTGGCAACCTATCCCACCGCCCTGGTACGACTGAGTGGTAGACAGTTCATATTCTGATCTGGGATGTCCAGCTTCCAGACTGTGAGAAAGTACATCTCAGTTCTTTCAACCCCCCCAGCCAATGGTATTTTTTTTAATGGCAGCCTGAAAACACCGATACAGAGACAGTGCTCCTTACTTTTGGCACCCTGGAGTCCTGTGATAACCCCGGCAAGCTTTTTTTTAATAGCCAGGTAATCCTAACCTGAGCTCTTTCCCATGATGCTATGGCAGGTTCCTCCCTTCCTAGTGTGACCAACAATACTCAAGAAGCCCATCAATGGCCCCACCGTGGACTGCGGATGTCAGCTGCTCACACTGGATCACCACTTGTCCACTCTACACCCTACACCAGCTCTCCACAGTCTACCCAGCCCTCTGAAATTGTAAAGACCCGTTGCCAAAGTTTAAGGAAAGTGCAGTGAAATTCAACGTGGGAAATAAAGGAGAACAGATGTCAGAGCTCATGGAGAGGTTCCTCATAGGGCTCCTTCTGCTAAGCTCCACAACAGCATCAAGGTTGCTGGGGTTTACTCGTAATCCCAACATAAGACCTTCACGGTCATGTCCTTACTCCTGGAAGCCAAATCTGTTCATGACATAAAAATCTCTGCATAGTCACCCACCGTCCACGGAGTTGCTGACCTTATGTAAAGGAAGCCTCATCTCCTCTTCCACACTCTGATAACAATTTTGTCTTTGCACAGCCAGATGCACAGAATAGTTACTTCTCACAAAGTAGGGAGCCCTGAAGACAGTTCAAGCCCCCATCTCTGACAACACGTAATTGTGTTGAGTATTTGAATATTGTTTAAAGGTTATTGGGATCTCAAGTTCAATACATAAAGAGGGTGCCCCCAGTAGCCCAGAGGAGCATCTTGACCTCTATCTGCATGACCAAGGGGGGCCCTAAATCAAAGAGGGCACCTCCCCCAAAGATTGTTTGTTTCCATCCTAGAATACACTATTCAGGGTTCAAAAACATTTTCCCCTGTCCCAGTTGCATGCAGACTTCACCATCTCTATCCTCTGCTTATCTCTAAGTTCTATTTCTCTGCTGTCAGAGGGCTCTCCCCGGGGAGGTCAGGGCTAGAACCAGCAGAAGCTGAGATCCCTGACTTTGCTTGTGAGCTTGACTTTCCCCAGAGCCACAAGGAGGCCGCAGGATGCTTGGCCATTCTGACCCCAGAAAGTCAGAAAAACCAAAATCCAGATGAATATCTCAGTTCAACACTTCATACCAACCATGAGGCAGCCAGCCATTTATTACACTGCAAATAAGCACGTCACAGCAACAGGCACAGAGTCTGCCTCTTTCCAAGTACAGCTATAAATTTTTCTTCTTAGAGAATGTTTTCTCCTGCCGATTAGTAAATGGTAAGTAGTAAGGGGTATCTGTGTGTCAGCATAGCTTCAAGATATTTGGCCTGTGTATTAGTCATTGTTTCCCAGAAAAACAAACCCATAAAATATATAGTGATATGTAAGAGAATATTTATTAAGGGAATTGGCTCACATGATTATGGATGTAAGCAGTCGCAATTTCTACCATCCACAAACTGGAGAGCCAGGAAAAACAGTGGTGTAATGCAGCCTTGGCCCAAAGGCCTGAGAACCAAGACAGCCAGTCATAGAACTCCCAGTCCAAGGCAAAGGCCCGAGATCCAGGCTAGTGCAGGAGGTGGGTGAAACTGGTATAAATTCCAAAGGGCAAGTACCAAAAAAACCCTCCATTTTCCAAGAGCATGAGAAAATAGATCCTGAAGAAGAAAATAATTTACCCTTCTGCCATTTTGTTCTATCTAGACCCCTAACAGTTCTGATGATGCCCACCCACACATTGAGAACATATCTTCTTTTTCTAATTTTTTATTGGGAAATTGTAGTCATACATCTTAATGGGAAAAAAGATGGTGGAGGCACACATCACCCAATTAACCCTTACCCAATTCTCACCCCATTCCCTCCCCCTTCCTCCTTCCCATGCTTGGCTTAGTGACTGACTTTGTTTGTTTAAGAACATATCTTCTTTATTCAGTCTACTGATTCAAATGCTGATGTCTTCCAGAGATGCCTTGAGAGACATGCCCAGTAGTAATGTTTCACCTGCTATCTGAGCATCCTTAATCCAGTCAAGTTGACACATATAATTATCACCTTCAAAAATTTATACAGTGGGGAGGCAGAAAAATAGACAATATATATCATGCAGTGTGATAATGCAGGGCCCCACTCATAGCAGGAATTTAATAAATAAGTTCTGTGAATGAGTGAATAAATAAATGATATAGTAAAGATATAATGCAATATCCAGTGTGGCACCAAGGAAGGGAATGGGTCATACTAGAAATGGAAGTTGAATTTAATTATAGAATATAGGCTAAGAGGTACTCAGAGGGTAATACTTGGGAAATTTGATGGAGAATACTCTGATTATTAATATCTTATTGGGAAAACAGAGACATTATCCAATGTATAGAGAAGAAAACAGAATGACCAACAACTTAGGTAAGTGAAATTTATGAAATGGAGAAGAAATAAATGGTTTAGTAGGATAGAAATGAAACCAGTAAGGAAACTGGCCGGCTGGGCTGGTACATGAAGAGAAGAATGGGGGTTGCCCCTGGGAAGGATGACAAATTCAGGTGGCCGTACCATGCAGCCTCAAGTCAAAGGCATGCTGTTAAGACTTGAAAAATAAAGAGGGCCTCATACTGGTGTTTCAGAGAAAAGGATGCGACCAAAAAAGGAACTTAGGATGATTGGTTCCACCCAACTCTAGTGCTAGGAGGCTGAAGGGTTTGTGTTTGGGCTGGAGCACCCCCATTACTACCCAAGCAAGAGTCAAAAACTCCTTCCAGACCACCAGGCCTAGGGAGTAAGAGGGGCATGAGACTCAAGCCATTACCAGAAAGGAGAGGACTTCACCTAGCTCTTAGCCAGGCAAGTCCAAACTCACTTTTTGCATTTTGAGGAAAGCATGTGTGGTAGGCAGACTAGTGCCCCCCACCCACCCATTCACCAAAGATTTCTACATTCTGATGCTTGCAACCCGTGATATTATGTCAGAAATGGGAAAAGGAATTCTGTATGTGTGATTACATTGGAAATCTTAAAGTGAAGAGAGGATCCTGGGTTATCAAGACAGGCCCAATCCAATCACAAGGGTCTCTAGGATCAGGGTGGCAGGAGAATCAGAGAAAGACATGTGACCCTGGAGGCAGAATCCAGAGACTGGAGATGGTATGCTGTGGATAACAGGTGGCCTCTACAAGCTTGAAAAGACAAGGAAGCTGATTCTCTCCTGGAGCACCCAGAAAGGAACACAACCCTGCTGACGCCTTAACCTTACCCCAGGGAGAGCCATGCCAGACTTTATAAGGTTACAAAATTTGTGTTATTTTAAGTTAGCAAGTGCATGTCAATAGTCTCATTGCTATTATTCAGAAAAACTAACCATACAGCTTAAAGAAAGTAAAATCTATTTTCTCATAGCTTCTAAAGATCTGAGTTTTAGTCCATGTCAGGCCAAGTCTGTAGAGATCATGGAATGGCAGTGGGAAGTAGAGAAAGGGAGAACAAGGGCTCTGCCCTCACATCATGGAGGTCAGAAACAAGACCAAGCAAACAATGGGATCCGAAGATGGCCCGAAGGACACACCCCGGGACCCCTCTTCTCCAGCCACACCCCACCTGCCTAGGTGACCACCCAGTAAATCCTTAACAATGGATTTATGTACTGATGAGATTACAACCCACAAGAAAATTATATCAACACTGTAATATCTAGAATATACAGAGAACTCAAGAAACTCAGCACTAAGAAAACATATAACCCAATCAAAAAATGGGCAAGGGAACTAGACACTTCACAAAAGAAGAAGTTCAAATGGCCAATAAATGCATGAAAAAATGCTCAACATAATTAGCAATCAGATTCAGATCAAAACTACCCTTAGATTTCACCTTACCCCAACTAGAATGGCAATCATTTAAAACACAAACAACAAATGCTGGTGAGAATGTGGAGAAATGAGAACTCTAATACAGTGTTGGTGGGACTGCAAATTAGTGCAACCACTTTGGAAAACAGTATGGAGGATCCTCAGAAGTATGGGAATAAATTTACCATATGACCCAGCAGTACCACTTCTGGGTATCTACCCAAAAGAATGGAAACAAAACTACCAAACTAATGCATGGGTATCTATGTTCATAGCTGCACAATTCACCATAGCCAAAGTATGGAACCAGCCAAGAGATGTCCATCAACAGATGAATGGATTACAAAACTGTGGGATATGTACACAATGGAATTCTACTCAGCCATAAAGAAAAACACAATTACATCATTTCAGGGAAATGGATGGAACTGGAGGACATTATGCTAAGTGAGATTAGTCAGTCACAAAAAATAAGAAATCAGATGCTTTCCCTAATATGTGAGAGTTAGGGAGAAAAGGGTCATAGGAGGAACTCTAGATGAAGAAGGAATACTATAGATGAGCAAATAAGGTGACCTGAGGAGATGGGAGGGGAAAGAGAAAAACTCTCTAATGCATATAATGTACTTAACAAACATATCAATGTCAATCACTAAGCCAAACATGAGAAGGAAGGAGGGGGATAGAATGGGGCTAGAATTGGGTACGGCCTAATTGGGTGATGTGTGCCTGTATGTCTTCACCATCTTTTACCCCATTAAGATGTATGACTATAATGCACCAATAAAAATATTTTAAAGATCATATCAACTCTGAGCATTAATACATGAGCTCTTCAGGGGATATTTTATATATAACCATAACACTTGGTAATTTATTATAGCATCTATAAGAAACTAATATGACATATCCTTGTTGATATGACTGTCCCCCATTGCCAGGCATACTGCCTCCATGGCTCCTGGCCAGCTGGCGCTGGTAGTGCTGTTACCCTTTGACAATGAGAAACGCCTCCATGGTTTCAAATGCTCACTGAGGAGAAGGGAGCACTCAGCCTTCAAGCACATGTGTTCTAAGGATGGGACTCACATTTCTTTCCTGCCCCTGAACCCTCAAAAGCGTCAACTCCCTGCCATTTTCTCTCAGTCAGTAACAAACTCATCATATTGAAGGCTCACAGCCAGGCATGCTGGCACATACTTGTACTCCCAGTACTTGGGAGGCTGAGATAGGAGAATCACCGGTTCAAGGACAAACTCAGAAACTTAGGGAGGCTCTCAGCAACCAAGCAAGACCCTGTTTCAATCCCAAAAATAAAATAATAAAAATGTAGCTTGAAGGTAAATGCCCCTGGGCTCAATCCCTAGTAAAAAAAAAACAAAACAAAAAGAACCTACCAAGCATTCCAAAAGTGAGAAAAGGGTTGCTTGCCAGCAGATGTTAAAAGCCTGTGGACCAGCCGGGCGTGGTGGCGCACGCTTGTAATCCCCGCGCTTGGGAGGCGGAGACAGGAGGATCGCGCAGGTTTGAAGCCAGGCTTTCTGGCCTAAGAGACCCTGTTTCCAAATAAAAAAGTATGAAAAATAGGTCTGGGAGTGTAGCCTGGAGGTAGAAGGGTTTCCAAGAACCCCAGTACCACCAAAAAAAGCATGCATACAGAAAGGCGTCCCTCTGCCCGCTTGATTTGCTCACGGACACTGGCCTGCATGTAGCTGCGAGTGTTCATAAGTGTATGTTCAACACAGTAAGAGGAAACCACTTGGTGGGGGTGATCTGCACCAGCCTTGGGAGGGAGGGGCTAACACAGGAGCAACTTTCTGTTCCTTATTTAGTAAGGAAGGGAGCTGAACCTCTTGGTGGGTGAGCTGCAGTCCCCATTAGCTCTCTTCCAGGGACCACGGTTGTCTCAGAATCCAGAGTCAGAAGAATGTCCACGTTGGGCCTGAGAAAGTGGCCAACAGCAGGGCCAGCTGGAACCTGCCCTGGCTTAGTGTGCTGCATGGGAGGGCACCTGTCAGTCTTCCGTCCCTCCACATCCACACACCAGTGGTAGTTGGCCGATTTCCCCTGTCGGCTGCCATTCAGATCCCCCTCATTTGATGCTATTCCAGCCACTAATGTGGGAAAGTAGGGGAGCAGGACGGTCAGGGGCTGGACTGCCTTGGCTCTAAGAAAAGGGCGTTGGCAACTGCGCCATGTTTGCCGTCGGCCTGAGAACAGCACCCATCTCTCTCTTCCATAAGAAGGTGGCTGTTTCCAATGGCCCATTAAAGGAACATGACTTCAAGGATATTTGTTCTGCCTCCAGCTACCACTCACTGCCTGCTTCTTTGAATTATTCATTATTGAAATTATGCCATCAGCAGACCCGGTCCGTCTCTGGTAAGGGCGAGTCACCCACAGAGGTTTCAGAAAGCGGGATGTGGATTATGGCCCTCACTTCTGCTTTAACTCTAATTGTTTTTCCTTAAAATCTGAACATCCTGTGGTTAATGCTATAGAAAAGCCAGTCGGATGGAACACGGATTGTCACCAATAGAGACTTGGATGCTTCAGGGTCAAAATGTGTTACTAAGTGTTAAGTACTTTCCCTCAGCTTCAGGGGAATTTTCAGCTGTGTTCCATTTTTAATCTTCTTCAAGAGAATGTCATCACCTAAAACATGTGAGTAGAATATCTTAAAAGCCAGAAAAGTCTTATCCTTATGTTTCCAGAACAAGTCTCTGCCTGAGTTCTCACTGAGATTCTGAGATCGCTCTCACTGGCTCTCTCTGTCCTCTCTTTCTGATGTCCAAGGAGGCACACACACATACACCTTTGCACATTGCGCACACACACGTATAAATACACACATGCACCTTTGTGTATGTGTACACACATGCACATAGCACACGTGTATAAATGCACATGCATCTTTGCACACATGTACATGAACACATATACACACATTTACCTTTGCACTGCACACACGTGTATAAATATACACATGTACCTTTGCACACACACATGTGTATAAATACAAAAACATTCACCTTTGTGCACATGTGCACACACATGTATGACACATTTGTATTAATATACACATGCACCTTTGCACATGCCCACACGTGTACCTTTGCACATGTGCACATACGTATGTATAAATACACACATGCATATGCATAGCTGAATGTCTTTGGACTTCAACTTTTCTGTCTTCAGCTTAGATTTAATTCATGAGATTAGAAAAAGTATACAAAAGAAAAAATCTATCCCACTCTTTGTCCACGGTGCAGAACTTCTTCCCACATTGCAAAGACCTGGACTTAAAGAACGGTCTTTTTGAAAATAGAATAATAGCTGAGAATGGTGGTATTCACTGTAATCCCAGGTTGAGAGGCTAAGGTAAGGGGATTTCAGGTTTAAGGCCAACCTCTCTGACTCAGTGAGCCCCTCAACAACTTAGGGAGACCCTGTTTCAAAATAAAAACATGAAAGAAGGCCAGGGATGTTGTCTGGGGGTAGAATGCCTCTGGGTTCACCCCCAGTAACAAAATAACTAAATATGAACTGAATGAGCAAGGCTGAAGCATGGGCAGTATCACAAAGCTTTGCCAGCTCCACAGCTCACTAGCCATGCGGCTGCAAGAAAAAGGCAGAAGCCTCTGGCTGCCAGTGTCCTTATTTGTTTCATGTGGTTCTAGTCCCCACCTCATACTACTGTAGTGAGAAAAAGATGTGTGAATATATAAAAAGCACTTTGAACAGAGAAATAATTGCAGCGGATGGATGGATCTTATGGAGATTGGAGGACAGCACTCATCAGAGATCAATCAGCCCCTCGGCAAGTACTGACTGTGTGCCTAGGAAAGGGCGGCTCTGGCCCTGTTGCTCCGGACACGGTCATCACTGCAAGCTCGGTTCCCTCCACAGGGCCCTCAGTCCAGCCATTCCAGAAAGCAGAGGACTCTGCACAATCGACTTGGTCCAGGCACTGCCCACTCAGTGTGCATCGAGAAGGCTCTTGTCTGTGCAAACCGCTCAATTATCAGTGGAAAAAACACAGGAGCACCAGTGGCAGGGGTATCACAAAATTCTGCACAGTGAGGGCACTACAGAAAAACTTGCAAACAGTATTATAAAGAGTCACAGCTGTGTCAGCAATAAAAACAATAAAGTTTGCCTTCTGCTCTGGTTTGGATAATATTCAAACCCATACCTGAATTCATGCATGAGTTTAATTCCCAGTCATATGTTAATGGTATTAAGAGGGTAAAAACTTATTTTAACTACGGTGTGTAAAACTAAGACCTTGAGGAAGTGATTGAAATAGGTTAAGTCATTAGGGCAGAGCCCAATGAGTGAATCCTGGTGATTTTATAGAGAGAGTGAGATCACACATAGATAACACAAGCTCCCACCAAAAGGTGCTGCGGCCAAAGGGCCCTTCACAAGCACCTACGTCATCTTGTTTGAATTTCTAGTCTCCAAAACTGTGAGATAAATAAACTTCTTTTCTTTATGAAGTAGCCTGCCTCCGTTACTTATGGTAACCAAAAGCTAACACAGCTATCCTCTATAGCAGCTATTTTTCCTTGGTACTGGGATCAAAATTTGTTGACAATGTACCCAAGTTAAATATTAAGTGACTTATTACTACCATTCCCACAAATTCAACAGCCTGTTCAAGAAACCATCTCAAGCACCACATTTTATATAACATAAAAGTCAGGCTGTCTTCTTAAGATCCCCATAAGCCAGTCTATAGTAATAGGCATCTCTCTGTATTGAACAGTTTCCACCAATCCCCAGACCCTTTTGTACAGAATGTTCTCTTTGAAACAAAGTGAGATTAGTGTGAGGGGTGAAACTGTGCTCTCTAAAAGCTGGCCTTATTTCCAGTTGCCTGGAGTTGGCAGCAGAAAGAGAGATGCTTGTTCACAATTTATTTTACTGAGACCTTAGGGACAGAAGCAACAACACAGAGATCCCAAAGGGAGTAGCTTCTGGTATAGGCATAATCTCAGGTTTTCTGCAAACAAAGCTTTGGGGCACATTGGCCACCGTGTTTTTTGAGCAGAAGTGAGCAGGCCTGAGTCCAGATCATGTAGAAACCAATCCCACAGGCCCTTTCATTTCTGTTTGTGACACCACACCAGTCTCCTGTGAAGCCAAGAGTGTATTTCATAAGATTTATTCCTTTGTTTACTGAACATGTGCTAATAATAATGAACAGGGCTAATCACTGAGCAGGGACCATGAGGCTGACAATCTGTGTGTCTCAGTGCACCTGCTTCTCCCCACACTGCTGGAGAGGCAGCACTGTTACCTTCAGAGGCAGCTTGTGTTATTAACTTGTCATCATTATCCTCTAGAATGCAGAAATGGAGACATGTAGCAGAAGTGTTTGTCCACGGTGCGGAACTGGATTTGAATCTAGAGAGGTGGGCCTCCCAAGCCCATGTTCTAGGGTACTGGTCCAGTGGTTAACACTGGCTTCTTTAGTATCAGGTTTGCTTATTTTGCTTACCTCTTTATTGAGATATTACATACATACAATAAGTGTCACACACTTAAAGAATATGTGTGTGTATATATGTGTATGTATTGCTAGAGACTGAGCCCAGAGACATTCTACCTCTGAGATAAACCCCTAAGCCTTTTATTTATTTTTATTTTTGAAACAGGGTCTCACTAAGTTGCTAAGGCTGGTCTCAAAACTGCAATCCTATCTCAGCCTCCCAAGAAGTACTGGGAATACAGGCACGTAGCACAATGCCTGGCTAATAGTTCATTTTTATAAGTTTGGATTGACATGTATATACCCCTGAAACCAACAACACAATCAAGAGAATAAATGTTTTCATCACACAGCATAAAAGTTTCCTCGTAACCTGCATTCCACCCCATCTCCCATCTTCTATCCACCCCTAAGGCCCTAAACCACTGATCTACTGTCATTGCAGACTAGTTTGCATTTATGTAAATGGAATTATACCACTATAAACTAAATGTGTCCCCTCTAGCAGATTCTGATGTTGAAACCCTAATCCCGCCGGGCGTGGTGGCGCACGCTTGTAATCCCCGCTCTTGGGAGGCGGAGACAGGAGGATCACGCTGGTTCGGAGCCAGCCTCGCTGGCTTAAGAGACCCTGTTTCCAAATAAAAAATATAAAAAAATAGGTCTGGGAGTGTAGCCCGGAGGTAGAAGGGCTTCTAGGAACCCCAGTACCAGAAAAAGAAAAAGAAAGAGAAAAAGAAAAAGAAAGAAAGAGAAAGAAAGAAGGCCTAATCCCCATGGTAAGGGCATTGGGAGATGGGGCCTTAGGGGAATTGTTAAGTCATAAAGTCAGGAGTGTCCTTAGGAAAGAGATCTCAGGGAGCTGAGTCATCCTCAGCACCCTGAGAGGTTACAGGGAGAAGCTGGTACTCTACAGTCAGAAGAGAACACGCACCCGAACCAGACCATGCTGGCACATGATCTTGGACTTCCAGTCTCTAGAACTATGAGAAATTTATGTTGTTTATACGCCCACTCGGTTTATGGTATCATATTATGGCAGCCCAAATGGATTAACACTCATAATATACTGTTTTAATTCAACCTAACCATTTTTATATGCTCCATCCATGCCATCGCACTTATCAATGGCTTGTTACTTGTATTGCTGAGTCTTCTTCAATTACATGGATATATACCATGATTGGTTTATCCTCTTACCTATTGCTGTCCACTGATTTGTTTCTGGCTTTTGGGTATTACCCATAAAGTTGCTATGATTGTATACAAGTCTTTGTAGAGAAGTATGTTTCCTCTTGGGTAAACGCCTGGATCACAACTACAGGATTAACTTTTAATCAAATTGCTAAACTATTTTCTAAAGCTGTTCTACCCTTCTTAATTCCTATGAGTTACTGTTGCTCCACACCCTTGCCAACACTTGATAAGGTCAGTCATTTTACACTTCAGAGACTGTAAAAGTTACGCTCATAATGCTGAGTATCACTGGGCATGGTGGCACAGGCCTATAATCCCAATACTTGGAAGGTTTAGGGAGCAAGATCACAGGCTCAGGGAGAGCCTCCTCAACATAATAAAACTCTCAGTAACCTAGCAAGACCTTATTTCAAGACAAAAAATAAAAATGGCTTGGGTGTAGCTCAGAGGTCGAATGCCCCTAGGTTCAATCTGCAATACCAAAAAAAAAAAAAAGGTAGAAATCTATTCACATACTTATTTGATACCCATTTTGTCAAATTTTCTGTTCAAATATTTTGCCCATTTTTATTGGGTTACTTAGTTTCTTGCTATTGAGTTTTCTAAATATATTCTGGGCACAACCCCTTTATAAGATGTGTTGATTTGCAAATAATTGTCTCTCAGTCAATAGCTTATAGTCTGTCCCCTGACAGACTATAAGTTTTATTTTGAAGTTTTATTTAGCTTTCAGATATATGGGGACTTTTCTGATATCTTCCTATGATTGGTTTCTAATTTAATTCCATTGCAATAAAAGAACATATATTTCATGAATGCTTTCAAGTTTATTTACACTTTTTACGTCCATAATACTGTCTATTTTGATAAATGGTCTAAACACTTGATGAAAATAGTGTATCTCATTTTTGTCAGACGGAGTAGTCAATACATGTCAATTAAGTCCAGTTGATGGCGCTGTTCATGTCATTCAGATTCTAATTGATTTTCTTTTTCTACCAGCTATTGAGAGAAGGGCTTTGACGCCTCCAATTATACTTGTGGACATACCTATTTTCCTCATCATCCTTTCAGGTTTACTTTTATATTTTTTGAAGTTCTGTTATTAATTACAAAATCATTTATGATTAATATGTTCTTTTAATGAATTAAATCATGCTGAAGTGGTTCTCTTTATACCTGGTGATATACTTTGCTTCTAGAATCTATTTTATGTGATATTTATATAACAATTCTTTCTTTTGATTATTACTAACATACTATATCTTCCCATTCTTTTAGTTTTAACACAGTTGTATCTGTATATTTAAAGTGAGTATTTTGGCCAGGCGTGGTAATGCACGCTTGTAATTCCAACATTCAGGAGGCAGAGACCAGAGGATAGCAGTTTGCAGACAGCCTCAGCTACTAAGTGAGGCCCTTTGCAACTCAGTGAGACCCTGTTTTAAAATAAAGAATAAAAATAGGGTTGGGGTGTAGCTCGGAGGTAGAATGCCCCTAGGTTCCATCCCCAGTACCGAAAAAAAAAAAAAAGTGAGTTTTTTGTACAGTTTGAGATTCTATTTTTATTCAGTGTGACAATTCCTTAATTTGTGTGTTTAGGTCAGTAACATCTAATGTGATTACTGATATTGCGTGACTTAACTCTGTCATTTTGCCATTCTTTTCTGTATCATATGTTCTACTCTCCTTTTCTCTATATTTTTTAGACCAAAAGATTATTTTTATGGCTTAATTTTATCTTCATTTGCTTTTTTAGCTATAACTGGGCATTGTTTTAGGTGTTGCTTTAGGATAATATCCATCTTCGACTTATTACAGTCTGAATGATATTATAACCTTCATGTATAAGAATTTCACAGTAATAGAGTCCCATTTTTCCCTTATCACATTGTACTATTGTTAATATCTGTCTTAATTCTACATGTTATAAACTCACAATATATAGTCATTATTTTTTCCTTATACAGTTAATTGACTTTTAAAAAGATTTGGGCAATTATCTTTAAAAGGTTTTGCATACTTATTCACGTAGTTAATTAACATTTTTAGTGCTCTTAATTCCTTTGTGTAGATCTACATTCCCTCTCAGAGCATTTTTCTTCTGCCTGTAGGCTTCCTCCAGTATTTCTTGCAATGTAGCTCTGATGCTATTGCGTTATTTCAGCTTTTGTATGTCTCCAAAAGTCTTTATTTCACGTCCATTCCACTATATAGTTTCACTTATAAGATATAGAGCTCTAGGTTGATGGGTTTTCTTTCAATACTTTTGTGATAGTATTCCACTGTCTTCTGGTTTGTATTATTTCTTTGTGTGTGGGGGTGGGTCTGGGGATGGAACCCAGGAGCATTTGACCTCCAAGCTATACCCCCAGCCCTATTTTTTATTCTTTATTTTGAAACAGGGTCTCACTGAGTTGCAGAGGACCTCACTAAGTAACTGAGGCTGTCCACAAACTGTGATCCTCCAGTCTCAGCCTCCCAAATGCTGGGATTACAAACATGCGCCACCACATCTGGCTGGTTTGTATTATTTCTAACAAGAAATCTACTTCCATGCTTATCTTAGTTGCTCTGTATGCAATAAGTACATTAAAATATACTCTGCCATGGGAATATTTTGTTTTACTTTATCAGTGGATTGCAACCATGCACACTTCACTCATTTAGCCCTCCCCCAATTCCCACCCCATTCCCTCCCCCCCTCCTTCTGTTCAGCTTGGTGATTGACTTTGATATGCTTGTGAATGTACCTCATGTGCATTAAGGAGTTTCCTTTCCCCCCCTCCCATCTCCCTCGGTTAGGTCACCTTCTTAACTCATCTAAGGTTTTCCACAGGAATAATTTAAAAAACAAATTAAAACCAGGCATTAGTTTTCTTCTATTATATTTGCAAAGACTTACACTACCAACAATGTCTAAGGGGAAGAACAAATGTACTATACCTGCCAGTACTGGTGGAAGGATCATCTGATGCATATTTGAATGGTAATTTGGTGTAAACTATTAAAATTAAAAAATATCTGATCCTCTGTGGTTTTTCAACTAGGATTCTTATCTAGTGATACATTCAGCAAGTGTGCAAGTATCAAAGAATGCTCATTGCAACACCATCTACAGCCAAAACTTCAAAACAATAGGAATAATTATAAGTAGATTTTTTTTGGTGGTACTGGGGTTCCTGGAAGCCTTTCTACCTCCAGGCTACACTCCCAGCCCTATTTTATACACTTTATTTGGAAACAGGGTCTCTTAAGCCAGCGCAGATGCTTCGAACCTGCGCGATCCTCCTGTCTCCGCCTTCCAAGCGCGGGGATTACAAGTGTGCACCACCACGCCTGGCTTATAAGTATATTTTTTAAATATATGCAAGTTTGTATATAAATAAACTATTATACACTCAATTAAAATGGACACTATTTAAGCTGGGCATGGTGGTGCAGGCTTGTAATCCCTGCTCTTGGGAGGCTGAGACAGGAGGATCACACAGGTTCGAACCCAGCCTCAGCAACTTAGTGAGACCCTGTTTCCAAATAAAATATAAAATATGCCTGGGAGTATAGCCCGGAGGTAGAAAGCCCCTGGGTTCCACCCCCAGTACCACAAAAAAAAAAAAAGGACACTATTTATGTTTTAGCATAGAAGCATGTATTAGTGAAGATGCTTTCATGCATACATGACAATTCAAACTAGGCTAGAGGAAAAAGAGAAGAGCTTTTATCATTCAAGGAAGGGTAGTGTGACTGAAGAACCAAACTACAGGAAAAGGCCAGGCAGATCCTGGGACTAAGACACCCCTGGGGTTCTCTTTTCATTCCTCCCTTTGTGTTTCTGCTTATCTCTGCATGGTGGCTTTATACAGATGATCCTTGACTTATGATGGGGTGGGGCCATGTCTTGATAGACCTCATCCTAAGTTGAAAACATTGTAAGTAAAAAAAAAAAAAAAAAAAAAAGAATTTACTCTTCATAACCCACCAAACATCAGAGTTTGGCAGTAAAGTAAACCACAGAGTATCTGGTTTACCACCATGACCACATGGCTGCCTGGAACCAGCAGCTCTAGGCCATTGCCCATATATATTGCTAGCCTGGGAAAAAATCAAAATTCATCATTTTTTTAGAATATTCATGTAATAAACTGTATTTATTTTGTGTGTGTGTAAGAAATGTTTTATTGTTTTATTTTTTTAATTTTTTATTGAACATAAATGGTATACATTTAAACTATACTTGGTGCCCTCTTCCCCCCCCACCCCTGTTTTCCCTTCCCCCCTCCCACCAATAATTGTCCAGGGTAACCATGCCATATTCATAATTTTACACATATTCAGATGTGGACCCTCATTAATCAAGTTCAGTCTTCCTCCTCCCCTATCTTTCCATTCAAGCTTTGCTGGTATTTCCCCTCCATTACCTGGAGTACCACTGGTATCCTCTATGTTCCCTAGTTTGGCATATTAGAGGGAACATACGTACCTTCTCCTTGGTGGGAGTGCAAACTAGTTCAGCCACTATGGAGATCTGTGTGGAGATTCCTAAGAAAGCTAGGAATAGATCCACCATACGATCCAGCTCTACCACTCCTGGGTATTTTTCCAAAAGGGTTGAACCCAGAGAACTATAGCAACATATGCATACCTATGTTCATAGCAGCACAATCCATAATAGCCAAAATATGAAACCAACCCAGGTCTCCATCAACAGATGAATGGACTGCAAAACTCTGGGAAATACAATGGAATTCTACTCAGCCATAAAGAAGAACAAAATAATACCATTTGCAAAATTCATCATTTTATGTGCAGCTTCTACTGAATGCATGTCACTTTTGCACCATCATAGAGCTGAGAAATCACAAGTCATAAGGAAGGAGACCGCGTGTATTGACCACCTCCCTCTGAGAGCTCCCGAGCCCATATCCTCATGGCATCTCCAAAGGGAGAGAAATTCATCCTGCTCTCAATTTCAGTTGGGAAAATGCCAGGGAGAGACACTGACTCACACAGCTTGAACCACTCAATTATTATTTCTGGCAGAAGATGACCTAAAAACATGAGGAGCTATTTTAAAATGACATGAGGTGGGTCTGGGGAGCAGATCTGGGAGTCTGGGGGAGAAGGAAGGTGGTCAAGGTTCATGGACTGTGTATCTGCTACAAAACTCGTCCAAGACACAGTACAGAAAATGTAATTATAAAATGCTACAATTAAACATGAAGCATTATATACGCTATCACAGGGATAAAAGGGGGAAAAAGATCTGGAAGGCTCTCTACCAAACTACGTAAAATATTATCTCTGAGGTGTGAGACTGGAGAATTTCCACTTTCTACATATTTCTCTAGGGTTTCAATTTTTACAATCTAAATAGAAAAGTTCATGTATTTCAAAACTTCACAGAAATCTAAAACCTTCCCATTATCAGGTTCTAAGTATGAATTTTTCATACTTACAATAAAACATTACTGAGCATGTCTAATTTTTAAAATTGTAATCTGAAGAAAACATGGAAATATTTTCCTTTTTAGGGACCTGGTATTCTTAAATTTACTTGTTTGACAACTCAAAGCACTGCTCTCTTTTTATAGAGAAAATTTAAAAGCATAACTATTTACTCAACAGCCTCTGGAAAATCTAAATAAAAGATGCACCCTCCTCATCTGAAAGGCTCAGCAACACTTTACAGATGAGAGGGCTCCTATGTACTCCCTCCACCTCCCACAGTCACCCCGCCTACCTAGGAAAACTTGAGCAGAACCAAGTGTGTAACGTGATGAGTCCACAGGCAGAGGCAGGAGCACAGGCCTCCGGCACAGTGGTGTCCCGGCACCCCATCTCCTGCCTACCCCTTTCTTTATGGCAGAGATGGGCCAGGGTTTTTTTTTAATTTAATTATACCACATGATTCAAGCAGAGGGATGCATACTCCCAAGGTGTTTTTTTTTTTATATCAGTTTTTAAAGTTTCTGGCTTTTATTTGTTCTTTGGTTTTGCTTTTTTATTTTTATCCACAATTCAGATGTTCCTAACCCTTACTCACTCTACAGGTCTGCTTAAAGGAGTCTAATGCTAGTGGATAGAGGGCACTAGGGAAAGGAGGAGCCCTTTTCCCTCCATCTGCATGTTTCCACATGAAGGGATATCAGTCACAGTAACACCCCAGGCATCTTTCTGCCCTGTACTTTTTCTTCTCCATGGGAGGAGAAGAGGCTTTTCTGTTGGTGGGGTTGGAATAAAAACTTGGACCCTTTAGCTCACCCTTTGCTTTCCCTTGGTATCTGCCTTCCTGCAGAGCGTGAGTTTTTCAGTCTCCCAGGACAAAGTTAGCAGTAGGGGCTCTGCCCTTAGAAAGCACACTCAGTTTTCCATCATGGCCTGGACTCGTGGTGGAGACTGACTACCTAGGGATCCAAGATAGGACGAAGCATTTGTGCGACCTTTGCCAACTGCCCCCAGAGCGATAAAACTGACGTTTCACTCTCCATCTCTCTCACTGCCTCTACTTCAAATTGGCTCAGCATTCAAGTGGATGTTTTACCCAGAGATCCCTCTTCTATAATTTATCCCAAGAGGTAAATTCTACTTCTACAATTAAGAAATGGCATGTGCACACGTTATTCATTGTTATGTTTGTGTTAAAAGCAACACTTGCAATGGATCTAGTTTTGTAGGTCTTAATTGGCCTTTACTTGTGATTATGGAATTGAGCAGCAATCCAGACCAGAACTGGTTTAGAAGGCTCCACTGGGAGGCTGAGACAGGAAGATGGAATATTTGAGGATGGCCTCGTCAATGTAGAGAGACTCTTGGCAACTGGAAGTGTACCTCAGAGGCAGAATGCCCCTGAGTTCAATCTCCTCACAGGAAAAGAGGGAGGGGGAGGGAGGAAGAAAGGAAGGAAGGACAAAGAGGAGGAGGAAGGAAGGACAAAGAGGAGGAGGAAAGGAGGAGGAGAGGAGAGGAGGAGGAGGAGGAGGAGGAGGAGGAGGAGGAGGAGGAGGAGGAGGAGGAGGAGAGGAGGAGAGGAGGAGGAGAGGAGGAGGAGAAAAGAGGAAGAAGGTAGCAGCGCCACCTAGGCAGGTCATGTTCCTAACCAGAAAAGGTCATGGCATACAGAAAACTGAAGTGACAACCTGATTGGCTGCAGCTCCTGTCTTTCTTAGTTGAACATGGTTTGAATGGTTGAGCACTTAAGATTGGGTGAGATTCAGCTCTTTGCTACAGAAGTAGATTACAGTCTATTACATGTGAAGCTTGGTTATAGTTCACTATAGAGAGAGAAACCTTTAGGTCAAACTTAAAATATGTTAGGAGGCCTCTTTAGGCCAAACATAATTCCATTTAATATTTGAAATAGCAAAGCTCTGGAAACAGCTCAAATGGTCACCCACAGAAAATGAGTTGCATACGCGTATGGTGCATCCACTTAACAGAGGGGTATGAAGCCATTTTTAAAGTGCAAATAATTTCTAAAAATGGATATGGAATAACTTCCAGGATGTATTATTGTTGAGTAAAAATGCAAGATTCAAGACAATCGTTTAGCATGCTATTTTTGCATGAGAATAAAGGGGAGAAATAAAACCTACCTACACATATGTATGTATTTACTTCACCTTTTTAAACAAATATAAGGATTATGCTGCATATATAAAATATTTGCTATAGGGATGATAGAAATGGAGGGAGAAAGAATAAGATGTCAGAGGAACTTCTCTGAATACACCTTTTTAGTGAGGTTTTGACTTCCGAGTGAGGCAGCTGTTTTCATTTTCAAAATTAATTTCAAACTACATGAAAAACAAATAAATCTTAAAATTGAATAATAACAGAAACAAATTAATGCAATCATATATTGAACTGATAATGCCAAACAAAAGCAATAAACAATTTACTCAAGAAATTTTTAGACACAGCCCTCTGATGGCATACCCTTATGTGGTATAATCTAGGACACAAAGAAAACTATCAAAAAAAAAACTTGAGGTTTGTTATTGGTAGTAATATTAATGCTATAGCCCTGCAATCATTTTATATGTATTTAAAGATAGAATGGGCAGGGGCATAGTGATGCATGCCTGTAATTTCTGTACTTCAGAACTGACACAGAAAGATCGCAGGTTCAAACTAGCCTCAGCAACTTCAAGAGACTCGCAGCAACCTAGAGAGATCCTGTTTGGACAACCAAAAAATTAAAAGGGCTTGGGTATAGCTCAGAGGTAGAATGCTCCTTAGTTCAGTCCTTGGTACCAAAAAATGATAGATCAAATTCATAGATGTATTGATTTAAAGAGAACCAGAGTGATCAAAAAGGGGAGGGAAAATATAGGATGAGAGTAGAAGAATCAAAATAAATTCAGGAGTTAAAATAATGCATTTCCCTAGCTCTGTCCACCAAGAGGGCCTAGAGTCAAAGAGTAGTAGCAATAATAACACCTATTGCCCAGATCTTATTCTCCAATAAAAAGAATCAAGGCTCCTTGGAGAAATGGCTGATTCCAAAGCTGGGCCAGGGAAAGTATAAAATAAAAACTGTTTTCTTTTTCTTTCTTCCTTCCTTTCTAGTACTGTGGATTGAACCCAGAGGTGTTCTACCTCTGAGCTACACCCCTAGCTCCATTTTATGTTTTATATTGAAAAGTTCATGTGTTGGCAATGCAACAGTGTTTAAAGGTGAAATAATTGAAAGGTGAAACATATCATCATTTGATGCATTAACCGATTTGATGGATTAATAATTTGAATGTAAGCCAGGCATGGTGGCACATGCTTCTAATCCCAGTACCTGTGAGGCTGAGACAGGAGGATCCCGGTTCACAGACAGCCTTCGCAACTTAGTTAGACCTTGTTTCAAAATAAAGAATAAAAAATAGAACTGGGGGTGCAGCCTGAAGGTAGAATGCCCCTGGGTTCCATCCCCAGTACTGAAAGAAAAAAATAGAAGAAAGGAAGGAAGGAAGGAAGGAAGGAAGGAAGGAAGGAAGGAAGGAAGGAAAATCAACTAAAATATGTAAAGAATAGAAATAAAAAATCACTGTTTACTACCATTAATTCAAGAATTGATGTAGTCAAAGATTATCTATGGATGCTAAAATCATTGAGTAAAAGTTTTCTGAAGATAAGAATTTCAGTATCACAGCATCACCCCAGAGATCTTTAATTACACTAGAAAAATGGTACTTTTACAAAGGAGTCATCCGGCAAACCACACAGAACTGTTTAAACTTACCACTGCTGTCACTGGGATGAGCTGGCACCTGCCTGTTGATTTGAGGCAACAGGACACGTTATCACCTGTTCCGTGTTCTTGAGAAAAGGTGTAATTCAATCTAATCACAAGGGAGCATACAGATAGTGGGACATTCTGTAAGATACCCAGTCAATCTTTCCAAGTATGTGTCATCAAAGACAGAATTCTTTTGGAGTAAAGAAAACTGTAAAGACATAGTAAATAAATGTAATGCATGAAAAAAAACCAGCTCTGAAGGACATTATTGGGATTCCAGGAAAAGGAAAATGGGTGTTAGATTAGATATTTTCTCCATTTTAAATATTGGAGTATAATCATTGTGTTGTTCTTAGGCTATATTAATATTTTTCAAAATGTAAGCAAGGGAAAGGGGATCCAAACTATTTCCACTATAAAATTCCACAGAACCCTAATGTATATGATGTACATTTACAAACTTATCAAAGTCAATCACTAATCCCAACATGATAAGGAGGTGGGGGTAGGGAGTGGGTGGGAATTCAGGGAGGGCTAAATGAGTGATATGTGCATGTATGCCTCTACCATCTTGTACTCCGCTAAAATGTATGACTACAATGTGCCAATAATAAAAATAAATAAAAAGTTAAATTTCAACAGAAGAGTACTTACCCAGATACTGCCAGTTTATTAATTAGCTAAAAGCCACTGTCAACTTCTAGTCTATTTATTTATTTATTTATTTATTTATTTATTTATTTATTTGTGGTACTGGGGTTCCTGGAAACCCTTCTACCTCCAGGCTACATCCCAGACCTATTTTTTACTTTTTTATTTTATTTGGAAACAGGGTCTCTTAAGCCAGTGTGGCTGGCTTCAAACCTACTCAATCCTCCTGTCTCTGCCTCCCAAGCATGGGGATTACAAGCGTGAGCCACCACGTCCGACTAGTCCTTTTAAATGTTCTTATAACATTTCCAGTATCATCACATCTTATTACTGTTTGATTTCTATTTCTCTCCCTTGTTTTTGTGAAGCAGAGAATCTTTCTTTCCTTTTGTTCCCTTCCTAACACCATAACCAACACACTCAAACTAATCATTATTATTATTACTATTATTATTACTTTTAGTACTGAAGATTGAGTTCCTAATACCAGCCCCAACTGACTCAAAACACTCATATCATCATTGTTGTTGTTGTTGTTGTTATTATTATTATTATTATTATTATCATCATCATCATCATCATCATTATTATTATTTGCTTCTGGGGATTGAACCCAGGGACATTCTACCTCTGAGCTACACCCCTAGTTTTATTTATTTTTTATTCTGAAACAGGATCTCACTAAGTTGCTGGGGGCCTTGCTATGTTGTTGAGGTTGGCAGTGAACCTACAATCCTCCTGTTTCAACCTCCCAAGTACTGGGATTACAGGTATACACCACCCAAAACACTCAAAATCTTACTGAATAAAAAGATGATTAATGAAATTGGGATATTTCCCTGAGTTATTTATTGGTACTAATTTTTCCACCTAACCATGGTCCCCCTGAAGCTTAGAGTGTAATATCCACCTCTCCTTCATGAGGATGTAAGATCCCAGATTAATTCATCCACTCCAATTTTTTCACAAATCTCCAGTTATGGACCAAGAACTGTGCTATGGTCCTGTAGAAAGAAAGGCATATGAGATATAATCCGTATTTTCAAGGAGCTCAATATAGTCAGAGAGGCAAACAGACAGATAATTACAACATAAAATGATGTATGCCACCTGAAGAATAAGTTTAGGTGCTAAAAATCATGAAACCCACAGCTGAAGGAGGCTGCTTGAATTTCTCAAGGAATCTTACCTGCAATAACTATCAAGCACTACAAGGCAGAACCTGCCTAATGAAAACTATTTAGAAACACCTAAGACCACAATTGCATGTCTCCTGTGTCTAGGTCATATTTAAGCTAGGGCTAAGACACACATACACAAGCTAACACACACACACACACACACACACACACACACACACACACACACACACACAGAGTAGCTTGAAGCTTTGTTTATCTCCTAAACATCCAGTTGTTATTTGTTCCTTATTTGCAAGGGAGTTTCAGTGAGGGGTCTTCAATGCAGAAATGGAAATTGATTGGTTACCCCCAAAGATTCTGTCAAACCACTGACTGTGATGAAAGGGTCCTCCTGGCACAGATGGGCGCTGCTTATCATCTTCTCTCTACTATCAAAATAATTGCACAGTGCACAGGCTTGTTACTAAGAACCACGCAGCACCATGGGAAACACCTGCATTGGCAAGGCAGGCAGAGATGAGCTGACCCAATTATTTTCTCCATCTCTAATTTGAGATGAAATATTAAGAGAAAATAAAAAGAACATATTGGCAAACATTGGAGATCATTCTTTAACGGCGGGGGAGGGGGGAGCTATAAACAGTGCTCAGTTGGGCAAAACTCTGAGTGATATCTAATTATACTTCCACACACTCTTTCCTTCTCCCATGAAACATGCCAGGGGTGAATCCATGTCATCTGGAACCTTTCACCCCCCGTAATTTTCCCACATGTCAATTAGAATTTTTTTAATTCCAATCTGGAGCTCTTTGAAGGATGATGATGGAATGAGATGCTGCCAGGCATGCAGGCTGGGATGTGGTGAGCCACGGTGGAGCAGATGGCTCGGACGGAAGCCACCGATTCAGAGTGACAGCCTGAGATTAGACCGCTCCCTTGAAAGCTGAGCGGCCCAGTCCTAGATGGATGCTCTGAAAAACTAGGGTCTTGGGTCTCCATAAGCTCCGTCAGGGAGTTTTGTAAATAATAAATAAAAATTTGAACTGGATGAGGCCATAGGACCATTTACTGTGCTCACTCCCAAACCCAATGGCACAAAATGATCCCTCTCGAGCTTTGAAAACCACTACAAAATAGTTCACACATACAGCGATGTCACAGACAAAGCATCCAAGGGCCCAATGCAGAGCACTCATAAATTTTGTTGTTTTTCTGTGTTTTATCTGATTTTTTACATAAAAAGTGGGATATACATTTTGAGCACGTTTGCATTATTTTGTGCATGTCTTATTTCTTCTATATTTCCCCAAAGACAACCATTATTACTAAGACGTTTTGTTCTATTCCCATATGTAGTTTTACATTTTTAGTATATTTGTGTATCCATGAACAACACGTTGTGTTGTTTGGTATAATTTTAAATATGCATGAATTATATAGCACTATACATATCATTCAGTAATTGGGATTTCTCGTTCAACATATTAATCTAGATTTGTCCAAATTGATACATGAAGATGCATTTTAGCCAGGCATGGTAGCACATGCCTGTGGTCCTCATACTTGGGAGGCTGAGACAGGATTGCAGGTTCAGGGCCAGTTCAGCACTTTAGGGAGGCTCACAGCAACTTAGTGAGACCCTGTTTCAAAATAAAAAATTAAAACTATGGCTGGGGGTATAGCTCAGCAGTAGAATTCTCCTGGGCTCTATCCCCAGTCAAAATTTTTTTTCATTACATTCATTATAAATACAGCGGGCATAGTGATCACTATAACTTTGAATTATTTCACACACACACAAACACACACACACATACACACACACTTAAAAAAATTTTAAGCTAGGCATGGTGGTGCACACTTGTAATCCTAGTACTTGGGAGGCTGAGACAGGAGGATCACAGGTTTGAGGATAGTCTCAGCTAGTGAGACTCTCATAAACCTAGCATACACTGTTTGAAAAATAAAAATAGGCCTGGGGGTTGAGCTCAGAGGTAGAATGCCTCTAAGTTCAAGTCCCAGTACCAAAATAATTTTTTAATTTTCTTCAGTAGTTTCAAAATAATGATGTGGCATTATCATTTTTATAAAAACTGTATGAATTCTCAAAATGTTTTACTCTAAAATTTTTTAATTTAAAATTTTAATGTAAAGGTATTTTGAGTTTTTGCCTTTGAAGAGGGAAATTTAATATATTTAAATTTGTCAGAAGGAGCCAGGCATGGTGGTACATACATGTAATCCCAATAATTGGGAGGCGGAGATAGGAGGATGGCAGACTTGAGGGCAGCCTCAACAAGTATTGAGGCTCTCAGCAACCTAGCAAGAACCATTTCAAAACAAAAAATAAAATTGGGCTGTGGATGTAGCTTGGAGGTAGAATGTCCCTGGGTTAAATCCACAGTACCAATAAATTAATTAATTAGTTAATTAATTTGTCATAAACACTAATATAATTTATAAAATTGTATTTTTTCGCCAGGTGTGGTGGTGCACGCTTGTAATCCCCACACTTGGGAGGCTGAGACAGGAGGATCGCGCAGGTTCGAAGCCAGCCTCGGATACTTAGTGAGGCTCTCAGCTACTTAGTGAGACCCTGTTTCCAAATAAAATATAAAAAAATAGGTCTGGGAGTATAGCCCAGAGGTAGAAAGTCTCTGGGTTCCACCCTCAGTACCACCAAAACAAAATAAACAAATAAACAAATAAATAAATGGTAATTTTTCTATTTACTGTTTTTTTCTTTTCCTGCTTTTTTCTTTTTCTTTCCTCTTTTTCCATGAACTAATCTAAAAGTCATGCTTTCTATTTTCATTACCCTTAAATTCTCAATGTACATACTTAATCAAAGATATCTACACTTAATCAGTATCCCAAATAGTACAATGGACTCTTAATTCCCAACTGCTAATCCTCTTCCCTGTGTTATGAAAAACATTAACTGTTTCTGGAGTAGTTACTGCATGGCCGGATTTGGAAAGGAACTGAGTATATGATGTGAGGACCCAGGCATCCTGCTCACAGGTGCTCAGAGTCCAGTGTGAGAGAAAGAAGTTTTAGTTACTACAAAAATAAATGTGAAAATTTATCTGTGAAAGCCTACAAACAAAGACAAGAGGAGGAACAACCAAGGGATCTGGATTGTTGTAGAAGACTCTAGAAGACTTCTTCAGAAAGCAATATTTGAGCCAAAGGAAAAGTTGAGAAAGGAGGCAGGAAGATAGAAAAGAGTTTACTGGAAGGAGTAACCAGCTCAAAATTCTCCAGAAAGGAAGGATATTTAAGGGGAAGAACACAGACCACTGTTGCTAGAGGCCCAAAGCAAGAGGCGCGGGGTGGGGGGCACAAGATAACGCTGATAAGGGGAAACTGAGGATCAGCAGGAGGCTTTAGGCCCAGAGCAAGACGCCAGGGAGGAGGCTGACATGTTGACATGTGTCCCAGCCCTTGGGAGGGCACCTGAGAAATAATGTCTCCATAAATGTTTACAAAAGGATTAATAAGCCATGAACAAATATAAAATCGAATTTGAGTCCAAGACCACGCAGGGCTGAATTATAATCTCTGTTTGAGAAAAAAAATCAATTCTCAAAAACCAATACAGAAACACATTAATATACTCATTGAACAAATATTTGCAAGGCCTCTGCTTCAGATGAGACACTGCGGGGTACCACGGAGAGATTCCAGAGTCTAGTCAATAGCACAGAAAAGTTTTACTGAAATCTGACAGTATGTATCATTTTATTTTTTTTAGGTTAATTTAAACAAAATGAAATTTAATAGTTTTGTTAGTGAGAAACAAGTATAATGGAATTTAATCCCATTTTCCCAATCATTTTTGCCTTTCTGCAAAAATGATTTTGCCCTTCTGTATTTTCTGTATTTTCTGTTTATACGCAGGAGAGGTCCAAATTACCATCCAATAAATGTTAATGAAAGTTAGTTCCATCTGAGTTGCAAGAGTTTTTCAGTGGTTTGTTGTAGATTTGTATGATTTTTGTACGTGTTTGTCCAATTTGTCTAATTATATATATCAGATAAATATACATAGCTATATCTATCTATATATCTATATATAGAGAGAGAGAGAGAAAAGTCCATATATTTTATAAAGATTATAAAGTCACATTATTATTTTAAACTAGTGACAGAACCTACTTTCTACTCACAGCTCCCACAATCCCCCACTGCAGAGGTAGGCGCTTTGCACAGGAACCTGGCACACTGTGACAACCGCTGCGATCTTGGGCTCTTTCTGTTTGGGGACCACGATTTGGCACATGCCAGATCTGAGCCAGTGACAATTAGTCACATCCATTTATGATGCAGGAAGGCTATTACTCAAAGTACGGGAATAAGTAGTTCAACCTCTGGCTAGCTTTCTACTAAAAGTCTCTCCTTCATCCAAGAATTTAAGGGTTGTCCCTTTGAAGATAAGTTGAAAAGACAGGGCAAGGAGCCTCACAAAACCTGCCTCCCGTTTTCTGCCATGGATTCTTTCATGAAGCAGATACGACAAAGTCCCCACAGGCAGAACGTGTCTATTTCATTTCTACTGTGAACTTTCAAAAACAGTTATTTTTCCTGCGACATCAGCTGTGTAATGAGAAATTTTTCATTTATTCGATACGTGTTGTGTGCCTAAAGGATTCCAGAAGCCTGGGGAAATCAAAGATAAAAGAGACCATTAAGCCAGGTGCCGTGGTGCACACCTATAATTCCAGTATTTGGGAGGCTGAGACAGGGGGATTGCAGGTTCTTGACCAGACCTGGCAACCTTGTGAGGCCCTCTGCAACTTAGTAAGACCTTCTTTTTTTTTTTTTTTTTTCAGTACTGGGGATAGAATTCAGGGGCATTCTACCTCTGAGCTATGCCCCGCCCTATTTTTTATTCTTTATTTTGAAACAGAGTCTCACTGAGTTGCAAAGGGCCTCACTAAGTTGCTGAGACTGTCCGATAACCATGATCTTCCTATCTCAGTCTCCCAAATGCTGGGATTACAAGCATGTGCCACCACGCCCAGCAAGACCCTGTTTCAAAAGTAAAAAAATAAAGATTAAAATAGGGCTAAGGGTATAAATCAGGGGTAGAATGCTCTGTGTTCGATTCCTAGTACCACAAAAAGAGAGATCGTTATTCCTGCCCTCCAGAAGCATATAATCAGCAGTCAGGTTTATTACTATTTAAAGTCATTAGGCATTGAAACTCTTGACTAAGAATCAGGAAATTCTAGAAGGAAATCCTAGATGTTATTGGAAGTATCACCCTAAAGGCAATTTGCATGACAACAAGAGGGTACGGGAGGAGTTTGGTCTTAAACAGAAAAAAGACGAAAATATCGGAATGGGGGTGTAGCTCGGAGGTAGAAACTCCAGCGTGAGGGAGCTTACCAAAGGAACTACAAGAGTGTAAGATAGGTGGGCATCTAAGAGACTCATTCTGAGACTGTCTTCCTGGCAAATACTGGTCACCAGGTGGGTGGAGAGTTTTTCTGGGTGGAAATGCGCCCTGTGAGTCACTGTTGATGGATGTGGAGAACACGTTTGCCAGTAGAAACTGTTCTCCCTAGCCGGGCGTGGGGGCGCACGCTTGTAATCCCCGCGCTTGGGAGGCGGAGACAGGAGGATCGCGCAGGTTCGAAGCCAGCTGTGCTGGCGTAAGAGACCCTGTTTCAAAAAAATATATAAAATAGGTCTGGGAGTGTAGCCCGGAGGAAGAAGGGCTTCCAGGAACCCCAGTACCACCAAAAAAAAAAAAAAAAAGAAAAAAAAAGAAACTGTTCTCCCTGGAGGGTCTCTTCCTAATATTTTCAAGGAACTCAAGGAGTCAGCCTGCTCTAGCCAAAAAATGAAATAAAATTGGCCCCATTGGCCAGAGCCACTGGAGTTTGAGAGGTGTATGTTTGGTACTTATGGTGACCACGTAGAAACAATTACCAACGCCTTTAAAAAAGATAAATGAAAAATATTTTTTAAATGTCATGAATGATCTTTTAGACTAGATGGGCCCACCGAGGCCTAAGTCAAGACTCTGGCCTCTAACTTTTGATCCTCCTGAATCAGCCTCCAAAGTACTAGCGTTCCAGGCATATGTCACCATACCTAACTCCTCTGTTTTCTTTTCTTTCCTTTCTCTTTCTTTCCTTCCTTCCTTCCTTCCTTCCTTCCTTCCTTCTTTCTTTCTTTTTTTTTGTGTGTGGTAATGGGGATGGAACCCAGGGGCATTCTACCTCCGAGCTACACCCCCATTCCAATATTTTGGTCTTTTTATTTTATATTTTTTGAAACAGGGTCTCACTGGGTTGCAAAGGGCCTTGCTAAGTAGGTGAGGCTGTCCGCAAACTGTAATCCTCAGGTCTCAGCCTCCCATTTGCTGGGATTACAACCGTGCGCCACCACGGCCGGCTCCTCTGTGTTCTCGAGTCTTCTGCTTCTACCCACGAGAGAGATGCTCTCCAGAAGTGAGCTTAGCAGCGTGACACAGTGGGGCAAACACAGACTGTGGAGTCAGAACCTTAGCTGTACTTCCTAGTGTTTGACCATGGACAAAATTTATCAACCTCTCAGAAATCCAGTTTCTACATGTATCAAAAATAAATAAATATCATTAGTCTAATGGGACAGATATGAGAGTTAACTGAGACAGTGTTTGCAAAATGGCTGGCATCAGCACTCAGTTTCGTTACCTTACCTTTCTACAGAAGGCTTAGAGGTGAGTAAGCACCCAAATTTCAGCATTTTCTACCCCTCGTAGCGATTTTCAGTGATTTCACTATAGATCCATCAGTGCAAGCTCTGTGTTATCTTGTTCAATCATCCTCTTGAATATGCTTTGTGAAGTCAACCCATGTGTCTTCATGCAGAAAAACAAATAAATCATAATGGTCCTGGAGAATTGTGGCAAGTTTTTAAAATTTGAACCCCACAAAAATTATTCTTTAAATCTTCACAGAAAACAGGGCTATTTATTTAAATTGTATAAAGCTGCTTTTTCTCAACACTCTTTTTTATGTGGAGAATTAGAACTTATTAAGGCCATTAGAATTATCGGCTTTCTGCAAACACACCCTGAGGATTCGAGAGGATAACCATTTTCTAGCTTCTCTATTCATGTTTATTCACAGTTATGGTAATTTTGTGAAGCGAATATTCGATACAGTAAGAGAATATTCTTTAACATGTCAGAACCATAATCCCTAATGGTTTCACACACAAAGAGAGAATCAACTTCTCTTGATGAAAACCTGAACACAATTCAGTTCTCTTTCGGACAAATAAATCATAGTCGTCGTTCCCTGCCCCGATTTCAGCTCCTCCTCCTTAAAATATAATAAAATCATAACAATAAATCTTGCAGTTAAAAGGAAAATAATTAATCAACTTGAGGAATTTGATTTTGGATGGTGCACTCTAGCTGGGTTTTCCAAGTGAGGACCCTCTTTGATCAAAGGCCTTGGAGAGTCAGAGCATCTCCAGGTTGAAGACCCACAGGACACCACACAGATGCCTGCAGACAGAAGCCAAGAAAGCAAGTAAGCCAGAAAGCACCTGCTAATATGTTTGGGTTCTCATGGTTTAAAACCCAGTCTTTCCTCCTCCCCCCAAGTCTTGACCTTTTTTTTTTTTTTTTTTTTTTTTTTTTTTTTTTTTTTTTTTTATAGGCTCAATTGTTCTTTCTGGAGTTCTGGAACTCTGAGAATGGGAAGACATTTAACCTCTTCTTTTTAATGACAGTATTTCTGTCATCTGCCCTATCTCCAAAACCCAAAAGAAAAAGTGGAGCCTCCGCCTCATTTTCTGAAGGCATACTTAAGAGTTGGAACTTAAAACGCTCAAGAGGAGGGAAAGTCATCTGATGTTACCCAGAAGAGCCTTCAGAACTCCTCTTCTTCACAGTCCCACAGAAGAAAAAATAAAAAGGGAACTAGATCCATTACTTATGAGGAAATGGAAGAAGGATTGATCACCTAGAGGAAAACACTAAGGACTCTGAACAGACGTCGTTTCCTCCACGGGAAGAACTACACCTAAACCCACTCGTGCTGCCCTTAGCTCATTAATTCACTGAACGCCTCTGGACATCTGCTCCATGTCAGCCAGTGTGCTGGGCCCCAGACCCTGAGACATGTCTGCTTCTGAAAGCTATTGTCTGGGAGAGGGTCAGCTTAGTACAGATTAAAGGACAATGTCATGTGTGCCCAAGGACAGACCCTGGCAGCCCAGAAGTAGGGATGTCTATGGGGGCCCAGAAAAGAGGTAACTTGTGAGCTAAGATTTGAAAAAGGAAAAATGTTCCCTCTGTGAAGTGAGCAAATGGGGTATCCATGGACTTGGAGGAATAATATCTGCAAATACATTTGGGCCTAAAGTAGGTAGTACCGGGTCAGAAGGACCAGCAGCCAGCAGGTCAGGGAATATGGGCCCTCTAATCCACCCTCCCTGCAACACCTGTTTATGACCTTGGAGCATTGTAGACAAATCACCATCAGTTGACCAAACCACCTGCTCACTAGCAACCCAGAAGATTTAAAAATGCAAACCAATGTCTGGGTCCTACTCTAGACCTACTGTATCTGAATTTCTAGGTGTGAGGTTCATTATTTTTAAAAGCATCCCAAGTGGTATCAAGGGGATACGAGCTCCGGGGCTTACTGTAGATGGGGCTAATGGAAACATAAAAAACAAACCCAGTTCCGTGGATCATCACAAGAATTACATGAGAGAAAAATAAAGGATGCCACAGAAGTGTTAATAAAGATGGTGGTGGGTTATATGGGAAATACCAAAGGTAGAAATCAAACTGGAAGACAGCCCGGAGCCAGATAATCATCTCAGCTGCATCTTGCTGAGCCTTCCCTGCATGGCAGCCACTGTCTGTGCCTGTCTTTGTACTTATTCAGGCAACCAAGCTCCATCCAACAGGCTCCTTAACCACCTTTCTACTTGGGGAGAAGATGAGAGTCTTGACTCAGACTTTAGGGCCCTAGGGATCTATAGGCATTGGTGAGCCACATGATCAGAACTGTGCTATATCAAGTCATTCTGACTTCAGTGTGGATGAGAAGGTTAGAAAGGAAAGCGAATTAGTACCATTGGCTATGTGCACATGTGTGAAAATACCAGTCAACTTCAGTACTCTGTATGGAAAAGGAGGGAGATTGGGAGGGGCACCAAGTGCTCTGTGCATGCATGCCACTGTCAACAAGATTTACATTATGATGTGACACTATAATGCACCAATAAACATATAAAAGAAGAAGAGAGGGAAGAGATGGAGGCAGGAAAATGATTATACCCCACAGTCATAAGCCAGAGACTGAATGGGCTTACAAGAGGAGAAAAATCAGCTCTTAAAAACCAGAGCCTGGGGGTCAGGGGAGGGGCATACTACAGCCAGGAGGTTTTCTCATGCTCCCTGAAAAACCTCACTATGACATAAATGTGTTCTGATGTGCAAGCATGTTCTGTGTCTACATCAGCGACCTCTTACCTCTTGTTCAACTTCAGGCCTGCACATTAGTATCACTTGAAACCTTTTTAATCATGTCTCAAGAAAAGCCCATGAATAATACACTTAGCATGCATCCATTATCTTCCAAGAATCTCATTTATGCAAAGGCTTCTTTTTTAAATGCTCTTTATTACCATTATCTACTCGGGGAGTTTAATTTAAATTATTTCCTCTACAACAGAATCTCTTTAATTGGCCATTTCTATTTAAACTATATTTTCCCCATTGCTAACATATTAATACTACTGAAATGGAGAAAATGGTGAGCCTCAGAGCTCAAGAAAAAAAAGATAACTTCTGCTTGGATGCTGGAGTGGGGGATAGGCTGGCAGTGGCTGAGAAGCTCCTCTGTCCCATGATATTGGCCTCTGCTGTTTACATTTATTTCAAGGCTGACAATGATCATCTGAGATGATGATAAGTCTGTTTCCTATCCAAGGTCAAATAGCTGGGAAACCCTCACAAACCCATCGGCTTACCTCCTCATGGCTCCCTTATTCTATTCCATAACACCTTCTAATGCCACGAGGCCTTTTTTTTTTTTTTTACAAGGTAGTTTGTGTCACTGGTGTTTCCGTTGTAATTTTTACTGCTGTGACCCCAAAACACCTGATCACACAACTTAGAGTAAGGAAGATTGATGTGCTCACAGTTCTGGAGATTTCAAGGTTTCAATCCATGGTAGGCCAGTTACAGCAATGGAACTCAGAGCATGGCAGACCGAGAAGAGCACGGTGAATCTGCTCTTACATCACAGAGGCCGGAAGCAAGAGAGAGCAGATAAGCAAACACACAAGGGGATTTGAAGATCTAAGTACAGTCCCCAGGGCCACATCCCAGAGACCCACCCCTTCCAGCCACATCCCACCTGCCTAGGTGGCCACCCAGTAAATCTGTACAGTGGATTTGTCCACTGATGAGATTACAGCCCTCATTACACCAGCTCTGAACATCAGTAGCTGAGCTCTTTCAGGGGACATTCTCTGTCTAAATCATAACAACTGGTCAAGTGTAGTTTTCAAAAAAAAACACCAAATGTTTTGTTGGAGGGCAAGTATTCAGTCTGGGTGTTTACCATCGGCAGTAATTTCTATGAACTAGGAATGAGTATCCAGTACTAACTTCCCACTGTGGTCAGACCAAACGTGTATGTATCCTACACTACAAGATAGTGGTCAGACCAAACGTGTAGTATCCTACACTACAAGATAGGTGCTAGCTTTCCTATCTTACAGATGACAACTGTGCTGGTTCCCTCAAGGAAGGTCATGATTACACAAAGAATAAACTACTTGAGCACCAAGTATCTGTATGCACTTCTAAACGATGATCTGACTCCAGAAAATAAATGCGGCAACCAAGCCCTTTCCAGTCATTAAGTTCAGTCTCCTATGCACTAGATGCATTACTATGGTTTATAAGAAATGTGTATTTTGACCTTCATCTCTAGTTCCTGGAACAAAGCTACTCAAACACCTGGAATTTCCTGAGCAATGGGGATGCCAGGAGAATCTTTTGCTAAGATTTGGCTTTTGACCCCAGTTCCTGACATAGAGCTCCTAACCTCTTGGAACTCCCTTGGTGACAAGATATTTTCTGTTCTAATGAGATGACTCTTGGTGGACTCTTAAACAGGGACTGGTTATCAGAAAAACAAAGCCATTGCTAAGAGTCCTGAACCTCCAACCCTCCAGGAAGGGGAAAGAGGCTAGAGATTGAGTTAATAATCATGCCTGCCTGATGAAGCCTCCATTTAGTCTCTGAGCCTCAGGGTTTGGAGAACTTCTGTGTTGCTGAACACACAGAGGTGTGGGGAGGGTCCTGGGAGGCTGATCCCCACACCCAGAAAGCACAAGTACCATGACCCTCCCCTGTATCTTGCCCCACGCATCTCTTCAGTCTAGCAGTCCCTAAATTGTATGCCCTTATAGTGAATAACTAAATATAAGTAGTATCTCCCTGAGTTTGGTAAGCCATTCTAACAAATAAACCCAAAGAGAGGGATATGAAAATTTCTAATCTACAGCCAGCCAGTCAAAACCACAGGTGACAACCTGGACTTGGGACTGGCATCCAAAGGGGGTGGGGCAGTCTTGTGGGCTTAAGCTTTTAACCTGTAAGATCCGATGCTATCTCTAGGTAGGTATATCAGACATGAGCTAAATTGTAGGACCCCCTGCTGGTGTCCAAGAATCAGTTGATGAGGGAGAAATGCATGATTTTGGTGACCAGAAGTGGTGAAGGCTGAATGTGAATATGGCTGTCCCTCAGTATCCTGGAACTGGTTCCAGGACCCTCCAAGAATGCCCAAATCCATGAAAGCTCAGTGATTTAGAATGACTTCTCCTTCACGCATTCCTGTATGTGACAGGTTCTTTCGAGTAGAACCTTATATAAAATGGCATAGTATTTGCTTTTAATTTATCCTTTCATATATTTTTATGCTTTTATTGGTGCATCATTATAATTATACATCTTAGAATCCTGTATACTTTAAATCATTTCCAGATTACTTGTAATACCTAATACAATGTATACTATGTAAATAGTTATTTTATATTGTTAAGAGAATAGTCACAAGAAAAATATCCGTACATGTTCAGTAGACACAATTTTATTTTAAATAGGATGGTTGAATCTGAGGATGTGAGACCTATGGATGTGGAGCTATAGGTAGTGAAAAGAGAAGCAGTTGGCTGGTTGGCTGATTGGCTGGTTGGTTGTTTAGTTTGTTGGTTGGTTCTCATTATACTAGGAAATATAACTAATCTCCTAAATCACAAAACTGTACAAATGATTAAACAAGAAAAGAGGCATAGACCGGGCATGGTGGCACATGCTATAATTCCAGTTTTTGGAAGGCTGAGACAGAAATATAGCAGGTTCACAGCCAGCCTCAGCAAGTAGTGACTTTCATCAACCCTGTTTCATGAGAAAAATAAAACAGAGGGCTGGGGGTGTTGCTTGGAGGTAGAATGTCCCCCAGGTTCAATCCCTAGTACCACCAAAAAAAAAAGGGGGGGGGGAGAGGAGAAAAGAAGAGGCATGGAAAAAGTAAAAACTAAAGCAAACTGGCAGCACACACCTGTAGTTTCAGGACTTGGGAAGTTGAGAAAGGAGGATCACAAGCTTGAGGATAGTCTGGAAAACTTAGACTCTGTTTCAAAAGAAAAAATAAAAAAGGCTGGGAGTATAGCTCAGTGAAATAGCACCCCCTGTTCAATCTCCAGAACCACACACAACAAAAGAAAGAAGGAAGGAAGGAAAGAGGTAGGGAGGATCTTGAATGTCCCCCAAAGGCCCAGGTCTTGGAGGTTTGGTCCCCAGCCCATGGTGCTGTTGGGAGGTGGTGGACCCTTTAGGATGCAGAGCCTAGTAGAAGAAAAGTGAGGTCATTATGGGCGTGACCTTAAGGGGATATCGGAACCCTAGTTCCTTCCTTTCTCTCTTTGCCTCTCTGGTTGTCATGAGGTAAACAGCTTTTCTCTGTCATGATGTGCTATCTCACCCAAAGCACAGAGCCAGCCAGCCAGCCATAGGCTGAAACCTCAGAACCCATGAGCTCAAGCAAACTTTTCCTCCTTATAAGGTGATTATCTCTGGTCTTTTGTCAAAGCAAAGGAAAGCTGACTAAGACAGCAAGAGGGGAAATTTAATGATCAATAGTGACAGGGGATGTATCAAATTATTACATTGTTTGGACCTTGTTAGACCCTGATTTGCGCAAAGGCTTCTAGAAAGCATGAATCAATAGGGAGTGCTCACACTGGGCTTTCTGATGAGGAATTATTGCCAATTTGGGGACATGTGGTAGAGGTAGCACTAAACTTCACGCAGATGAAAAAATATTTGCTTCTAAACAAATCCAGTGGCAGATGTAGTTGAAACAATATAATCCAGTAATTGCTGAACATCAGGCTTCCTTATACTATTTTCTCTACTTACAGAAGTTTCTGAAGCCTTTTATAAAATTACAAAAGCTTTTTTAAAAAGAATGCCTGGGTTTGCCACCTTCTTAGTTGTATAATATGGGACAAGTTATTTAAACTCTGTACGCTTCAGGCTTCCTTTGTGAGCAGTGGGGAAAATGTGGCCTGATATATATGTATATATGTGTGTGTGTGTGTGTGTGTACACATATATACAAACATACACATATATGAGGGGTGTGTATCTCCAATAAAAAATAATTTGGAAACTTCATAATGCCTTGAATACTCTTTTATCAACTGAACCTTTAAGTTTTGCTTTTACTCTTAATTATTTCACACCATCTTCCCAAGGTCTAAATTAGGTGTGTAATAACCATATCTGAGAATTTCCTCCAGGAAAATTTAACCATTCAGGAGCCACGTTATGACCAAATAACAGGGAGGAGACAACATCCCCACAGACTATTTTCAATACAGCAACTGAAATCTAAGCAATTAAATGAGAGTCGTGTAAGCATGTCAAAAATGTGCCCTCTTAATGGACTTCATAATAATAATAATCCTTCTGCCTTTGTTTCATAATAGGCACCTTTCCATGTCTTCAGGAATAAATAAAGCATGCTTCTCATGTGCACGATGGTGAGAATTTATTTCAGACCCATTAGCTCCTTGGCCAGGGAATATATTTATTTCTAGATAGATAGACACAGATGTTATCACTTTGCTGTGCCATTAGCTCACAGAGGAACACATGGCCCATTTCTTCCCATATTGCCCTTTTGTTCTCTTTCTATGGAAAGGGTAGAAAACAGCCTGTGCTTAGCGCTCGGGCTCTCCTAGGTGAGGCTTTTATAGCTAAGTAAAGCATTGGAATTATGGAACTATCACACCTGAGACCTGGAAGGCACATTGGAAATCTGGTTCATCACTTTTGTTTGCATGTGAAAAATAGGGCAGAGAGATCATGACTTGCCCAGATCAGGAAAGGCAGGCAGTGGAACCCGCAGCGAGAATCGGGGCTTGGGCTTCCCAGTCCAGAGCTCTTTGCCTCACAAATGAATTTGATGCTCTTAGACTTCAACCTATTGAAAACAAATTAGCCCTGGTCTGTAGAAAGCAGGGGCTTTTTTAGACTATTCAGGTGCTGGATAATGATTTCTGAGAATACAGTAAGCGCTCAGCTTACAGCTCCACCTACACCCTGGGAGTAGCTCCCTATCAGGGAAGTTTCCCCAGCCACACCACAGGGCATCTGTTCTGTTCCCACTGACCTCCCGCAGAAAACATGCAGCAACAAGCAAGAAGCCCCCGAGGGACCCCCAAACCAAAAGACTGCCTAGTGCCAGTGGTCACTGACTCCAAAACCGCAAATGTAAGGAAAGCTACGCACACCCATTTCTTCCCATGTTCATGGTTTCTACTACAGAAGGGATTGTGAGGCACTGCAGCTGATCACTGTGACTATTCCCTTTGGTTAAAATCAATCTCTAAGATTATTTGCAGCCAATAAGAGCCATCAGTTCATGAACAGAAATGGACGCTTCTAAAAATTAGTCACTTTTCCCCACCCGCTCTCTACAAATCCTGTCCTTGGTTCTACTGTCATTGGCACATGTGTTTCCCAGACAACTCCTGGAAACATCAGACTTGTCTTCTACCCTTCCCTCATCTCCCACCCATCCCTCCTGTTCCCAGGCCACACTGATGCCCCTAGAAAATGTCCCTATCCCTGTGGAGGAGATTTGTTGGTTTGGACCTCACCCTTCTCTATAAAGCCCTCCTTGTACACTGAGATCCAGATCAAACCTCACTTCTAGCCCTCTTCGTGGGCTGTGGTTATTCAGTCCTAGTGAGAGACTGGTTGCAAGGAGCAAAACCCTCTCAAAATAGTTTATTTGAAAGGGATGTCCCCAGAGGGAGCACTGGGCAGGCTCACCATCATTAAAGGACAAGTAAAGGACAGTTGGACCACAAATAACCAAGTAGAAATTCAAGGCTGGCCCTACTAGGTTGCCCAAACTCTTGGCAAGCTTTCTCAGCAGCGCTCTCTCTCTCCTCTCTCTCTTCTTCTTCTCCTTCTTCTTCTTCTTCTTCTTCTTCTTCTTCTTCTTCTTCTTCTTCTTCTTCTTCTTCTTCTTCTTCTTCTTCTTCTTTTCCTTCTCCTTCTTCCTTCTTCCTTCTTCTTCTTTTCTTCTTTCTCTCTTTGTCTGTCTGTCTGTCTCTCTTTCTCTCTCTCTCCCTCTCTCTCTCTTCTCTCTTCTCTCTTCTCTCTCTCTCGGTCTCTGCACAGTTTGTCACATTTGCCGAGGCTCCAGCTGTCTGCTCACATCCCACCCACCCCTATCCTTCAGTCTCCGTGGTACCCGCTCCAGCCCCCCCTCTGGCAGGCCAATGTTCAGCACCACCTCACCACGACCCTGGTCATTTTTCACATCTCCAAACAACCTCATTGTCTCAACCTACCAATGTTGCTTCCTCGTTGGCCAGGTGCACCCTTGGTCCAGTCCACTATGGCTACAGGGTGGTATCCTAACGCCAGCCCGGCTGCCTAGGTCTACCCCTCAGCAGAGGCTACAGGTGTCCTGCTCACATCCCCCTACTTTCCCCTCCCTGTGCACACCAACCCAGTGGCAGCTTACTGACAGCAGTGAAGCTCCCCCACACTGGGGGTTTCTCCAGCTGCCTCAGGACAGCTAAGATGTGCTGGAAATTAACCCCTCCCACCATGCTTGAAACTAGGGACTCATAGGTCTTGGTAAATAACCCAGTCTAGAGCTCTGTTGGGATAGCAATATGGGGTCATCTTTGCTCTGCCCCGGGATTACCCAACGGAATTGAACCCCCGCTGCCCATGGAATTAACTGCTCAGAATGAGCCTTCATTGACTGCTTTCTGTGTTCTCCTCCACCCCAACTCCCTTATAGGGATCCTGGAATCACCCTCTAAAATAAACTACCTGCATTCACATCCTTAGCTTCTGGGGAACCCTAATTGTGTGACAGCAGGGTATCCCTCAGAACAAGGCACTGTCAGGACAGATAGGACATCTCTAGGTCTCCACCATTACAGCACCAAGTACCTTCATATTACCTTCACTCGTTTATACACCTTTCCTTCCCAACAGACTCTACACTCCTAATGGAGCATATTTTCTCTTCATCTTCTAAACTTACTGGGCCATACTACCACATAATACTCCCATGAAGTATTCCCATGAAGAGCCTTTGGAAAACACTGACTACAAAGTTACATTGGCAATATCCTCTAGACAATACATGCAGTGAGAAACATGGCAGAATATTACAATCTGTTGAATTTTATAAACTTTTAGTAGAAAATAACCCTAAAAGCATGATTCCACTCCAATAGCATCAAGGAAAAGTGTGAGCTCCACCTGACTCCCGCAATCTCCTTGACAGCCTGGTTATTAAACAGGAAGCACTGAAATATTTGCACTTGTTCTCATAAACTCTATTAGATAGGTAATATCTCTCCACGTCCCAGCTCAAAATACCATAAGGCAAATTTGTGAAGAGGTTCGTCATTCAGGTAAAGACATCCTTTCACCCTTGTGCTATTGAGCAATGAAATTGGCCTGGTAATTAAATGCCCATCATCCTGAAGTGTATGTGCAAAACACTGGATATGGGGTGTAAAGGCAAATGAATGGGTGCTAGAAAGAAGAATCCTGATGGGCTCATATCACAGGCTTAATTCTTTAAGTAATTTCCATACCCTGGGTGAATTAGACATTAAAAAAACTACCCCAAGTTTCATCTCAACCTCATATGAACACCTATAACGGTGTTTGAACAGCATTAAGATGAAGGAAACCCAGCCAAGCATGGTGACACACACTTGACATCCCAGTTCTTCGGAGGCTAAGATAGGAGGATCACAGGTTCAAGGACAGCCTCAGCAACTTAGGAAGACATTGTTGAAAAAAGTCTGGGGTTTAGCTCAGAGGTAAGATGACCTTATACCAAAAAAAAAAAAAAAAGAGTAGAGAGAATTCCCCACTGGCAAATAGATGATAGATAGACAGACAGACAGATAGATAAAGACTTAAGTCAATTCTTCTAGCATATTTCTCACCCTGTTCACATCTACATTTGGAGTTTCTGAATGCTCCTCTTCGCAACTTCCTGAACTTTAGACCCACACCTCTACCAAAGTTTTCCATCATCACACACTATGGTAGCAAGTTAATTCCTAGGCTCTGCCTACCAGAAGTGTGTGCATATATTTACCATAAGACAAGTGAAGAATGTTCATTGTAACACTAACCTGGAAACCACCCAATGAGTAGAACAGATAGCACCTAGCCATCAATAACAGAACAGTGACATGCACACCTGTAATCCCAGGACTTGTCAGGCTGAAACAGGAGGATCAGAGATTCGAAGCCAGCATGTGATAACTTAGTGAGACCCTATTTCAGAATAAAAAAATAAAATAGCGCTGGGGGTGTAAAACATCACTGAGCTCAATCCCTAGTATCACACACACAAAGTAAAGTAGAGCAATTATTGTTGGGTCACTATTGACAATGTAATGAATAGAGTATGGTCTGCTCATGGAGGGATTACTGCCCAGCAGTAGAGGAAAAAAAAAAAACACAGCCACAACAACATGGTTGAGTCTCACAAATGTCACATTGCCAAGAGGAGCCAGACAGCACAGAGTGTACAGTGTGCACAGTTCCATTCACATAAAGTACCATCACAGACAAAACTGTTCTAAGCTGCACTGTGAAAAGTCAGGAGACAGGTTACTCTTGGGAAATAATGACTGGAGGGGACCGAAGGGTCTCAGGGAAGATGATGCTCTTCTCCTACTTAAGCTGGGTGTTTAGGAAAGAGTGAGCACACTGAGGGAAAATTAAATTCATACACTGAGAATTTATGTACTTACCTATAAGTATGTGACTCTTCACTAAAACGTTTACCAAGTAAATCTTGGGCTTTTTGGACTCAGAAACTGTGCCTTCTTGTGATCGGGCTGACTTTTTACAGACACAAGAATGCTAGCAGATAGCATGGCTCAGAGACTGGGTCAACCCAGTGGACTGTCTGCCCAACTGCTGACAGCTGGACCTCACCATTCACCTCTACAGCTAAAAATCCCTGCAATGGCACAGACGTGCAGCCAGTTATGGCCAGAGCATTGGCCTCTAGCCCAAAACCAGGGCACTTAGAAACCATCTCCTAGCCTCTAAAACCTCCCATTGTCCCCCAGATGTGTAGCCTGATAGACAACACAGAGATTGCTCCAAATTATTGCACAAAAGAACATGGATGACCTATCAAGCTCTATGTATACAATGATGTATCATTCTACTCAAAGGACAGATGCACAGAAAGAAACAGTCATGAAGCTTTCAATATAGAAGACTCAAATTTGACATCTCCTGGACTACCATAAACATATGTATAATTATATATGTATATTTATATATGTGTGTGGAGGGAGGGAGGGAGAGAGAGAGTGAGTGTGAGTGTTAGTTTTATCCTTGGTATAAAGAAAGATTGGTCTCAGTACCCTCCCAGATACCCAAATCTTTAGTTGCTCAAGTCCCTTATATAAAATGGCATAGTATTTGCATATAACCTATGCATACCCTCCAGTGTATTGCAATTCATCTCCAGATTATTAATGTACTTAATGCAATGAAAATGCTATGGAAATTGTTCTTATGCCCTATTCAGGAAAGAATGACAAGAAAAAAGCTGGTACATAGTCATATAAACATAATTTTTTTCTAATATGTTCTCTCTATAAATGGTTGAATCCAGAGATATAAAATCCAAAGATACAGAAGACCAACTGTATAGTTATTTTTGTAGTTTTAAACAAATAGATGTTGACCTACATATAATTTTTATTTGAAATCATTTATGGCCCCAGGAAAGCAATTTTTAAAGCCCTCTGGTGATGCCAGAAAAATCATTTTTGGCAACAGGCAATTTTTATTACAGAGGCCCTTCCTAATATATTTAATACTCTTGTACTGGAGTCATTTCTCCAGTGATTACATTTACTTAAATAGTTGTACAGAATTTTGTAAAACAAATGTTGAATCCAGTCATTTTCTTCCTCCAGAATTTGTGATAGTCCCATGATTTTCCTGAGAATGGGTATAAATACTCCGGCATTCCAAAGTTCCCAGTGTGCAGTCTCTATCCATTGAGACCAAAGCTTCCTGATGGATAAAAGTCTCTTCAAATCACAGGAACCCTCAGGTCACCTCCTTCAGTCTTCCCTCCTCTGGAGTCTACCTACAGATCCCTTTGACAAGGGCAGGAAAGCCGTGGAGTCCAGGCTTGGCCATGCCCCAGCCGCACCAGACATCATCCAGCCACCTTCAGTATTTCTAACCACAGACCCCATCCTGCAGTGCTTAAACCTCTCTTTTCCATAGTCAAACTCCATGTTACCACTGTCCTTTCTTACAATGGCTCACCAACATCCTGTGTATGTGCCTCTGAATGGGCTCCAAAATCTCCCCATACCTCCAAAACCGTGGGGCTCAGAAATGAACAAATGATTCAAGATAAATGGAGTAGAACTGTCACCTCCATGGTCATCCACTTAATGCAATCTGAAAGTGGTTGCATTAAATACAACCAAAGATACATCAATCTCTTAATCCCTAGAACCAACATGCCAGCTTATCTGGAAAAAAATATTTGCAGATGAGATTAAATTAAGGAGTTAGGAATTTGGAGACGAGATTATCCTGAATATATGAGTGGGCTCCTAATGCCATCACAAGTATCTTTATAAGAGAGGGACAATGGGATATCAGAATATCAGACACCCAGAAAATCAGGTCACATGATGAGCAGCAGAGACTGGTGTGATGGTGGCCACAAGCCAAAGAACATCTGGAGCCCCTGAAGCCAGAAGGGCTCTCCCCCTAGAGTCTTAGGAGGTAACCAAGGAGATTTCAGACTTCCGAGCTCCAAATGCACGGGAGAACAATGTTCTGTTGTTTCAAGCCACTGCGTTTGTGGCACATGGTTACAGCAATCTAGAAAGCTGATATTTAACCCCAAACTACATTTGTTTCCTTGCTGTATTCTCTCCATGACTCTGACTTACTCAACTTAATTTCCTTCCTCTTCTACAAGAAAATACTTGATAATAAAGTGGATCTGTTAAGAGGATAATGTCTTGTGCTTTTTCCTCCTCAGCACAGAATGTGGAGAGAAGGGCCTCACTAGGAGATGAAGACTGGCTATGCGACTTGTGGATAATTCATTCTCTGAGTCAATTTTCCCATTTATAAAATGAATAAATAGCCTCCGAGGTCTTTTCAGATCTACCTATAAGCCTACATAGCTTTTTACTTAGTTATCAACTACTTTTACAGGGGTGAGCACTGACTGTCTCCTAATCTAGAAGGTCTTCTCTGATTCACCGCTGTACTCAGGTGGCTCTTGGTACACGTCTCCACTTTTTGGTACACGTCTCCACTTTGTGGTACATGTCTCCACTTTTTGGTACACGTCTCCACCTTTTGGTACACGTCTCCACTTTGTGGTACACGTCTCCACTTTGTGGTACACGTCTCCACTTTTTGGTACACGTCTCCACTTTGTGGTACACGTCTCCACTTTGTGGTACACATCTCCACTTCAACTTGTATCTCACTGCGCTCTAATGACTTGTTTACTTACCCACTTCACCCACAGACACGAGACCCTGGAAGGTAGGGACTTCATACTATTCATCTCTCTCTCCAGTACCAAGCCCAGCAATGAATAAACAAATGAAGAAATTAATGAGATGCTCTGCAGTAATAACTTGCTCATCCCACACAGCTCACTGGTGGAAATGTTGTAGGGCAGGCTGGAAACCAGAGTCCTCGTGCTCAAAGCTCAGATGCACGGGGAGCCATTTATCAACCAGTCCTGGCATCTCTTCTGCATTTTATAATAATTTCTCTGTTTCTGTCATTGTAGACTGAACTTGTTTTATCTATCCAATGAGCTAAAGTCATAATTCAAAAGCCAACTCTGACTACTTCTGTGTCTGAAGTTCATAATTATGACTAATATGTCCACCTCAAAAAATTCCAATTGCTGCTAGAGATATCTCCTTCTCTTTAGTCATCAAAGTTTAGAAGGACTTCCTTGAAAACCCTTACCATTTATGTTCATAATTTTAAACCCCACTGGCAGAAAGTCCAATAGCAATACATGAAAACTGCATATGAAGTAATTTGGCCTGAAGCCTGGCTTTTGCCTCTCCTCTGAAGGTTTTAGTCTCTTCCTCTGGAGACATTGGTGTGGCATCATCATGGTTTCAGAGGCTCTAGCTTCCCCCACAATGCCAAGGAGACTTACCTTAGGCCAGGAAATAAATGCAGCCTACCACAATTCGATTGGAGCATCCTATGTGGAATTTCTGTGTTACTTAAAGCCTTGTCCAAAGTCAATTGTCAACATCTTGTTTGGACTAAGCATAACAGTCATTTATGACATAAATTGGGGATTTTTATTTAGCTTTATAAAAATAATCACCCAAATCTATACTTCTCTATGAAAATCTATATGCTTTCAGCAAAATTTCATCTGGAATTTTTCTGTTGTTATTCATCAAAGTCACCATGGGTACCAGTCCATCCTTGTAGGAAAATGATATCAACATAGTCAGTAGGACTAAAAGTAGAGTCGAGGGCCTGAGAACCATGGGATTTGTCCAGGACATATGCATCCTGAAACAATAACCAGGAAGACTTTTAGGTGGGATTCACCCCCTTCATAGCCAGCATGAACCCAGGCTCCCCTCCTCCTGTCCACAATAACATTGCTCAAGATGTCAGACTTTTGAATTTGCTTCTCATGGATACTTGCAATGATAATCTTCATATTTCAAATGACAACTTTCTAGAGTGACCAGTGGATGTGAACATGAAGCCCTCTAGATAACAATTTCCCTACTGTCTCTTTAAGACTGAGAACCCTGCTGCTACGAGTCCAAAATTCTCATTTCATAACTTCAAATGTTTTCTATAATTCCTTATAACTACATACTATAATAATTTTTCTGTTTCAGTCTACAATGACAGAAACAGAGAAATTATTAGAAAATGCAGAAGAGATGCCAGGACTGGTTATAAGGAATTTCTATATTCCTTATAACCTCAAATGTTTTCTATAATTATCAACTCCTCCTTTTAAAAAAAAAAATTTTGTACCTTTATCAGTGACTCCTATTTTGCATTTTAGAGTCCAAGTTTTCTTTGATTAAGGGTAAAATGCTTCTAATATTGGATAACTTTTTCCTAAATCACATGAGAGTAAACAAAAACAAAATATCACTTCCTAGCTTTATGTTTTTGCTTATTTTCTTTCAAAAATTTTAGTCAGTGCTCTTCCTTGAAGAATAGCAGATTAAAATTATTGAATTACTTAAAAATAACTATGGAGAAAAGTAGATTGTTTCAATCAAATTATTAAATCAATTTGATGTAGAGAAAATATTAATGTGAGATAATTTGCACAGCACACCTGAAACAGGTAAAGCACTAGAGAAGACACACACCAATGCAAAGTCTGCCAGTGTTTGCTGAAGGCTCACTGGAACTTGGGGAAATAGAATATCACATGCACACAATGGAATTCTACTCGGCAATAAAGAACAAAGTCATGTCATTTGCAAGAAGATGGAAAGACCTGGAGAACGTGATGTTAAGTGAAATTAGCCAAGCACAGAAAGAAAATGGACATATGTTTTCTCGAATATGCTCAAGCTAGAGAGTATTAGGGATACCAGAGGGACTCCAGATAATGGAGGGGAAACCTCAGCAAAGCCAGAAAGGAAGAAGAGGGGAGGAAGATGTCTGAGATTAATTAATGGAAAAGCTACATTCGAATATGTGTATACATGTGAATATACCATTGTTAACCTGGACACTCAGTATTGGGAGGAGGGAAAGGGGAAACGAGGGGAGGGGGAGGGCACCAAGTACTGTGTGAATATATGCCATTGTTAAGGTGATCCACATTATGATGTGAGGCTATAGTGCAACAATAAAATAAAAATAAATTAAAAATAAAAGGGAATACCATCTTTAGAGGTACCACGAAAGCTGTGCACTGGATAAATGCCCTCTCTCCTGCAGCCAGGTCAGGATTGTGGAGGACTGCAGCTAAGGATAGCAGAATAGACAAGATGAGGATGGAGGAGACAGAAGGGGACTTTCCAGCGAGGCTGGGGAGGAAGGGGAAAGAGCTTAAGAACACAGAACACAATTCATGGATGAAAAACAAGACAGATAAACAAAAACAACAGGCAGAAAGCAAGGATGGGGGAGTTGAGGATTTCGGTGGGAAGTAATTAAGGTTGGAACCAGTAAATGAAGGAACTTGTATGCCAAGTTAAATGGTCTGGATGGTTTCCTTCAGGCAAGTAGAAAACAATGGAGGTTGGTATACAAGGAAATGAGATGATTCAGAAAGATGGATGCCTTCATATTATGCAAAATGCAGGTGAGGTGGGCGGTGTGGGTTACAAGGTGGATAATGAGTCTACTGCAACCAACCAGGCAAAAGCCAGGTTGGTGCAGGAGAGAATAAAGAGAAAGGAGACATGTAAAATGTGCTGAAAAGAGAAAGAATGCCTGGCTTGGAGGCTAATTGGATGCGAGAGGAACAGAGAAAGAGCAGGCACCCCCTGCTTAGGATCAAATGACTGGGCTCACTAATCAACAACAGTACAGATTCCATGGAGAGAAAATATGACAATTGCAAATTTCAGTTGTGTTGAATAAAAGGAAAAATATCCAAGAAACAAATGTCCAACAGTAGAACAGTCACATTTACTCAGAGCTCACCAACAGGGCAACAACATTCTAAGTCATTTCTGGATATTAGGTCACGTAATCAACACATAAGCTTCTTGAGATAGCTTTGTTAATTCCCTTTTACAAATGGGAGAACTGCGGCCAAGATTGTATAGGGAGTAAGTGGCAGGAATGAGACGAACCCAGACCATGGATCTCCACCTACTTTTAAGTTGCCAAGAGGAAACTGGTAATGTGGAGTGAGGCCTAGGAGAACAGCCAGAATGAGAGCTAGAAACTTGGAAATAATCATGGTAGCTGGGAAGAAAACATCAAGAGCTGAGGTCAAAATCCAGAGAGAGAGAGAGAGAGAGAGAGAGAGAGAGAGAGAGAGAGAGAGAGAGAGAGAGAGAGAGAGACCAACCTTTAGCTGGCCTTTATTTGAGTTCCAACTGCAGATCTGAATTTATAAAAGTGGCTAACAGTACCCTGTGATTAAAAAACCTGGATGCAGAAACTGTCTCCTTTGAGAAATAAAAAGACTGATTTTCTGTTTTTCTCCCATTTTATGCTGCTGTAATTTTTCTCTTCCTTTTTCAATTTTCCAGGAATCCATTTTGCAATAATCAGAGATTAGTTATCTAATGGTAGTCCTGCCCTCCCTGTGGCTAAGGTGGTCGTTTAGGTGGAAGTCACTAGGGGAGGCTGGTCTGCATTATTTCCTCCCCTCCCCCTTCTTCCTGAGTGATAATTGGGTATAATGGATGGGGCTGTGGCAAGCATCTCATGTCCACAAAGACGAGTATATACCCTGAGATCATTAGACTATGAAGACAGAAGGAAGCTGGGTCCCTGTTGACTTTGTGGAGCTACCACAGAGGGCTGGGCAGCCAGTTTCAGACTTCTTTTATACAAAGAAAAAATAAACCCTTATGCCATTTAAGCCTCTGCTTTTTAGGTCTCTGTAACATGGAGCTAAGTCCAGTCTCTAACTCATAAAGCCCATGACTAATCATTGAAATATGCAAAGCAATATTTATTATAGGAAATAAACAAAAATTATTGAATCAACAATCAATACATCTGTCTCTAAAATCAACTGATCTTAAACACCGCAATTAAAAGGCAGATTATCAGACTAGATTTTTTAAAAGGGAAGATCCAACTTCATGCTGTTAGAGATAGAATTAAAAATGTTTAAATCCCAGGCAGGTGGAAGGTAAGGTGGGGAAGGCATATGGGAACAGGAAGCCTGTGAATCCGCCAACATAGAGGAGGAGTATCACAGAGAAAATGAGAATCACGCCATGGGATACGGTGGCTAACTCATCAAGACAGTTCTAAGTGTGACGCACCAAATAACAGACCTTCAGAACACACAAGCAAAACTGACAGAACAAAAGGGGGGGATAGACAAACCCACAACCGAGGCTGGAGATTTCCCCGTTCCAGTCTCGGTAATAGATGGGAAAAGGTGGACAGAAAATCAGTCAGGACCCAGAAGACCTGAACAGCGGTAGCCAGAAACTCCGCATCACTGACATGCACAGCTCTCCAGCCGCCCTCCCGGTGTGTGTTCACACCTCCCGGGTGTGTGTTCACTTCAAGTGCTCACAGAGAGACTCGTCAAGACAGGCTTTATCCCAGGCTAAAATCGACTGGGGAAGCAAGGAACACTGAGAGAGGATTTGAAGACCACACAGTTGACAAGTCAGATGGAGTAGATATCCACGCAACACATCCCAATAAATGGGGGAAGCCATTATTTTCAAGCCAAATGAGCCTGTACCACAAACTAGCCAATTAGATATTAATGATTTAAAAAAACAGAATGAAATATTTCTTAGGATTCTTAAACCCTTTTCTTTTCTTTTCTTTCTTTCTTTTTCTTTTTTTTTTTTTTTTGTGTGTGTGTGTGTGTGGTGGTACTGGGGTTCCTGGAAACCCTTCTACCTCTGGGCTACTCCCAGACCTATTTTATAATTTTTTTTATCTGGAGGCAGGGTCTCTTAAGCCAGCGTGGCTGGCTTCAAACCTGGCGATCCTCCTGTCTCCGCCTCCCAAGCACGGGGATTACAAGCGTACGCCACCACGCCCAGCGGATTCTTAAACCCTTTTAAATAACTCTTGGTTAAAGAGACAATGGACTTGAGAGGCTGAGACAGGAGGATCTGAGTTCATGGCCAGCCTCAGCTACTTAGGTCCTCCACAACTTAGTGAGATCCTGATTTGTTTTATTTTTGTGTGTGTAGGGGGGTGGGTCTGGGGATGAAACCCAGGGGCATTCGACCTCCGAGCTATACCCCCTGCCCTACTTTTTATTCTTTATTTTGAAACAAGGTCTCACTGAGTTGCAGAGGGCCTCACTAAGTAGCTGAGCTGTCCAAAAACCATGATCCTCCGGTCTCCGCCTCCCAAAGGTAGGTATTACAAGTATCACCACCACGCCAGGCTGAGACTTTATTTTAAAATAAAGAATAAAATTTGGGCTGAGGGTGTAGCTCGGAGGTAAAATGCCCGTGGGTTCCATCCCCAGTACCACCAAAAAAAGAGAGACAATCAAAACTGATGTTACAAACTATAAGTAAATGAAAATGAGCACACCACATTAAAACCTATGAGATATAACCAACCATATTAGGGAAAGTTTCTAGTTTAAAATTCTATTATGTATTTAAAACATGAAAAAAATGAAAATAAATGAATTAAGTACTTAAAATTAGATAAAGACAAATTTCAAAAATAATGCTTGTAATCCCAGCATTCGGGAGGCTGAGACACACACACACACACACACACACACACACACACACACACACACACACAGCTGTGTACGTGAATGGTAGTAAGACTCAACCCCAAAATCTCAGTGACTCAGTGACCACGAGGCAACAAACCATGGGCCATGAAACCAACTGGCCTTTCACCTCCTTTTGTAGGACCCACAGCTAATAAGGAAGGTCAGTTTTCTTATGGAACGTGCTAGTGAATCAAGGACACATACAGTTGTATTCCTCCAGGACAGTTCTAAACAAACAGGTAGTGGGATTGAGAAGTCGGAAACAAGCCTACGTGCTAGTAGGAATTTCATATGGAATATACGTAGCTCTTGAGATCATATGGGATGTGATTACTGTTACTAAAAAAAATTGGCCATTTGTGAAAAATAAAAACATAACTACCTCATATCGTCCCAGAACAAACTCTAGGTAGACTATAAAAATTATAGCAGAAGCAATAGACCAGCAAAGACTATCCTATTTGACCACAAAGAATTAAAACTTCCTGGCAATGAGAGATCCTATCAGCAACACTAACATCCTAGAAGAGGAAGAAGAAATAACTGCAAATAATTAAAATTTATAACACATAAGTATAATATAAAAAAATTTATAACATATAAAGCGTTCCTCTAAATAAAGAAAAAGTCATGGAAACATGAGCAGAGAGTACAAATAGGCAACTCACAGAGAAATAAAAATATCTAATAAACTTTTGAAATAATGCTACCTTCCTAGTAATAAAATAAATGCATATTAAAATGACAAATCACTTTTATCACCCAAATTGGCAACTCTTGTGAAGATGGTGGCGGTCATGGTGGTAAATTAGCAAGGATTACATTTAGGATATGGTGGCAAAAAAATTCAGGTCTTTCATTCAGTAATTCTTTTTGTGTGTGGTACTGGGGATTGAGTCCAGGGGCTTTCTACCTCCAAGCTACACCCCCCCCCAGCCCTATTTTTTTATTCTTTATTTTGAAACAGGATCTCACTAAGTTGCAAAGTACCTAAGTAGCTGAGGCTGGCCACAAACCCGTGATCCTCCTGTCTCAGCCTCTCAAGAACTGGGATTACAAGCATACACCACTAAACCCAGTTCGTACTGTAATTTTACCTCCAAAAATCTATCATTGAAATCTTTGTAAACCCCTGTCATATTTAAATGTTCATCAAAAATTTACTTCGAATGAAAACTTGGACTGAAAAGTAGAAAAGCATTAAGCAAAACACATATAACCATCAAAAAATTCCAAATGTAAAGAAATAGTCACAACAAAGTAAAAAACCTGATATCAAATTATATGACAGTAGCCACTGTAATGTTGTAAACTTAATGTTGGTTGAATGCTGACCATGGACTAAAGACTGCACTAAGCCCTTTCCATATGATAATCTACTTAATTTGCACAGTCCTATTATAAAGTAACTACTCCCTGCCTGCTCATTTTAAAGGAAACTCGATGTAAGGTTTGGATGGGTTAACGGGCTAGAAGACAACACGCAGTATATGCTCTAGTGGTAACTGCACTGTAACTGGAGATAGTTCATGCCCTCTGAGGTCAGTTAATGAAGGCTTCAAGTTGAGACTTGAATAGCCTCGACTCCCCACCCACCACCACTGAGACGCAGGGAAATGAAGAAGGGACAGAGTTCCACCCACCTTCCCACAGGGTGAGAAGCCTCTTGCCTGGTGACATGGAGTTACAGGTCCCCCCTCTGCTCCCTGGACTGCTGAATGAGAGGAGACCGGGTGACAAAATCCATCGCAGGACCAAAGCGGATGCTTGATTTTCCAGGGTGGGTTGCTCAAACACAGACTTCTGAGTTCTCAACTCCTAAAAGCAACACCTCCCACCATGATGCCACAAGCAGGCCGGTGCTTGCTTCACAGAGCTATAAGAAAGCCCCATCTCTTCTCCTTCCCCATCTCCAGCCGTAGCCTACCCTCTCCAGCATCCCCACACCTGGCTCTCGTTTCATGTGCCCAAATAGCTCAAAATGGAAACGTGCAATTTTGAAACTTTATTATCTCTCAAAGAAATACTTGCAGAAGACTGAAAAAAAAAAAAGGTCATGAAGCAGACATTGCATAATATAAAGGGATCATTAAGCCACAGTAGGCTGGGAGGCCGGAGAGGGGAGACTGAAGGAGGAGGCCTAGCCCGCCGCCCCCTCCCACCCACTGGTAATGGTACCGCCGATGCAGCCGATCCTAATGGCAAACAGCTCAATTAGCAATCAGCTCTGTCTTTTCACCTCAGGAGAAGGTAACCTGATTTCCCTGCAAGTATAATCGGTTTGATCATTTAAAACTCTGAGAGCCCCCATGGAATAATTAAAAGGATGAGAGAGCAAATGTGAAATATTGTGATGGATGGCAGTGGACCAGCCCCAGAAGACCCAGAGGCAGGAAAGGCAACGGTGTAATTGATGCAAATTTCAGACACTTTAGAACTTCCCAACAACTCAGGTCAAAAGGCTAATGCCATCTTTGGGCTTCTAAGGGAGACAATGGAAAGCTTCTATTAGAGTTTTATTAGAGCACAGTGTGTCCTGTGGCCTCTGCTGACTTATGACTTGGAGGTTTGACGCTGTGATATGCAAGACATTCCAGACAGTCCAATGCAGGTACTAATCTGGGAGTCAAGACTAAGTACAGCTACCGAGCAGCTTTCATTTGAAAAGTAGAAGTGGCACTTGATGTTACAGCCCAGGCTGGCCTCACAGGAGCATTCATGAGGGGATGGAAGTATGGCCAACATGCTGATGATCCCAGGTTCTGGGCACAGCCTGCACTCTAATGCTCTGATGCTAGTCAGGGGAAGCAAGCTCTGCCCTATCTTGCAGCCAAACAGAATACTGGCTACAGTTCTATTTATGTGGTGAATTACGTGAATTGTTTTTGTATGTTGAACCAGCCTTGCATCCCTGGTTATGGTGTATAATTTTCTTGATGTGGTTTTAATGTCCATTGCTAGTATTTTGTTTAGATGTTTTGTGTCTAGATCATCAACAAAATTGGTCAGTAGTTTTCTTTTCTTGATCTGTCTTTATTTGGGTTTGGTATTAGTGTGATGTTGGCTTCATAAAATGTGCCTGGGAGAGTCCCATCTCTTTCTATTTTGTGAAATAGATTGAGAAGTATTGGGATTAGATCTTCTTTAAGGGTTTTATAAAATTCAACTGGGAAACCATCTGGACCTGAGCTTTTCTTTGATAGTAGGCTCTTTATTGCTATTTTAATTTCTTTGATTGCTATTAGTTGGTTTAAATTTTTTTACGTTTTCCTGATTCAATTTAGAAAGGTTGTATATGTCTAGAAATTTGTCAGTTTCTCCTAGGTTTTCCATTTTGTTGGAGTTTTTCAAAGTAGTCTCTGATAATCTCTGGTTTTCTGCACTATCTGTGGTAATCATCTGTGGTATCATCTCTTATTTTAGTAATTTGGGTTAATTCTCTCTTTTGGTTAGGTTAGCTAATGGTTTATCTATCTTTTTTTTTTTTGAAAAATCAGCTTTTGGTTTTGCTGATTTTTTGTATTTACATTGTTCTCTACTTCATTGATTTCTGCTCTGATTTTAATAATTTATTGTCTTTCTACTAGCTATGGGGTTAGACTGTTCCTGTTTTGCAAGGGTGTTAAGGTGTGTCATTAGGTTATTTATTGGTGATTTTCTGTTTTTATATGAGCACTCAGTGCTTTACATTTTCCTCTTAATACTGCCTTCAAAGTGTCCCAGAGATTTTGATATATCACTATTTTTTGTTTCTAGGAATTTCTTAATTTCTCTCCTTATTCTTTCATGTATCATTCCTCACTCAGCAGTGTGGTGAGTGTGGTGTTCAATAGTCTCCATGTGTTTATGAGGGTTCTGTGGATCTTCTTATAGTTGATTTCTAGTATCATTCCATTATGGTCTGAAAAGATGCATATGTCACATTTTTTGAATTTTCTAGTGCTTGCTTTGTGGCCCAGGATATGGTCTATTTTGGAAACGGTTCTGTGAGCACCTGAAAAGAATGTGGATTCAGCTGTAGTTGGGTGGAATATTCTGTATTTATCTAGTAGGTCCATTTGGTTTATGGTGTTCCTTAGTTCTGGTACATCTTTACTGACCTTTTTATAGAAGATCGCTGTAATGATATGAGAGGCGTGTTGAGGCCTCCCAGTTATTGTATTGGGATCTATATGAGACTTAATGTCATGAAAAAGCTCATTTTTATGAAAGTAGTTACACCTATGTTTGGGGCATAAATGTTGACTATCATTATATCCTCTTGTTGGATTGTTCCTCTTACCACTAAAAAATGACCTTCTTTGTCTCTTCTGATAGTATAAGATGTGAAGTCTATTTTGTCTGATATGAGAGTTGCTACTCCTACTTGTCATCAAGTTCCATTACCATGAATTACCTTGCTCCAGCCCTTCACCTTTAGTTTGTAAGTTTCTTTACTTGTAATATATGTTTCTTGCAGACATCATATAGATGGATTATAATTTTTTATCCATTTTGCCACCTTATATGTTTTGACTGGGGACTTGAGATGATTGATATTCAGCATGATTGTTGAGACATGATTTTTAACATGCATATCCATGTTCATAGCTGCACAATTCACAACGGCCAAACTAAAGAACCAGTCATGATGTCCATCAACAGAGGAGTGGATTACAAAACTATGGGATATGTACACAATGGAATTTTACTCAGTCATAAAGAAGAACAAAATTATGTCATTGGCAGAGAAATAGCTGGAACCAGAGAAATTATGCTAAGAGGGATTAGTCACTCACAAAAAATGAAAATTTGTATGTTCTCCCTAATATGCGAAAGCTAGGGAGAAAATGGGACATAGAAGAGACTCCAAACAAAGGAGAAACCTTAGATGAGTGAAGAAAGAGACCTAACTGAGGGGGATAGAGGAGGGAAGAGGGAAGCATCTCGCAGGACATCATGTACATACACAAACTCATCAAGGCCAACAACTTTGCTGAGCATGGGAAGGGGGGAGGGGGAGAAAATAATGTGGTACCTGGGGGAGGGCTGAGTGCTGTATATATGTATGCTTCTATCGCCCCGGACTTCATCGAGATATATGATTACCATGCACCAAAAAAATCAGAAAAATAATGATACCAGCTATATACCCTACTTAACTTTTATCATCTCAACCTGCTGTAAGGTGCACCTGCCCTGTGCAAGCAATGTGCCAGGAATGCAGGATAGTCTCCACCTTCATGGGACTTAACAGCTCATTTATTTTCTGTAGAAGGGCATTAATAATGCAGAAGCTCGGAAGTAATTTGGATATAAGAGGGACTTCGGATAATGGAGGAGAAACCCCAATGGAGCGATGGAAGGGGTCTAGAGAAGGGCAGGAGGGAGAATCAATTAAGGAAAAATAGCCACAGAAATCATGTACATACGTGAAATTACCAGTGCCTAGTTCATTATTGTGTGTGGGGAAGGGGAGAGAGTGGAGTGGGTATTGGGAGTGACTATGTTCTAATGAAACTTTCTGTACTAAAACAGATGGTGGCCCATGTCTGTAAACCAAGTACTTGGGAGGCTGAGACAGATGAATTGTCGGTTCAGGGCTCTTGGAGTATTTCTCTTTGCTTTCCCATTGTTTCAGGGGGTCTTATATTTCTCACTCTCCTCCAGCAAGACCTCACAGTCAGACCTCACCGGGCCCACAAACATCAAGTTGATCGGAACTACAAGCTCTTTCCTTCCATTGTGAGCTGGAGAAGATGCAGAAAGGGGCCTTCTTTTTGAGAGGGACAAGCCCAGGGAAGGTCCAAAAAGCATCTTGGGAGGAAATTGTCACTTAGGGCCTGCAGGAAAGATGTGAACCTAATCACCTTTCTTCTGCCCAGATTCCTGGCTGCAGAGACAAAGACCTTAATTAAAAAGACTCTCCCGAGGTTTCTGCCGAGTGACTGTCATCTGGCAGAGGGATGGAATTCTGGCTCAGACATAATCCATTTCCACTGCCTGCTGGGAAGCGCACCGTGCAGGGCTCCCCTGAGGATGCCCCGAGGCTGATCAAAGTCAGCTGGATGCACACAGCTCTCCACATGCAGAAGCGGCCAGGTGGGCACCTCAGTGCTCATTACAGGTCCTCTCCTCCACCTGAAGTTGCAGGTGTGCCATCCCGTGCAAAGTGCTCCTTCCTGTATCCCACTTGAAAGCCAGGAATTTGACTACACAATTTGTATTCCTTTTTTTTTTTTTTTTTTTTTTTTGGTAGTACTGGGGTTCCTGGAAGCCCGTCTATCTCCGGGCTACACTTCCAGACCTATTTTATTTTTGGAAACAGGGTCTCCTAAACCAGCGCGGCTGGCTTCGAACCTGCGCGATCCTCCTGTCTCTGCCTCCCAAGCGCGGGGATTACAAGCGTGCGCCACCACGCCCGGCTGTATTCCATTTTTGCTTTTTACATTTCATGTAACCGTGGACATCTCATTTAATCTCTCTGTGCCTTTGATTTCCCGTGTATAAAACAGAGATGGGAAGACATACTGGGGCATCCACTTCTGGGGTGGTCCTGTGAAGGATTCTATGGACCCACTCTTCAGTGGAATAAGCACAGCAAGTCAAAACTACTTGAAATAAAAGACTATTTAAAGTCTCTGAAATTTGTCCTAAGGCCACATAGCAAATGAAGACACATTCATTCAAGAAAATCTAAAACTCAGTGGGAACTTGGAGAGTCTGAGCACTTGAGACGCAACCCTTTCCCATTCTATCCTATCTGGGCATCTGTGGCCAAGAAGATGGGGCATCCTCCCTGCTTGGTTCCTAAGCAACAGGTACAGCTCACTGGAAGAAGCAGCCCGCTACAGTTGCTTATGTCCCCCATCTCCAATTGGGAGATTAAATTCCAGATGAGTACAACCAAAAAATCTCAAAATCCTTGGCTCTGTTTCACCATTTCTCTTTGGACTCATGCTCTATCCCATGCTCATCAGAACAAGAAACTGAGGCCCCAGTTTCCCTGGTCCCCCCTCCAGCTCACCCTGAGTTTCCCTCCAAGAGGCAAACTAGAGGCTGTTGCCCCACCCGAGAGCCTGGAGTGCTAATTCAGAGGGTTTCCCTGAGGAGACTGAAGGAGCTGAGGATCTGAAGCAAGCTGTGAGAAGTTCAAGCCCCCGAGGGCACGCTCAGAGACAATGGAGGTTTGGGTGGTTGGAAAGACAAGAGAAGGTTCTTCTCAGTGAAGACCAACAAGCCGAGCCAAAAGCTAGTTATCCAGAGAGAACCAGAGAAAGAGACAGCTAAGAAGTGGCCTAATAAGAGGCAAACAGACTTCAGAGACTGGCCTCAGAAATGGCTTCTGCCCCAATTAAATCGAGTCAGAGCCTGGAGCGATGTGTGTCCCAGGACATCACTGAAAACAATGAAGCGCTGGGTGGGTCTTCACAGTTAAATGTGGGAGCAAAAGAGGCAAAGAGCTGTACAAAGAAAGAGAAAAAAATTAAGGAAAGAGAAAGTCAAAGAGGCCAGACGAAACCATCCCGGGAAGACTGTGACCTGCTCTGCATCCCAGGTCTCAATCATTTTACTTTCCCTCTGTAGCTAAAGGAGGTCAGTACCTCGGGACCAAGGATAATTCTAAATCACCATAGTCATGGAATGATATAAAGTTAGAAAATGTTGGGCAAAGAACTTTGCAAACTTACAGCACATATGTTAGTTGAGTCTCATTATTGCTTTACAGAGCAACCGATACAAAAGTAGTACGTTTTAGGGTAAGACATGTTCAAAACTCAAAACCACTATTTTCCGGTCTTGAGGATTACCTAATTTCCCTGAGACTCAGTTACCCTACCCGTGAAATGTCATATTCCAGAAAAAAAAAAAAGATTTTTAAAGTCTTAACACATGGCAGACAATGATAATTGAAGCAAAACACGAAATAGCTCTAGTGTCTGACCAAGTCACTGTAGAAGCAGAATTTACTTGAGACCCCAAAACCCAATCTGAAAACAGAACACTGAGGTTAGTTCATCAACTTGTCAGATGCGAGTGAGATCTAAGGAAAGACGCACCTGCCACTTTTAAAACACCCACTCGCTGATCTCTTAGATGTTGCTGGTGCATTTCCATATTCCCAAGAAGGCTCCTCTTTGTAAAGATCGTTCCAGGGAGCATCCAAAGGGGATTTGCTGGTGGTATGTAATGAAGTGCATTGTAGTGCTTTTGATTGGCATTAGAAAGACTCTCAATGGTTTCTCAAAGGCACTGAAGGATTATTCTTTTGTCCTTCAACTTCTTTTTAGCAGAGATCATGCAAACGTTATTTAGCTGGAGCTGTGTTGCTTCTGGCAGAAACACTAGGTGCCTTTTTTGAGTTGATGCCTTAGGTTGGTCCCTGTCTGGCCACTTTGTTCTCCAGATGAAAAGGTGACTGAATTTCCATAAGGGAAATGCCTTGATGGTTTCAGCCAATTCAAGAGGAAAGCAACGTACCTTGGATATATTAATAGGCTTTTCTAAGCATGCAGCCCCAGGAGTTTTTCTTTACTATAGTTTCTAAGTGTTGACCTTTACTAGATATCGTGTAGATAAAAAATCATCTCCAAACACCCATATTTACTGAGATACACCACATACTGTGTGTCTGTATTAATTCTTTAAGCCACAACCCTTTTAACTTTACTAACTGAAAATATCTTTCAGTAAAATAAAATACTTCTTCATTTTTGCATCCCCCAAGTCAGTACACAATATACAAATAAATTTTGTGTGTATGTGTATGGTGCTAGGGACTGACCCCAGGGACATCTACCTCCGAGTTACACCCCTTAGCCTTATTTATCTATCCATCTATTTATTTACTTATTTATTTTGATACTGGGTAGTGAACCTATGGGCATTCTACCTCTGATCTGCACACCCCAGCCCCTTTATTTATTTATTGTGGTACTGAGGATTGAACCCAGGGTCATTTTACCCCCAAGCTACACCCCATGCCCACCCTTTTTATTTTGAAATAGGGTCTTGCTAAGTTGTTAAGAATCTCACTAAGTTGCAGAGGCTGGCTTCAAATGTGTAATCCTCCTGTCTCTGCCTCCTAAGTATTGGGATTACAGGCATGCACCACCACACTCAGCTACATACAAATGGATTCTTATACTGCATAATGGGGGTTGGAATGGATCTCAGTTTTGACCTGAAATAAGTTCTTCAGTTATTGTTGTTAAGTAGCTTTTTGTGAAAAATGGTTCGATTTATTAGCTACAGAATAGACTCATTCTCTTATGACTTATTCATTGATTTATTTTGGTACTGGAGACTGAACTCAGGGGCATTCTACCTCTGAGCTATACCTCCAGCCATATATATTATATATAATTTTTCAGGGTCTTACCAAGTTGCTGAGGGTCTCATTAAGTTGCTGGGACTGACTTCTATCTTGCAATCCTATCTCAGCCTCCCAGGTATTGAGATTACAGGCATGCGTAAACCAGTACAGGCTGGTTTATATTATTTTAAGCATGCAAATGGCTGTCCTATGTTCTTCTAGGTAAAGTTAGGTCTATGAGTCACTGTGCTGACTCAAGCCTGACATTGGAAACCTCTTTCTATCCCCAACGCCATGCTCAAATGCAATCTTCAGTCACATCTCACCTAGACTCACACCACAGCCTCCTCACTGGGCCTCAGCCTCAGCCCTCTCTAAGCTGAAGGAAACTCATAGTGGACAAAAGGTGGGTGCAAAGTATGGCCCCTCTCCAGCGAGCCCCAAGCGAGATTCTGTGAAGCATAAAGAAGGGACTCACAGGCATCTGTTCAACACTTGCTCTTCCTCTTGTGCGTGCATGTGTGTGTGTGCATGTGCGTGCACACAAGTGTGTGTGTATTCCTGGGGTTGGAACCCAGGGGCATTCTACCTCTGAGCTACACCCCCAGCCCTATTTTTTATTCTTTATTTTGAAACAGGGTCTCACTGAGTTGCAAAGGGCCTCAGTAAGTAGTAGCTGAGGCTGTCCGTGAACCACGATCCTCCTGTCTCAGCCTCCCCAATGCTAGGATTACAAGCGTGTGCCGCCACACCCAGCTTCCTCGTGTGCATTTTTATAGGTGAAAACACTATACTTCTCAACTGACAACCTTTCATCCAGATGAGGGGGCACCAGCAAGAGTTTGTTTCTCCCTAATCCAAACTTTGAGAAATGCATTTAAGACTGAAGCGAAGTAATGCTATCTTTCTCTACTAAGAAATGGATGGATGGGGAACCAGAGCCTTATGCTCAAAGGCTAATAAAGCTCTATTCCCACATCTGAGTTCTACTTGACAGTGAGCTTTTCAAGGCAAGCGGCTTTGTGCCCAGGTGTTTGTGAGGACCTAGTGTTGGCTCCTGTAGCCCATCAACCTTGATAACCCACCTGAAATTGCACCCAGGAGCAGACGTTGCATGTTCCCTACCAGGAAGGGGAGGGGTGTGTCAAGCAGAGTGAACAGAGGGGCTCAGCTTCCACCCTTCGGGTCCTCAGTGCATGCCGGATCTGGAGTGTACCAGCTCGCGAGGGGACTGTTACCTGCAGAAACATTGTGAGGCAGTCAGCAAACAAAGCCATTGTTAAATCAAAATAAAACACAATGTCACATAAACTTACAATGGAATAAATTCTAGAAAAAAAAACATTACTTGAACTCATCACTCTCTGGTTATTTATTTTTACTTAATTTTTTTTTTTTTTTTTTTTGGTACTGAGGATTGAAGCCAAGTGTGTTCTGTCTTTGAGCTACACCCTGGACCTACCCTCTTTTTGCCACCAAGCAGCTCCCTGATAAGTGGGGGTGATGCTCATGATGCCAACTTCATGGGGCTCTGTGAAAATCGAGTCAGACGGCCTTTGGGGCTCAGAGCTGGTATGTAGCCAGTGCTCTGTAAATGTCAGCTGCTACTCCCCCGATCGTGTGATCACTGTCCGGAGCTGCCCATCTCCTGCCCTCCCCAACTCCGTGGGCTTCCGCAGCATCCGTCCAGCGTGCCCCTCCTCTGGCCCCTCCAGACTGGGCTCCCGTGGTTTGCAATCAAAAGAAGAAAGGAAAATACACTCAAGTAGAAAAACTCCTGACACAGACCCTGCAGAAAACCACTTCATCCTAGCTCATACAGCCTGATCTTTAGTCCACAGCTCTATTAAATGGCTCTTAGGTGACAGGCACTGCTCCACCATTGTGGATTAAACACAGGCCTGGCACTTAACGCACATCCAGCCTCTGAAGAAATCAAGGCTTGAGAACAGTGACTGAGATGTGAGACAGGAAGCAGAGTCGACCATTAGGAATGCAGCTGATAAAGGTCCAAGGGTGTTGCAACCGCAGTGAGCCAACGGTGCTTAATCCGGCCAAAGAAATATGGGGGCCAGGATGACACTCAAGGATCAGAGAAACCCAACCAAGAGGCCGAAGACCGGGAAATGGATACACCAATGCCCCCAGTTCAGGGCTGATCCCACGAGACATTAATTCCCGGTGCTTGCTGCCCACTGTACGGCAGGCGGAGCAGGCTTCAGGGCCAGGAGAGGATCCTCAGGCTCAGAACCCAGGTGCCGGCATTAGAGTGAGGCCTTTGCACAAAGGTCCCTGGGGGTTCAGCCAGGCATCAGCATCTGCCGTAGCATGGTGTTTGGAAATACAGAGTGTCATGGAGAAGCAACAGCCCCAACTAAACCAGTTATCTCTAGTGGTTCTCTAGTGGTAGACCTAAGGAAGGACAGCTAGTTTGGGCTAGAAGTCTTGCTTAGCTACTGATCTTTTCAAAAGTTATATAAAGTCTTTACTTATTTATTTATTTACTTATGTGGTACTAGGGTTCCTGGATGCCCTTCTACCTCCGGGCTATACTCCCAGACCTATTTTATATTTTTATTTAGAAACAGGGTCTCCTAAGCCAGTGCACGCAGCTGGCTTCGAACCTGCATGATCCTCCTGTCTCCGCCTCCCAAGCACGGGGATTACAAGCATGCGCCACCATGCCCGGCCTATATATAAAGTCATTTTTAAAAAATTAATTTTAAAATAGAATGAGGAGCCGGGCGTGGTGGCGCACGCTTGTAATCTCAGTACTTGGGAGGCTGAGACAGGAGGATCGCACAGGTTCAAAGCCAGCTTCAGCTCCTTAGTGAGGCTCTCAGCAACTTAGTGAGACCCTGTTTCCAAATAAAATATAAAAATGGGTCAGGGGTGTAGCCCAGAGGTAGGAAGCCCCTGGACCCTATCCCCAGTACCACAAAAAAAAAAAATAGAAAGAGAATGGTTGACATGTGGAGACAGGCAGTTGGACAGGGGAATAACTTTGCAATGTCCTATATAGCACAGTAGGGTAACTATGGTTGACAACATTTAATTGTATGTTTTAAAATAGTGGGTAGAGAGGATTTTGAATGTTCTCAAAGCAGAAATGATAAATATTTGAGATGATGGACATGCTCATTAACAACCACAAAAAGTTTAACTTATAAAGATGGAGCCCACGGCTCCTCCCAGTCCCTGTGGGATGATTTACCACTTCCCAGTGTGTGACACCATGTACCTCAGGGAGATGGTAGGAACAAATGATGAAAATGTATTAGTAATATCTCAAGATTTTACTGTGCACCAGGAAGAAGCATAACTGGCAGATAAAACATGATTTCATAGCTATTGCTTCAGATGAGTGTAACTTTTTTCACTAATAATAGTGCAGGTGGTATGAAGATATGATGAAATTTGTGGAAGTGGTGTTTCAAAAACTTAGAGGCTAGGCAAACATTTTCTCGGCCAATGATCCTGCCTTAATTATGACTTTCAAGTACAGCAAGTTAAAAGGAAACTTGTAGGAAATCGGAATTTAATCTTATAAACAATTTAAGTGAGGTGGGCATTGACTGTGGACAGAGGGGACATCTGGCTTACTTCACTTAGCTTTTGCACCCCATCTCCACTTTAGACACCTTTTTCCACCCTCTCACCTGCCCCCAAAAAACTCCAAACACCTACACCAGTGGGATGGATGGGTAAGGGGCACACATGGGAAATGGTGGCTGCCTGAAGAAAGGGACCACCCTTCATGACAAGGTTCCCCCATACACACACAAAGGGCTTCAAGACGGCATTGTCACAGATATTGGGACTACACAGCAGGCACAGACTTGAGGACTAAACAGAGCCTGATTCAAGTGGGCACCAGACCCTGCAGGAAGTTTAGGGTAATGGCTGCCCCCTCTCTGAGCCTCAGTTTCGTCATCGGGGGGGAAAAAAGTATATGATTACAGCCCAGCTAGGTGGCACATACCTGTAACCTAGTACTTGGGAAGCTGAGACAGAAGGATTGCAGGTTCAAGGCCAGCTTCAGCAACCTAGCGAGATTCTCAGCAACTGTTTCAAAATTAAAAGGGCTGGGAGTGTAGAGCTTGGAGGTAGAATGCCCTTGGGTTCTACCCCCAGTACTAAAAAGAGAAAAAATAAAAGAAGAAAAAGGTGCACGCTTTACATGAGAAAAGCACTTTACCCCTGAGGTCTCCTCTCAACTCCCATCGCTTGAGTCTTGTCGTGGGAAAATCATCAGACGGTTAGGTCACCTGATCAGTACTCATCAAAACCTTCAAGGTCATCAAAGGCAAGAAGAGTCTGGGAAACTGTCACAGCCAAGAGCAGCGGAAGGAGATGAGACCACTAAACAGAGCATGGGATCCTGGACAGGGACCTCGAACAGCAGCCGCAACAAGACGTTAGGCTGCAAACAAGGAAGCCGGAGCAAACTGTGGACGCTGCTTGCTAACAACGTGCCAGCGTGAAGTCAGTCTTTTTGAAAATGTACCATGCTGATAGACGATGCTGAAAATAGAGGAAACTGGCTCTGCACCTTTTCTTAATATCCTTTAACTGGTGCATTGTAGTCTCATGTCACAATGAAAATCCTGTTGACAGTGACGTACATGCACACAGTACTTGGCGCCCCCAGCTCCTCCCCACCCCCACCAGTGTCAATCACGCCTTTTCTATAAACATAAAACTGCCCTAAAATTAAAAATTTTCTTTAAAACAGCACACCTGCCCTTTCATGGCTGCTGGGGAGCTCAAAAGGACGTCATTGGGAGTTAGTAATTTGAGCAACTCTCCATAAATGATAGAATTTTGTTTTGTTTTTTACCTTTTAAAAGCAAAATCCAGCTACAAGGAGTCCCTGTATTCTTTCTAATGTTAAAATGATTTCATTCAGAGACACCCAGGGCAGGTCTCAGACAGGAAAAGAATGCCACACAAATACTCAGTGTCAGTGAGATAGCAGCCCAAGGTCTCCCACCACTTAAGGCAAATGAGCTTCCCTTTCTTAAATGTAATGGGATCACTACCAGAAACAGCTAGTATCTCAGAACGTGGTGACTCCTTCATCCCCGGCCCATACTGGGCCTGCCGGATCATGCCAGCTGATCAGAAATGAAATCTCAATCTTCACACAGATCTACCACAAGCAGAGGGAAAGCAGAGAGGACCCCACCCCCGCATATCCACCCCTCCCAATACCTCGGCTGTGGGATGCTTCTGAAGGACAGGAAGGGCACGGGGCCCCTGGCACAGCGCATTGATTACGAGCTCCAGGATTCTGTACTGAGTTTCTTAGTCTGAATTGAGCCCAGAGCCACATAGGATAAGAGAAGTCATTGGCTGATCACATCGATGAATTTCTTAGGATTGTCTTGGAAATTCGTAATGTCAGTATAGATCCTCCCATTGCTTTTTAGAAAGGTTTCTTCTCCCCAAGGACATTTAAATCCATCTCTCTTACCACTTTTAAAAAATAAAATCAGACTTTTATTTTATTGGTTGGAAAATACAGGAGCCAAAAAATGTTTGGACCCCAAACTGTGCTTTGTCCCCATGGGCTGAAGTGGACTGGTACTGCAGGGACCCGGCTCTGGCCAGTTGGGCATGGGTCTGGGGATGGACACTGAGGAGGGACTGATGCAGGGGAGACTGCGGATGCGGGACTCCTTAGGAGATCAGGCCCTCATCCTTGCGGCTTCGCACTGTGGTTAGACTAAGACCCTGCCATCTCTGGGCGTCCAGACATTGTGCAGCCAGCATGGAGCTCCAGACCTTGGCTTCAAACTGTGTCCTGAGCTTTTTAGCTGGCCAGAAAGTGAATGGGCCAGGCCAGCTGCGGCGCCACTCAGCAGCCTGGCTCCTCGGTGAATAGGTGCCTGGAGACCAGGCCATGGACCAACCACTGCCACAGCCCTCCTGTAACAGAAGCAACATCGAGACAAGAAATCAAGAACGGGAGGATGGATAGAGTCAGATAATTTAAAACGTTAAGGTCTTTACAGAAAAAGATACTATAAATAGAAGGTAAGCCATAGCCCAAGATGTGTGCATTGAGGATCAATATGTCTCACATAACACGTTCGAGGGTGTTTTATCCTTACAAACCAAGAAGAAAGAGACACCCAGAGAGGAAGCCTGAGTTGCCAAAAACTACATGAAATGATGCCCAAGTGCACTAAAAATGAGGCATCTGCAAATGAGGTTTGGGGGGTAGAAGATGAGTAAGAATGAAACAGGGAGGCTGGGCAGGGGCTGAGCCCAAGAAACGATAATAACGATAGAGTGAGCAAGAGGAAGCCCTTGGGGAGGGGTGATGAATGACCTCAGGGGATGCACCGAAGATCCTGCGGGGAGGGATCTGTGCCCCCTCCCCAGCTGCCTTGCCGGGAATAGGATGAGATTTTCTTTCATAAAAGGAAAAAAAAATCCAAAGCAACCATGATAAAATGGAATATTTGGGAAAGTTGTGTGATGGGCCCATGAATGCTATTTTCTGATGTTTTCTGCATGCTTGAAATATTTCCCAGTTTTTATGAAGCTGATAAGTAATGACAAGCGAACCAAGCCATGGCATTAAAAACAAAGACAGAGAGCCCAGAGGTCAGAAGCAATCCCCTGGGGCACAGATTTGGGTGATGGCAGGGTGGGCGTCCTCTCCACACAATGCTGCATGCCTTGGTCCGTCGTCTGGGCGGCCCCTGGCCTCCTGAGTTGGCCTTTTTCCTGCCTTGGCTGGGGGTGGGGGGTGTCCCAGTCCACCACCATATCGATTTGGTAATAGGTCATCAAGATTGAAATTTATATTTTTGGTATTAAGAAAGCGTGTAGCTTTCAAATGAACCAAGTACTGATGCTAATAAAATATATTCATTATTCATGATAAATGTGGACAATGGGAAAGACCACGACCTAAGCTCTTATCATCTATGACTGACTGTTTTGGTAACAGGGCTTACATTTAAATCCCCTTAGGTTTGGCTTTGTCTTCAGGTCTTTTTTTTTTTTTAATTCACTGTGAAAGAAAATCAGTGCAGGTTGGGGCAAAGATAATTATATAATTTTCCGAAATGTCAAGAATTCGTGCTTTTATATTCCACGAGCTATCTGATCACAGCGACTTGTGCTGCTTTGTGATAGCAATTAAGTTAACGTTGCCAGAACCTGTAATTTGGGCTTTAAGTTGACTTAAATAGGTGAAAAATGTTTATTTTCCCTTTGCTCTTTCTGTGAGCATCCATAATGAATTAAATGCAGAGCTTTCTTTCTTGATTATTGGTTTAGAAAGAAATTGTCATGCCTCATTAGTCATTTTCAGAAAGAGATAATAGCATACTTTATTACATGATTTTTATGGATTGCTAATGTCTAGGAAACTCAGCAGAGTCTCCCTATACCAGGTGAAATTGATTGGGCAAATGAGACATTGATAACAGCCCATCAGTTGCAACCTGAAAACTTTATAAAAGAGGCACATAAGGACCCAACGGGAAAAGTAGAGATCTACCATCAGAGATTTAAAAAAAAATTACACTATAAGGTTTCTCTAATATTGATCTCAGAAACATGGTACTCGATAGGTGATTTTTAAATACTAAGTAGTAAAAATTACCTAGGAAAGACGGAAAACAACTAAAACCGCTCTGAGATTTATAAGGAATGTCCAAATTAAGGAAGCCAAGTCATTCACAGGCCCTTAAAAGCCATGCGTAAGTTCCAGGTGTAAGTTTGGAACATCCTCTGATAAAACAGGACATCAGTGATCTCAGGACAAGTTCTGAGCCTCAGGAGACCGTGTAGTGGAAGAACACTGGGCTTGACGTCCGGGGATCCGGGTTCCAGGTCCTCTCCTACACGGGCAATGGAGGCCTGCTTTTCCAACTCCTCCTCCCTGAGAGGAGCCCTTTTCATGGGGTTATTGAGGTGACCCCTTTGGTCCTGGTAATCTTATATTTAGCCCTTCAAATCCAAGCTCCCCCCTGCCTACAACCCTGGAAGGCCCACAAGTCCGGCCCGTGTGGACAGTGCAGGCACTCCTTGTGCCAGTATTGGGAAAAGGCATCAAAATGTATTAATGTGCTGGTATTAGAAAACTGCTTTGATAATTTCCAAAATGTAAAATCTAGTCAGAGCTTAGGTGCTGTACAAGCATTCAGGCAGGGAGGGGGCTGCAGCGATTACAGTGCAGAGTTCCTCTCTGTCTTTGCCCTTCATTCTAATCACTAACCTATAGTCAAAGCCTTAGAGTCAACTGAAGCCATTAGCCCTAAAATTACAATAGAGGCAACCAGTGCCTCTGTTTACCTCCTCTCCTCTGGGATCCGGCTTGGGCATAGGAAAAGTAAACTTTGTGTGCGGCTTCAAAGCACCCTAGTTGATGAGCAACCAATACTGCCCAATACAATAGAGCCAAGGACCAGGTAGATTCTTGACCCTTGCACTTAGTACGTGCACTCTCTGGAGACCAAGAGGCACTACCTGGCTAAGGAATAAGTAACTAGCCCATTGCCTTGGTAATGCTGATGAGAAAGATACCAAAACAAAATCTATTTAAGGGTTGAGGTCCCCAAAAGAAGCCGGAGTTCCATTTTCGGGCTCCCCAGCATGCGGGTCAGCATGCTGCTTTTTTTCTCTTCTCTATTTCCTACTGATCTATTTCCTACTAATTTTAAAGATCTTTTAAAACTGCACTGAGCTGCCCGTTAATTTTTCTATTCAACCAACCTTAGTTGAATAAGAAAAAGAACCCCACCATTTCCATTTCAAACCGTAACACTCCTGTCCCAGTGGGACTTGGGAGTCCCCAATAAAGAAGCCAACACAGGAGGAAGGTGAGGTAGGGGTGTGTGTGTGTGTGTGTGTGTGTGTGTGTGTGTGTGTTCCCCGGCGCCTTCCCAGGCCAGCACTGAGGCCAAAGGCCACATCTGCCAGGCAGTGTTCCGAGAGCCAGTCACTGCCCCGTCCTTGGGCATCCAAAGGCCGGGAGGGCAGGAACAGCCTGGGGTCCTATTTTATCCCTTCCTCTTCCTGAGTTTCTGGGGAAAGCAAGAAACAGGTTTAGATCTGCATTTGGAAAGAAAACCCTCTCGATAAAAGAATGATTAGGAAGAAGGCAGAGGTAGAAGCCAGAGGGACGGGTTTCCTTGTTTTTGTTTTGTTTTAATGCCTACCACTCGCCAGAACCATGGGAATGCAGACATGAGCCGAAGAGGTGGAGTGTCCCTCCACCCAAGGAGCTCACTCACAGAGTCTGCTGTGTGAAGATCACCTCGGCCGGGCAGGGCCTCACTGGACACCATTTGCAAAGTCGCCTGGATTGAAATGTGGGGGCTTCTGGTTTGTTTTCCAAAAGTTTGGGTAGAACACTCCAGTTCTGGAGGTGTCGTTCATATGGCTATTTCAGTCATTTTAGAAACACCATCTAATTTAATCTTCACGACAGTCAGAGCAGCAAGGTCCTGTTAAAGTCCCAGTTTTGTAGAAGAGCAAACTAAGATCCCACAATCAGGAAGGGGTAAAAACCACAATTCAAACCCAGGTAATTCTGGCTTCAATAACCTTGATTCTGACCTCTACCTTATACTATTGCTCTAGTTTTTGGTTTTTTTTTTTTTTTAATCACTAAACGTCATGGAGGGGATGCTCTTGTAGGAAAATGAAAAATCTTCAGAAATATCAACTTAACAGTCGGCACATTTTCAACATATCATCATTCCACTCCAGGGATATTACTGCATATGTCTCGACAAAAGGTTTTTAGGATGGAGCTCTAACACTGTCTGGCACGAATCTTTTATTGTATCCATAATATCCTGGAGGTAGCTGCAGGCCCTCCGATTCAGTCAGGTATTAGCACTTAGTGTTCAGTCAGCACCTCATTATCATCACTGTGACTGGGCTGCAACACACTTTTTAATGAAGGGCACGGCATGTTCTCTGTCATTTGCATGTGCCCTCTAACCATGGAACTGTGCAGCACAACACACTCAGGTTTGGTGAGACATGTGCATTCAGCATGGATTAGAGTGGCCGATTCTGCACCTGTTTCTCGTCAGACAGGACAGGGTTTACTGGCTGCTCTCTGCAAATTAAGGCATGATGGTGTTTGCTACATTAAACGACTCACACTTGGATTGAAGCATCTGTCTTCGTGCAGATGTTCAGTGAGTAGAGTTAAAACAAAAGTCCTAGGGTTAGGTAAATAAAAGAGGTCCAATAGGAGAAGAGAAAAAGACACGTCAGATAGTATTTGCCTTGCAGATAACAGAAGGACTTTGAAAGGACACTGACCATTATCTGCCAAGTTCTCCCTGCAGGAGTGAACCAGAATCCAAGCAGATGAACTGAAGTGGGGCTCCCCCCGCCCAGGGCAGTGTCTGAACTAGAAGAGGGAGGTGTAATTAATTCCCCAAAGGCTGCAGGACCAGGCAAACAGTTCAAAGAACAAATGTGAACCCCTCAGCAGTCGGGACACTGGCTCTTCTAAAGGAAACCATCCTGGTCCAAAAGCTCCTTGCGCTTCCCAAGGCATAGCTGGCCTGGATCCACAGGCAAATAAACCTGCCAGAGAGAGGAGCCTGAAAGACTCAGGATGCGGCTGAACCGAGAGGCCTCTTTCATTGCTGCCTCTGTGGTCCCAGAGACCTTTACATTCGGTGCCTTCTCCCTCGGCTCCATGTTGGATCTTCCACGTAGCAGTCTACAATGACCTGTTCACCTGGATAACTATTCAGAGCTTCACATCCACGGGCCAGGTGCACACAGCCTGGGGTACACTTTCAACTCCTAAGGAAGAAGAGTTTTTTCTAGGAACCACCTAAACTAACAAGGGTTGGCCAATTGTCCTGTTGTGGAAATTTAGCACTGGCAGACTCTGACTGTGGGTTATAAAAGAAAACTTCATTTAAAAGATAAAGAAGAAAAACTGTTTCAGACTATCAAAAAGAAGTCAAGTTTTACATCTTTTAGTCAATTTATTGCCAAAGTTATGTATCTCTTCTTTGTTCTAGGATTTTTATGGGAACATCTTCATTTTTAAGAAAGATAAATGAGTGTAGTCACTGAATTATAAAAGTAGCCACTAAAATAAAAATGAAATGGGTCCTGCCCATTATAGTATCCAGAATTTTCCATATGCCCATTCTGTTGTGGCTGCCAAGGTCACTGTTTTTCATCAATTTCAAATCAGACTTCAGGCTCAAAAGCTTTTGAGCAATACACAGAGATAGACTGTCAGCAGCCAGGCAAATGGAAAAAGTGAAGGAAACTACTGATGTTATAGATGTAAATATAGGAATCTTTAAAAAAAATCCATCTTTAATGTTAAGGAAGGGATTTTGTAACTAAACAATTGCATTTAGATTTATTTTAGAAGATAGAGAAATATGATTAGGACATCACAAAATCAATAGATAATTCCAACACACATGAAGCTCGAGACTGTACTGAGATAATTTTTCATGTAAGAGCCCCACTGCTAGAGTACCTACTAAGAGATGTACTAAAGTAACCTATAAAAAAAAAGTTCAATCGCAAGATGACGATTACTGTCTGAGCTAATGCAAAGCCACAGATGCAATTCCAAGCTTCACAAAGTTATAAAACCTTAAACACCATGAAGCAAAATGACTGTTTGTGTCTCCCTCACTCTTTTTCAGGACATGTTTGTTTTTCTCCAATCCTCCGTTCAGCCAACCTCAACATCTGACTCCTTAGCCATCTGTTCCCAGCACCCGTGATCATCACCAGAAAAACACAGGCCCAAAGCCAGCAAAACTCACAAGCATCATCAATTTCCTAGTGCAGCAAACCCATCTCAGGAATGTGCAAGATCCCAGTAGTCCTTCTAGGAAGTGAAGAAAATAAGGATGAGCAGGAACTTTTCTAAATTTCAGCTCCGAGATCCAAGACCTAAACCTTCTCTAGGCTTAGCAATAACTTTCTCGGAAACTGTGAAAAACTACCATCTTCAAGTGTGTCAGGGACCTTGAGACCTCATCAAATGAGAGCTCTTCAGAAGCCAAGTGCAGTATAAAGCTCTTTAAGCTTTCAGCACTCACTCCAAATTGTGAGTTATTATGAATAATCCGCAGAAGGCCTGCCCCGCATGCTCAGATGATTATGTTTGTCCATGATTTGAATGTCTTCACCATTGTAAATCAAGGAGGTTCTCCATGCACAACTCGGAATCATGAATATCAAGTTTGGAAGTTCCAGAAGACCAAACAAACAGAACCAAGCATCATTTAGAGAAGGGTCGTCAACATGTATCTCAGGGTGAGTTGAGGGATAAGGGACCCTCCAGTGTTCCAATGAAGACTTGCAGTGAGTAGTGTGAATAAGAGATACAGCAGTGTGTTACACTTCAAGAACACATCAGTGGCCCTCTTAATGTCTGCAATAGATAGTCGGGCATGGCAATGCACACCTGTAATCCCAGTACTTGGGAGGCTGAGATAGGTGGATCACAGATTCAAAGCCAGCCTTGGCAACTTAATGAGACCCAGTTTCAAAATAGAAAAAAAATTAAAAGGGCTGGGGTGTACCTCAGAAGTAGAATCCCCCTGAATTCAATCCCCAACACAGAAAAAAATACACACATATAATAGTTGCTTCTCTTCAACATGTTGGCTTCCATGCACACCCAAACTCTGTTATTCTTCCTTCCATACTGAAACTTATGCTCCAATCCTGGCTGACCATATTCCAAGTTCCAAATCAATATTAATAAAAATACTACCCAATCTAACGAGGAAACCCTACTGGATCTGTTCTCTGTGCCGAGAAAAAAATATTACATGTTCAAACACTTGAGGAGTGATATTATTTCAAATTTGGTTGGCATACATAGAGTACTTTTGAGGGATGCAGCTCCAGTTTCTGTCTGTCGTTTGCGGAGCCCGACAGTTTTTATTGTCAGCTCTTCTTCCAAATGCCACTGGTCAGCACTGCTCACTTTAGGGTTCTAGAATTGGTGAGGATACACCTCAGTCATTTTAAGCGTCTGCCTTACCTCCTGATGTACAAAGTCTCATAAATGGCCCACGAACTCTAAACAGCCCCGTGCTCCCTGTGCCGCCTACTTCACTGTGAGCACAAACAGCCACGTCCACTCCTTTGCACTCAAGTTGGTGGCACATCTCAAGGTTCCTCTCCAGGCACTCCTAACACCCACTTCACTGGGATGGCCTCCAAAACGGCAGAATGAGCTGTCCATTCAGAGGGTTGAACCCATTTGTTTTTAGAACTTTATTGGAGCATTTTCATTGTAATGAAATTCAAAGAGGTGCATTCAGCTAGGTGTGGTGGCCCACGTTTGTAATCCCGGTACTCAGGAGACTGAGACAGGAAGAGCACAGGTTCATATGAGGCCAGTCGCAGAAACTTAGTGAAGCCCTCTGGTTCAATTTTAAAAATAAAATAAAATTAAATAGGGTGGGGTGTAGCTCAGAGGTAGAAATCCCCTGGGTTCAATCCCCAGTATTCCCCCTAGTAAAAAAGAGTGATTCATTTACATATACACATAAAATCTCTTGGGGGACTTCCCTTCACAACCACCCTGCTGTCCCCTTCCCCTCCCTGCTCATGCTAGTGAGATTTGTAGTAATACATTCATATATGAACTTAAAGTTTCCTCGGTCTGTTTCCTTCCTGACTCTTCCTTCCCCCTCCCTCTCTCCTTCCTCCCTCTTTTCCTTCCTGACTCTTCCTTTCCCCCTCCCTCTCTCCTTCCTCCCTCTCTTCCTTCCTGACTCTTCCTTTCCCCCTCCCTCTCTCCTTCCTCCCTCTCCCAGTCCCCTCCACTATTCTACTGGTCTCTCCTCATTTTCATGAGGTGACTTCTCTTTCTTATTTTCTCTGTAGCTTCCACATTTGAGAAAAAATTTGTGGTCCCTGACTTTCTGAGACTGGCTAATCTCTCTTAGTGCATCTTCTAGTGCCATCCATTTTCCTGAAAATGACATAATTTTGTTCTTCTTTATGGTTGAGTTAAATTCCACTGTGTGTATAGACCACATTTTCTTTATGCATTCTTTGGTTGACAGACACCTAGGTTGGTTCCATAACGTGGAGGTAGTGAATTGTGCTGCTATAAAAATGGATATGCATGTAGCACTATAGTATTCTAACTTTAATTCTTTTAGAAAGATACCAAAAGAGTAGTACAGCTGGGTCATCCGGTGGTTCCATTCCTAGTCTTTCAAGGAACCTCCATATTGATCTCCAAAGTGGCTGTACTCATTTACAATCCCACACAGTGTATGAGTCCCTTTTCTACCATTTCCTCACCAGCATTTATTATTGTTAATGTTCTTCATGACTGCCATTCTAACTAGAGTTAGATGGAATCTCAGTGTAGTTTTGGTTTGCATCTCCTTGGTTACTAATGATCTTGAGCATGTGTGTGTGTGGTACTGGGGTTCCTGGAGACCCTTTTACCTCTGGGCTACACTCCCAGACCTATGTTTTTATGCTTTTTTTTAAATTTGGAAACAGGGTCTCTTAAGCCAGCGTGGCTGGCTTTAAACCTGCATGATCCTCCTGTCTCCGCCTCCCAAGCGCAGGGATTACAAGTGTGCGCCACCACGCCCGGCTGAGCATTTTTTATATATCTGTTGATCAATTGTATTTCTTCTTTTGAGAAGTGTCTATTCAACTTGAGTGTCCATTTTTTGATTGGGTTATTTGGTTTGGGGTTGGGTTTTCTTGTATTAATCTTTTTTACCCTTTTAGAGAAATGATTCAGTATTGTGCTGAAGAAAAATTGCATCCAAGAAACGATGTATTTCTTCCCTCTAAATGTAATATAAAAATTTCTCTTGGGTTCTGAATTGAACCCAAGTATTGAATTTACACTATTACCAGTGGGATACTAAGAAAGTTTGGGCAGAATGTTTAAATACCATATGCAGAGCAATGAGAAGAAAATAACAAAAAATAAATAAAAGGATGCAAAAAAAAAAAAAGCTTACTTAAGGATAAATGAACTGAGACAAAAAGCCTGCGGAGTCCCCACTGAGCTACCTGTCTCACTAATGCAAAAATGTCAAGCGCTTAAGCATTCATTTACATGAGTCATTTGTGTCTATTTAAAAGACTTTCTGTCCTGGATCCAAAAGCAGCATTGCCATCTATCTCAAAGATGTATTAAATTCCCCAGAGTTCATACACGTCAGCCGATTCTGTTAGAGGTTTTAGGGCAATGTGATTATTACCCTCCTGAAAAAGTCCAAAGTTTAAAGTTCTCTTCTATATTGACAAGTAAAAGCAAGGTCTTAACATCAAACAGTGAATAGTGAGGACCCCAAGAACATCAGGAGAAAGATGTTATTCTGCAGGTTCCAAAATCAATCACTAAAGCACACACTTTAACCCGTCAATGTACTGTCTCAACCTGACTACACTGATATTTGCAGAACACTAAAACCAACAACTTCAAAATGCACATTCTTTAAAAGTGCACACAGAATGTCACTAAGATAGACTATCTGCTAGGCCATAAAATGAGTTTGAATATATTTCAAAAGACTGATCTCAGAGTCAGTTTACCACCTATAATAAATTATAAGTTAGAATTAACAAAAATAAATAAAAAATTATGAGAAAAACTGATACTTTTGAAAATTAAATAACATGCTTCTATATAATCTATAAATCAGAGAAATCACAAATACATTAGGAAATATTTTAACTGAATAATGATGCAAACATGATATATCAGAAGTTATGGAAGGCAGTTAAAACTGGATCAGAGGGAAGTTATCACTTTAAGTGCCTATACTAAAAAAAAAAAAGATTTATTATATAGTTTGAATATAGAACATCCCCAGGAAAAGCTCATTTATTGGCAATGCAAAAACGTTCAGAAGTGAAATAATTGAATCAGGGCTTTAATCTCATCAGTGAATAAATGCATTGGAAGATTAATAATCTGGAAGATTAATAATTGAAGATTAATAATTTGGATGGTAAGGGGTGGTAATTTAGGCAGGTAAGTCTGGTTAGAGGAAGTAAGACAATGGAGGATGTGGTCTTGGGACTATATCTGGTGGTTCATCCTCCTCCTCCTCCTCCTCCTCCTCCTCCTCCTCTTTCTTCTTCTTCTTCCTCTCTCTCTCTCTATCTCTCTCTCTCCCTCCTCCCTCCCTCTCTCCTCCCTCACCACTAAGTGAATCTCATCTTTCCTCTGCCATGCACGCCATATCACAACCTAGTGCATGCACAGCCTCTATCTGATCCCATCACTACCCTGTGGGACTTGAGGCAGGGAAATCTCCTGCTGTGTGCTGTGCTCTGAGTAATGGACTGCCCTGCTCAAATCCATCACATCTCAGAGTCTACTTCTAGCAGGTGTGGGGATTCGCCAGGTTTAATCTTTGCCATTAAGGCACTGGTTCTCCCCTGACGAAAGCAAACCTTCAGAAAGAGATCATGTCAAGAGTACACAAATGCTTCAAAAAATGAGAGTAAGAAGACATTTCTTATCATCTTCTTTTATGAAACCAGCCTCCCCCCAAAAAATCTCATGCCCAAACCTGATACCTTAGAAGAAAAAATTTGTGTACCAAAATTTCTCATGAATACAAATGCAAAAACATTCAACAAAATGGTAAAAAAAAAAAGTCAGCAATAAATAAAAGTGATGTACCCGATAACAAAGTGGAGTTTATCTCAAAAATTCAGAATTAAAGGTACACTCAAAGGATCATTCGCATTTAGTTCACAAATTGGAAAAATCACTATGGTAAAGTGCTGCGGTTGCAGAACAAGTATACACAAAGTACAACTACTGTACAAAACGCAGTTCCTTAAAAACTTGTCACTTGGCCATTGCAGGGTATAGTTATAGCGCACCCATAAAAGTATCTTTAAAACACTTATCACTGCAAGTGCTAGGCATCGGCTCAGTGGAGCAAATGGTGCTTTAATGGCAAGATGATGATGCTTGCCATCCTCGTCCTGTCAACAGTTATGACTGGGCACATTTTACACAGCTTAATCATTTTACACATAATCGTCATTATCCTCATTTCCCACATGATAACTTTCACTCCGTTAAGTGCTTAAGATGTGTGCTGGCTACTCCTAACCTCTGTACTTCTGATTCACAATACAGAGTCCAGTAGCCAAGAAAAACATGTTGTGGGCACTCGACAGACACGAGGGATAGCAAGAGAGGCAAACATGCATCTTTGCTTCCTCCACCGAAATGTCATTGCTTCCAACTTTTTACCTCAAGAATTTGGTTTTTAGTGACTATAGAAGGTCTGCTATTATCACCTTTAACTGTCTTCAGATGCAGAGGCTGGGGCTCAGGGCACAGGGGAGGTCAGGATGCCAGAAGAGAACAAGGGACTCAGAAGCCCTGAATTTAATATGCAACTCCAGACATTCTTCTTGCCCCTCTAAGCCTCAGTCTGTTAGTCTGCAATCTAGGGATAACCTTGACCTGGCGGGGCTAGGTTAGAAGGGCTACATGCAATAACATATACAGCAGGTTTCACATGACTAGAAAATAGACCCCAATATGTTACATTTCTCTCTCAGCTCCTTTCCTTCAAAAGTCTTACAACCAGAGGAAAGGAGAGGTTACTGTGACAACTGGCAAGCTATTTGGGATTGAGAGATTCTTAGTAAATCCCTATCTTTCACCCAAATACATTCATGGATATTAACTTAAAAGTTTTGAATGAAACCCTTAAAAGTAATTATAAAAAATGGAGGTTGCTGTTTTATCACTCTAGGACAATAAAGCTTTCTTTGAAACAGAAGAGGAAAGATCAAATTAAATAAAATGTTAATTCACTTGACCATGTAAAAAATACATATTTCTACCTAAAAAAATAAAAATCCTTAAAATTAAAATTTTAAAATAAAGCAAACTGGGAAAAATACTTGCATTCTATAAGACAAAGAGCTCATATCTTTAGTATGAGCTCTTTAGTATATAAAAAGGGCTTCAAAACCAATAATAAAAAGTCAAGCACCCATTTAAAAAAATGCGCAAATGACAGGAAAGACCATTCACTTGACATTCAAATATTTGAAATCCATTTATGTATCAAATACTCTTCTAGGTACAGGAGAAAAAGAATAAACAAAACAAAGGAAACTACCCGCTGCATGGAGTCACCCTTCCAGTAAATATAAAATAAATATAAGTGGGAGAAAATATGTATTTAAGGAAATAAAAATTAAAACAACAATGACTTCTACCTCTCTTGACAAAGATTTAAAAGGCTGAGTAGAGGACAGATTAGCAGTGTGTCTCAGGAGTTTCAAAGACTGAATATTTATTTCTCAGAAATTCGTCTTTTATGAATTTGTCTTCAGGGAGTATGTAAGGATAATGTAGCAAGACACATTACGGCCTAATTTTTAGTAATAAAAAACATAAAGTAACCCAAATATGCACCAATAAAACATTGAATCAATAAAGTAGGCAACATCTCTACGAGCAAATTCAAAACAGGCATTAAAAACAATAGCATTAGTAAAATATGCTCACAAGATGTTAAATAAAAGCACAGATTTTGAGGGAGGACAGGAAAAATGGCAGACCAGAGGAGCCCACAATATTGTCGCAGTTCCCCGAGACTGAATTAAAAGAGCAGTTCTGCAGTGGCAAACTGAGGTAGGAAGATGGTGGGAAAACCCCAGCAGGCAGCCCAGTGAGCAAACCACCAGACGAAAACCAGAAATACTTGTTTCTAAACTAGAAAGAGAATTAATAAAAGCAATAGACAGTGTCAGCCTAGGGCGTACTGTGGCTCAATGCAAGAGGGAAAGCCTCCCTCCAACAAGCCAAAAGACAGCCCCCCACCAGGTTTAAGAAAACCAGACACTGGCCAACAAACTTGCAATATGATCAGAAAATAAGATCAGAAATGGCTGAGATGGTGCAGGACAAAGTTCTGGCTTCTTCTAATAGGGAAGAACCCCAGCACTACTCAGCAGAGGTGTCAGAGGGAGAAGAGGCAGCAGTCTGCGTGGACTTTACAACCAACAGACTAGAAATCCCTGCCATTTACCTTTGTGTGTGTGTGTCTGTCTGTCTGTCTGTCTTTCTCTCTCTCTCTTTCTCTCCCCCTCTCTTTTCCTTTCTTCCCTTCTCCTCTCTCCTCTCCTCTTCTTTCTCTCTCTCTTCCCCTCTTCTCTCTCTTCTCCTCACCACTCTCTCTCTCCCCAAAATTAAACAGTTATTTATGCTCTACTTTTTACTGAATTGGTGCGTGCCCATGCCACAAGTCCATCTAGACATAGGAGTGAGACTGCCATTGACTAGGAGAAACGGGGTAGCAGGTCAATTAGTCTTCAGAGTTGAGAACAGAGAACACATTTGAAATTTGGCAGTCTGATCTCTGGGGTGGTATGTGGCCACCAGATTGGGGTGAAACTAGACCACGTCTGGATCAAGCAGAAAGTAGAGACCCCATGCTACCTGCCATAAGCCTATAAGGGGCTAAAGTATAGACGGATGCATCCTACACACCTCCCCCCCAGCACATGGACTAAGGCCCTCTCACCAGGGGAGTACTGCAACCAGATAAGTCTACAGTCAGGGTGGGAGAGCGCACCAGCCAGCAGCCTGCCAGGCTTATCCTCCCACCCCTAGACACAGCAACAAAGCCATCTGAGACTGAAATCTGCTCTGAGGCAGTTGACACCACACCAAAAGTAGCCAAGCATGGAGGGAATGGGGTTTGGCATAGACTCTCCTAACAAATGCAGCAAGAGCTGAGAACAAACAGCATTAATATTTGTAGCACAAACTCTTCCTCATAGTTGGGAGATTCTAAAATCAAAACCCCAGAAAGAAAGACTTCTATTTCAAAAACTTAGGAAGTGGAAAATGGAACTCTGTATGATCATTAATAGATTAACTTCTTGGTATTAATTGGTTCCTAGTGTCCCCCCACAGTTTATGTTTTGTCATCAAAAAGATGTCTCCACAAATTTACAACCCCACTCCCACAATTGAATCCACAGATATTGATTGGATGAAAAACCAAAGAGTTCAAGAGGTTATTAAAATACTCAGTAAAAACTAAAAAAAAAAAAAAAAAAAAAAAAAAATCTAAGGAATGAACTCAGAGAGAAAACATAGGATATGAAAGAACATTTCTTTTTTTTTTTTTTTAGGTGGTATGGATGCCTTTATTCGTGGGGAGTCGGCCGCCAGCCCCTGTGGGCCCGCTGGGGCTGGTGGGGGAGAGCCCGTCTCTCTGTCTCTCTGTCTCTCTCTCTCTCTCTGAACCAGCTTCTCCCTAATCAAGAGGCGTGGTCCCCTCTCAGAATCACAGAGCTCCACCTCCTAGCTTCCGGGCCCACCCCCTGCGGGGCAGAGGCAGCTCAAACCTTTCATCCCGACCTCTTTGACTAAGGGGGTAGGGGTTAAGGATGGTGGGGCCTAGGGGGGGAGGAGGGGCAATGATTGGAAGGGGGTAGGTAGGTGTGGTCGCAGGGAGAGTTGGAGGTTACCTTGGAGAGCTCAGTGACTGGTTTTCTTTGAGGAGACTAACAGGCAAGGTGCTATTAAAGAAAAAAGAAAATCGTGAGAGTGGAACCCAGGCTGGGCAGGAGCCCTTTTAGATACAAGGCAGATTGTCACTAGATCTATTAATACAAATAGCATTTCCCTGAGGAAGACGTGTGCCGCCCCTTTAGCAGTTTTTCATTAGACCAGAGTTATTAATAGCAGCAACTCCCGGAGAGGACCCCACACCACTCTTTTCAGCACTGAGTGGGTATGGATTTGTCCGGTCAAACAAACACCTGTTACTGCATCAGGAGCATCAGTTACCCATTTTAGGGGTTTAATACTTATGGCAGTTTGGCATCCGAAGAGGGAGAGCACCGTAGTATGTAAACAAGTGGACCTGCTAAAATATAAACATCAAAGAGAGTTATGTCAAGAGAAACAAAGTTTAGTGGGTCCCAACACCGTGCAAAAGAATTTGTCCTGGAGCTGTTGTAATGGAGCCCTTTAAGATATGGCCTAAGCCGTGGGCAGAGGCAGGAGAGCTTGCCGTCATCACCCTGGACCGAGATTTGGGAAGGAAACTAAGGCCTGAAAGATCGAGCAGGCCACCAAAGAGGAAACTGGCTTACCCTGTACCTGTAGAGTTACCCTGGGCCAGCAAGGAAGATGGAGGAAGGAGGACGAGGGATTCCAGAAGCTGTCAGTCCTTGGTCAGACCAAATAGGGCCAGCAGCGGGTCCTTGTCCAGAAGGATAGACCCCCTGTAGTGAGGTACCTGAGGTCCACCACTTTTTAAAGGACACTCGCCTTTTCAATGGCTATTTACTCCACACCTGAAACAGGCTCCTGGAGGTGGTTGTCTTTACTGCTGTCCTCCCCTGGGTGGCGCTTGCCACCCGGAGGGCTGCCCTTCCTCCTCCGGCCTCAAGGCTGCTATCAGGGCTTGGGACTGTAAGTCCGCCATCTGACGAAGATGGAGGGTACACTCCACTTCGGCCTGTTCCTCTCTGGAATTAAAGACTTTAAATGCCATGTTCATCAAATCTCAGACAGGGGTCTGCGGGCCATCCTCAGCTTTGAAAGAACATTTCAATGAAGATATGGAGATTCTAAAAAAGAACCAAACAGAAATCCTGGAGAAGAAATACACAATGAATCAAATAGAAAAGTTCAGTCAAAAGTCTTACCAATAGGTTGGCATGGTGAGACAGGAGGATCACACAGGTTCGAAGCCAGCCTCAGCTACTTAGTGAGGCTCTCAGCAACTTAGTGAAACCCTGTTTCCAGATAAAAATATAAAATAGGTCTGGGAGTATAGCCCGGAGGCAGAAAGCTCCTGGGTTCCACCCCCAGTACCACTAAAAAAAAAAAAAAAAAAAAAAAAAAAAAAAAAAGTCTCACCAATAGATTAGATCACACAGAGGACAGAATTTCATGCCTTGAATTCAGGTATATATACACTTGAAACTCAGTAGGAAATAAAGAAAAAGAAATTAAGCACTATGATCAAAATCTATAGGATCTCTAGGATAACACTGAAATCAAATTGAACAATTAATGCTACTAAAGAGGGATCTGGGATATAGGCTAATGGCATTAACAACCTTTTCAGTGAAATAATAGCAGAAAAAGTTCCAAACCTTGAGAATAAAATAGACATCTCTATATAGGAGAAATTTATATCCCAGATAGATATATCCCAGATAGACAAGATTAAAAAAGGAACCTCTCCACAACATATTTTTAAATGCCTAATATACAGAACAAGAATAGAATTTTTTAAGTCTCAAGTAAAAACTATCAGGTCACACTTAGATGTAAGCCAATCAGAATAACAAGGTATTCCAAGCCCTATAAAAAAAATAATTGCCAGCCAGTATTGCTATGCCTAGCAATCTTCCAGAATAGAAGAAAAAATAAAAAGCTTCCAAGATTAGCAAAACTAAAAGAATTCATTACTATTAAGCCAGAATTACAGAAAATACTCAAATACTAAACACAGAGGTACTTAACAACACCCAAGCTAGTGAAAGAATAAGCCTCTTAAAAGAGTAGTTAAGTAAATTATAATTATACAAAATTAAACATTAAAAATAAATCAAAGTGGCAGGAAAAAACATCTCTGTATAATAACACTGAATATAAATAATATTAACTCTATAATTAAAAGACTATACTGTCCAAGTGGATTACAAATAGGACCGAAAGGGGCCAAAAACATACACTGGAGAAAAGATAGCCTGTTCAACAAATGGTGTTGGCAAAACTGATTAACCATATGCAGAAAATTGGAAATTAATCCCACTTTCTCACCCTGTACAAAAGTCAATTCAAGATGGATCAAAGACTTGGAAATCAAACCAGAGACCTTGAAGCTCCTTGAAGAGGGCATAGGTCCAACACTGCAACACATAGGCACAGATAAACACTTTCTCAACAAGACCCCAAAGGCACAACAAATTAAAAGGCAAATCAATAAGTGGGATTGCATGAAACTGAAGAGCTTCTGTTCAGCAAAGGAAACTGTCAAGAACCTCAATCGAGAGCCAACAGAATGGGAGAAGACTTTTGCCACCTACACCTCCGATAGAGGACTAATATCTAGAATACACAGAGAACTCAAGAAACTCAACACTAAGAAAACAAAGCATCCAATAACAAAATGGGCAAAAGAACTAAATAGACACTTCACAAAAGAAGAAATTCAAATGGCCAATAAATGCATGAAAAAATGCTCAACATCACTGGCAATCAGAGAGATGCAAATCAAAACTACCCTGAGATTTCACCTAACTCCAACTAGAATGGCAATCATTCAAAACACAAACAACAACAGATGCTGGCGAGGATGTGGAGAAGTGGGAACTCTAAGACATTGTTGGTGGGATTGCAAATTAGTGCAACCACTTTGGAAAACAGTATGGAGAATCCTCAGAAGAATGGGAACAAATCTACCATTTGATCCAGCAATACCACTTCTGGGTATCTACCCAAAAGAAAAGAAACCAAACTACCAAACTAATGCATGTATATCTATGTTCATAGCTGCACAATTCACCATAGCCAAACTATGGAACCAGCCAAGATGTCCATCAACAGATGAATGGATCACAAAACTGTGGGATATGTACACAATGGAATTTTACTCAGCCATCAAAAAAACTCAATTACATCATTTTCAGGGAAATGGATGGAACTGGAGGACATTATGCTAAGTGAGATTAGTCAGTCACAAAAAATAAGAAATCAGATGCTTTCCCTAATATGTGAGAGTTAGGGAGAAATGGGTCATAGGAGGAACTCTAGATGAAAAAGGAAATCCTATAGAGGAGCAAACAAGGCAACCTAAAGGAGGAAAAAGGAGGGGGGAAGAGGAAAATTTCTAAAACACACAATGTACTTAAACATATTGAAGTCAACCACTAAGCCAAGCAAGGGAAGGAGGGATGGGGAGGGAATGGGGTGGTATTTGGGTAGGGGTTAAATCAGCGATGTGTACATGTTTGTACACATGATTTTTTTACCCCAATATGATGTATGAATATAATACACCAATAAAAAAATAAAAAATAAATAAATAAATATAAATAAATAAATAAAAATAGGACCAAACATATGTTGTTTACAGGAGACATTTCATGGGCAAAATATTCATAAGATGAAAGTAAAAAGATGGAAAATGGTATTCCATACAAATAAAACCCAAAAGCAAGCATGAGCAGCTACTCTCATATCTGATAAAGCAGATTTCAAGCCAAAATTAATCAGAAGAGACAAAAGGTCACTTCATACTCACAAATGGAAAAATCCAACAAGAAGATATAATGATAGTAAATATTTACACCCCAAACACTGGAGGCATCATAATATCCAATCTAAAATTATACTACAGAGCTATAGTAATAAAAAAAAACAGCATAGTATTGGCATAAAATGGCTATACAGATCAATGGAATCGAAGATATGGAAATAAACCCACACTGATATGATCATGTAATCCTTGACAAAAGTGCCAAAAATACACATTAGAAGAAAGATAGCCACTTTCTTCAACAAATGGTGCTATGAAAACTGTATACCAGTATGTATACAGTTTTAAAACTATATACCCTACTTGAAGTAAATTAAGTTGGAATCTGACCAGGAATGTTGCAATGGCTTGAATAAAACATAGGAGCAACACTCCGACATATAGGCACAGGAAACAAACTTGCTCAGGAAGACTCTATAGCTTAGAAAATAGGAGAAAGAATTAATAAATGGATGTCATCAAATTAAAAAGCTTCTGCTCTGCAAAGAAACAAGAGCATCCAGAGAGTCAACAGAATGGGAGACTATCCCTGCCAGTTACTCTTCTGAGAGAGGAATCACATCCAGGATACACAAAGAACTCAAAATACTTAATACCAAAAAAGCAAATAAGACAGTAAATGAGGAAATGAAATAAAAAGATATTAAATAAAAATAATCAGCAAATATATATAAAGTATTTGGAGCTGGGCATGGTGATGCATGCTTGTAATCCCCACGCTTGGGAGGCGGAGACAGGAGACATGAGCGCAGGTTTGAAGCCTGCCTTGCTGGCTTAAGAGACCCTGTTTCCAAATAAAAAAGAATATCAAATAGGTCTGGGAGTGTAGCCCAGAGGTAGAAGGGTTTCCAGGAACCCCAGTACCACCAAAATAATAATAATAATAATAATAATAATAATAATAATAATAATAATAATATAAATAAATAAATGCAGGGCCGTATGCATGCTACACATGCAGTCTAGCACTGAACTAGACCCCCAGCTGAATTCTAAATTATTTACAATAAACATTTTTATTTTTATAATCAGAACAATTCTAAAACTACTTGCACAGAATTATTTTTAAAGCTAGCTAACTAGAGAAGAGACTGTCACAGAAAAAGATGAATGATGTCCAGTAACACACCCAGAGAAGTAAGCACTCCACTATTAAATCTGAAACGCCAGTACCCAGAAGTACCACACCCCTTCTTCTTAGTCATCCGAGTGATGTCTTTGCCTTAACCAATTCCTGGGAAATGCCAGGCTCAGTGACAGAGGAAACCAGATACTGAGAGTCTGTGCTCTGAACAAGCTTCTCAAATGGAGAAAACAGATACCCACGGGACACAGCCAGGCAAGTGAAGCGAATATATGTTACCTGCGAAAAGAGCCATTAAATATTCACCATACTGGACTGCAAAGGCACAAGTAATTGAAATTAGAACTGCTCTATCCAGGGCACTTAAATTTTAATATATGAAATCCGATTTTAAATCACACTTCTGGAAATCTGTTACAACTAACCCACAAAGCCCCCGGTGTTCCATGGAGCTCCCGCACTCCTTCTCTCTTCAACTAGGAAGCAATAAAACTAATTATTCTTATTTCAAACTCATTTAACTTTCAATCACCAGCAGCAACATTTATGCCACACCAGGGGTCTGTGGGGTTATCTCTGTTTCTTCCTGGCATCCTCACATTTCAATTTCACATCAAAATAAAGCCCTTTCATTTCCCAAAATATGCATATCATATTCATAGCTAGTGCCTTTTAAAAAAAATAGCTCTTCTTATTCACCTCATTAACAGTATAAAATCCACTCAACAAATACATATCATTAGCCAGTGAACATTATCCTTTTTGAAAAGCATAGGTATTCCAAGAGTTTAATCCAAAGGTCATTTTCTTCACTTTTCCACAAGATTCTACTTTGTTCAGTAACATATATAGTAGATGGCTAGAAAGGAGAAATATCAGGCAACAGAAACACAAATTGTAAAAGGTGACAGGATTCGATGGGGACCATTTTAAACCCATTGCCATCCATGTTATAGACTTTGGTCTTTTCGTTGCAGTTTGAGGTGGGCCTGGCTCCTGCAACCAGGAGTCCCATCTGTATGTGCCATAGGGATCAGAAGTAAAAAGAATTAGGAGTTTCCCCTTCCCAGATCCAAACTGGAGAGCAGTCTGCCGTGCCGGCCAGAGCAGAGCAGGCTGAGACCTGCAGCGTGTCTGGTGTCGGCCTCAGCAGCCTGCATCTCACATTTTGTTATCCCTGAGACACCTGGGGGAGGCAGGCTGGCGCAGGTCATGGCTTCCGACCCAAGCTGTGACAATTCAGGGTATGGTCTTGTTCTCTGGCCTCCGATTTTCCAATCTTTAAAATGAGGAGATTGGACCCAGATGCAAGCTGGAATTTTTCTACCTCTTCTGATACATCCTACAAATTGTGGCAAGACTCCTGAAAATTTCTATAGTAACGGGAACTGGGAGGTCAAAATCTTGAAGTCTTCTCTGGCTCCGATCTTCCGTAACAGATAAACGCAGATTTCCAGAAGCGCTCCAGTGGTTCTGCTGGCTGGCTGGGGTTGGAAAACCCTGCAGGAGGGAGTCCCAGTGTCCCTGCCTCACTCTGGTAGGAGATTCTTGACTGATGCTTGATGCATGGATATTATTTTGCAGGAGAACCAGGGGGAAAGCTGGTCACCATGACCCAGATAGAGGACAATCCTCTTGAGAGGTGAAGAGAGAACAAGAAAAAGGTCATCTAGTGATCATCAAATACAAAAATGAAGGTGGCCCTGATCCAATCATGCATAGCAGCGGTGTTAAGAACTGGTCTCCCCCAAGTACTCTGCTGATAGGACAGGGAAACTCATCCTCAACTGTCCCAGTGAGTCTTCCTTCAGCTGGACTCACTGCAGTTTGCAACTTGTGGGCATGCCATCTTCCTTGCTTGATTCCCTTGCCCCAGCACCAAGCCCTAAACTCACCCTTCAAAGACACCAGTGTTGAAACCTTGATAAACCCCCTTGTGTCCAACTTGCCACAGGTCCGAAAAATAAGAGCGGTAAACATGGACAGTGAGTTCATCTGAAGACACTTGCCCCTTCTGTCCTTCCTCAGGAAAACTCAGCAAGAATCTTGGGATGAAACTGGCTTCAATGTCACCAGGGCCTCCAGAGCCACAAATAGTGCTCTCAGAATAGAGATTGGGAGAAGGGTTTATTTGCAAAGGTATTTGTTCTGGTCAGCACTTTCACTGCCATGGAACTGTGGAAGGGCTACCTTGATTCCATGAGGGCTAGAAGGACATTCTATACCCACACCATTACAGTGCTACTTACAAAGGTGCAGCTTAAAGAACCCAGAAAGGATACTGTGACACCAGCTAAGTGTCACAACCCTAAGCAAGAATAACTAAGATGAACCCCTTCCACAGTTTTCATTTTAATTTTCCACTGAAATTTTCCCCTTTTATCTATTTACAAAAAAAGAATGAAAGTTTATAATCAAAGATACATACTGCATAAGACAATTACAAATAGAATCAGAAACTTTGTAATCCCAAGAAAGAGAGGTAGAGAGCATTCTCCAAGAAGCTTAATATAAAATGATGACTGCTTTGGGTATAAAATTTAGCTTTGAGCTTCCTGCCAGCCAAGGCAAAAAAAAAAAGAGGAGGGAGAGGGAACGACAGACTGGGGATACAGTTAAGGGACAGAGCACTTACCTAATGTGCTCAAGGATTGGGGTTTGATCCCCACTCTAAAAAAGAGGGAAACATTATTTACTGATTGAAATAATCATACTAGGTCTTCAGAGAAGAGAAAGAGGAATGGAGATATTTCTAGAATGAAACACAGGACAGTCCAAGGGCCACCCAGTAGCCCAGCTCACACGACCAGATGTAAAAACGTCCCCAGAGATGGAGGTCATCCATGACAGCCCTCAAGGGAAACAGCAGGCCTTGGGTTGCACTGCAGTCTAATGGAAGCACTTGTCAGGGAGCTAGGTCAACCCTCCAACCACAGCCCTCCTGCCTGGTCACCATGTATACTGGCAATTGGTGTGCCAGGTATTCTCACGTGAGCAGGAGTGAGATTTAATATGTATATTTTTTTTTTCTGTTTTTAAAAAGGAAACAAAGTGGGCTGGGCATGGTGGCACACGCTTGTAATCCCCGTGCTTGGGAGGTGGAGACAGGAGGATCGCGCAGGTTCGAAGCCAGCCTCGCTGGCTTAAGAGACCCTGTTTCCAAATAAAAAAATATGAAATAGGTCTGGAAGTGTAGCCCGGAGGTAGAAGGGTTTCCAGGAACCCCAATACCACCAAAAAAAAAAAAAAAGGAAAGAAAGTGAAAGATAGTGAGAAATGTTCCAATAGAACCTGAATCTGTAAACACACACACACACACACACACACACACACACACACACAACTATTTCCTTTAGGGATGTTTAAAATACTTAACATTTGGGGACCTATTTTTTTTTTCTGTTTGCTGTTTTTGCTGAGAAAGGCACAGTTGTGTTGGACTGAGTGTCACAGGTGAGCAGGTAGAGGGGGATGGTTACTGATGTCAGCTTCTTGCCCCAGGAGCCCCAGGGGAGATGCTCAGAAGACCTACATGCACAGTAGCAGCAAATTCAAGCCCTTTATTCCTCAACGTGGCTTGCTTTTTTTTCTAAGACACACGAGAGCCTTCATTTCATTATTTACAACCTGACTACTCACTTTCCTGCAACCCAAAGAACTTTTCTGGACCTCTTGAAATAGCAGCACATGGTTGGTAACATGGGCCTTGAGACAGATCAACTGGAGTCCGAGTTCACAAAGTGCCATCTCCTGGCTGTGAGACTGTGTAGGGCTTACCCAGCTGCCTTCTCTGTAAGGTGGACGGGAGTGTGACCATGCATGTAAAAAACTGAGCGCAGCAGCAGCTTGGAAGCATGAGCATAATAAATGGTAGCTATTATATTCATTATTCCAAGTCCTATACTTATGCCACATCATCATAAGGCCTCTCGCAGCTGACAGATGGTAATGAATAATGCTGGAAAACAATCAAAGATAATACGCTCTCCGCTGCTGTAACCTCTGCCCCACAGGAAATGAAGGATACACCATGTGAACCCTTCGGCCCAATCACATCCAACGTGCCCCAAACTACTTCTCCAATTTTCTAACTTTCAGACCTCTGCTTGGCAAATCTCCACCAAAGTTTTCTTCCCATTCGTACCTAGTAATGGGCAACTCAATGCATTTGGGTCAAATCTACGAGTATGCATAAAATGCATCAACAAAAGTCATTAAGGAACAACAGCAAATGTTATGAGAAGGGTTTGCGCTGGCCAAAATTACCAAGCAGAAAAGGTTTGGTTCAAACACCCCCACCTCAAACTTTCAGAGGCCTCAAGAACCATGTGTGCAATCAGATACTCTGGCAAGGTGGTAGGTAGCCCATGGATGTGTAAAATGCCGGGCTTCCTAGGAGCACCTGCTCAGAAATAGTGCATTTTGAAGAATGAAAGGAGCTTTTATATTTAAAGGAAGCAATATACATGCTCTAGCTAGAGCTTAAGAAAATCTGAGATAACAAACTCTGCAGCCGCTTATTACTGCCCGTCAATGTGACAGAGGGCCTAAGATCAATTTGTAAAATTTCACCAAAATTCTTTAAAAGCGAGGCTGACCTGACCACCTTCTCAGAAATATCATTCCAGAACCATGACATCGAAAGTCTCCCCAAGATGTCGTCTAATTAGTTCTCAGATTTTGACCAATATTACTCCAAAGCTCTCTGGCTGCAGGCTGGTGAGCAGATTCCAGAAGGTCTGTGGATAGTTAATTAAGCCTACAGGTGTTTTAGGTATATCAGGGGACCACAAGAGCAATCAGAATAGCAGAGGCAGTGTGCTTACCTTTATTATTGCTGGTTCTCAGCCAGAAAGAGGATCGCCATACAAAATATTAGTAAAGAGTAGTTCCAGTGGAAAAATGCAAACAATGTTTCATATGCAGGGGTTTTTTTTCTTTTTTTTTTCTTTTTTTTTCTCTCTCTCTCTTTTTGTCAACAACCCAACAAAGCTGAAATAGCAAATCTTTCCACACCCAAGTGGCTCGATTTGCCAGGCTAACCAATTGAATCTTAAGAGCCATATTTTATTGTCCCCTGCCTTACCCATTAATAGTAGCAGGATGACAATAATTCAAAATAATTACAGAAGTGAAAGGTAGTAATTAGCAGTACAAATTAGCTCCTAAATGATTCAGAAATTTCAAAGTGAGAAGATGACCTTTTCACTTCTCATCTGGCAGTGACAAATGGGGCTCTGATTGGAGAAAAAAAAACCAAGCATTCTAACACAGTATGGATTTTCTTCCTCTTCCAATGGGAACCGGGCCAAGTTAATTAGAAATACGGTAAAAGTATGAATTTCAGGATGTCCTTTGATGGCTTTCTCACCCGCCTACTCAGAAAGGTCGTTTCCTCTCCAGCCCAACCATGGTGTCTTCTCTCATATTCATGAGAAGGAAAACTGAGGAAATCCCCCAATTAATTGATATTATCATAACAAAGGCTGAATCGATCGTTTCCCACTACAATTAAAAATTGTTGCCTAAACGTACCCGTATGCTAGGTCTTCCCTAAGTTTTCTAAAAAGTAATGTGGCTTCACAGTAAATGTGGCCTTGTAGTTCTATTCTGGGATATTTTTGCCTCTGAAAACGTTGCCAGGTTATTCTTGTCATCTTACTGGCTGGGCAAAGTTACATACAGAATCCATTCGCCCTCACCAGCACGTGAACCTGGAGCCCTGCTAAAAATGCCTTCAGGCCTGGCCTGGTGGCACACCCTTGGAATCCCAGCATTCTCTGCTTTAAAATAAAGAATATAAATAGGGCTGAGGGTGTGGCAAAGAGGTAGAATTGCCCCTGGGTTCCATCCCCAGAGGATCATGGTTCATAGATAGCCTCAGCTACTGCAAAAAAAAAAAAAAAAAAATTTTGAGCCACTCAGTAACACACTCCCAGCTGAGACAGAACCAGGCAATGCCTCTCTGTCGTGGTTTTCATATTGCTGTGCCTCTTTTTTTATTATTATTATTTTAATTTGGGGGGTATACTGGGAATTGAACTCAGAGGCATTCTACTTCCAAGCTATACTCCTAGTACTTTTTTCTTTCTTGTGATACTGCAGATAGAATCCAGAGGCACCTCTGAGCTGCACACCCCCTGCCCTATTTTATTCCTTTATTTTGAAACAGGGCCTCACCAAGTTGCTGAGGCTGGCTGTGAACCTGCAATCCTCCTGTCTCAGCGTTCCGAATACTGGGATTACAAGCGTGCACCACCACGCCTAGCCTATTTCTTTTATTTGAAACAGGATCTCGCTGAGTTACTGAGGGTCTCACTAAGTTGATGAGGCTGTCCTCAAACCTGCACCTGGCCATTGTACTTTCTGTTCTTGATTTGATTGTTTAAAATAGCTGAAATTCTGTCTTGAGTTTCTTTTTTTTTTTTTTTTGTGGTACTGGGGGTGGAACCCAGGGGCTTTCTACCTCCGGGCTACACTCCCAGACCTATTTTATATTTTATTTGGAAACAGGGTTTCACTGAGTTGCCGAGAGCCTCACTAAGTAGCTGAGGCTGGCTTCGAACCCATGCGATCCTCCTGTCTCAGCCTCCCAAGCGCTGGGATTACAAGCATGTGCCACCACGCCCGGCCTGTCTTGAGTTTCTAAGGATGAGAAGGTTATGTTGTATTTTATGGAGAAAATATGTGTGTCTGAGAAGCTTTATACAGATATAGGTTATAATACTGCTGGGCCAAAAGTTCAATGTTAATGAGTCAACGATACATGTTAAATAAAGTGTCTTTAAGCAGAAACACACATTATTTAAGTTATTAATTGGCTGATGGGACACTTAAGCCCGAAGGCTGACAAGAACCTGCCCTATATTTCTCCTGGGAGCAATGGTTCAATATTTACTGGTTCAATATCCCCAATGACATGACAGAACATAACTCTTGTGAACAATTAGAATTCCCCGTGTATCAGAACAGGCCGTCAGCACAGACCACAGAACAGAAACATTAAAATAATGCAGGGAAGGAAGGTGCATCATATTTGGGTCACCGGCAGATGCATCTGAGGGCTGAGGCCGAGGAACAAGGTCCCCAGCTTTGTCAGAGGGTTTTAATTTCTAAGCGCCAGGGCAGAGCCAGGTCCCTCAATTTGGCACTCTCTAAGGCCATCCTGTGTCTATTTCTGAGCATATGACAGGCCAGCATTGGAAAACCTGTCATCACCAGAATCATGATTCACGAAAGCAAACATTTCAAAAGCAACAAACACCACGAAAGTAAGAAATCTCAGAAGAGCAGAATTGCAGCTGAAGCATGTGTGAGCCCCTCGGCCTCAGATTCTCTCTCCAGGAACGCCACCATCTGTGGCCTCAGTCGGGGCTTTCTCTAGGCTCAACCTTCTGCAACCCTGGTTCTGGCTCTAGTCTTTGATTCTTGCAAGAAAAACAGGCTGATGAGCCCATTCCCTGGGACGTCACAGTAAATAAAAAGTACAGTTGTTAAAAACCATCCTGCTGCTCTATGCTTCGGTAATGTTTCCAAGAAAAATTAGTATGCATATAAATAGTGTTTGGAAGATTGTACACCAGTCATCAGCAGTGGTTTATATGAAGGGCTTTCAGTTCCTACGTGACTTAATTCTGCAATACGTGGATGCTTAATGGAAAGCCCTGATTACTTTTGTACTCAAGGCAAGGACAGAGGTACAATTAATAAACAAACACCCCCAATTTTAGACATGCTCAGTACAGACCAGTCTGCAGCTCTTGCTTTATATTTAGCAAACATGTGACACTGCTAAAAATTGTCATTAAACCTTGAGAGGTGTTCTTGATGACTGCCATTCTCACTAGAGTTAAATGGCGCCCCAGTGTTGTTTTGATTTGCATTTCCCTGATTGCTAACAACGTCTAACATTTTGTGTGTGTTTGTTGGCCAATTGGACTTCTTCTTTTGAGAAAGCCACCAATCTCACTAGGAGAGGAGAGGAGGGAGCAGGCTGGAACGCACTAAGGCTGTGTGTGCATATGCCTGGATCGGTTGAACCTCGCTGTGATATATAATCACAAAGGTACCAATAAAAGTATAAAAACACATTTAGGTAGTTTTTAAGAATTTGATGCCATTGAAATCATATCCAAGAAATCACTTCCAATTTCAATGTTGTGAGGTTTTATGACCCAGATTTTCTTCTAAAAGCTTATAGTATTAAGATTTATATTTAGGTCTTTTATCTATTTTGAGTTAATATTTGTATATGTGTTAGGTAAGGGTCCAATTTTATTCTTTTTCATTTATTATTATTTTTCAACAATATTTAGTTAAAAGACTAGTATTTCCTCCACCAAAAGTTCATGGAAACCTTGTCAAAAATAACTTGACAATGTATGGAAGAATTTATCTCTAGGCTTTTAATTAGCTCCAATGGTTTATATATCTGCCTTTATAACAGTACTACACTGTTTCAATTATTGTAGCTTTATATGGTTTGAAATCAGAAAATATACATCTTCTAGCTTTGTTCTTCTTTGAGACTGTTTTGGGTATCTAGAGTCCATATTCCATATCAGGATAGATTTTTTTCTGAAAAATAAATAAATAAATGTATGATAGTTTCACCTAAAAAAAAAAAAGAAAAAATATTCTCTGGTAAGAAAGAAAGCAAAAAGAAATATTGAAATGTTATCTTTAAGTCATCAAAAGTTTGGTACCAGACAAATGAAACTGTTATGTGAGATTATCAATGTTAATATTGTATAAATTGCTATAATACTGGATGTCAACCAGTAAGCCAAGCGTGGGAAGGAGGGATGGGGAGGGAATGGGGTGGGGATCGGGTAGGGGCTAACTGGGTGAGATGTGCATGTATGTCCACAAAAGTATTTTCTTTATACCACTATGATGTATGAATACATTACACCAATAAAAAATAAATTAATAAAAAAAAAAACAAAGGTGATGATGTGCCAGGGCAATACAGCATCTTCAAGGACATGCTTAGCTACTTTTTATGTAGCCGTGGCATAACTAACATGTTTTCACTGTCTCCACAGCATGCCAGTCCCAAAGGGGAAATGCCTATGTTACCGCCTCATCAGGATGTAAAGCAGCTTCGGCACCCCCAAAGTCTTCTTTCTGCTTCCTCCAAGCCACCAGGAACCCCTTTTCTAGGCACCCAATTCATACTTCTATTACCAAGGACTGAAATTTCCCTGTTTTTGAACATTGTATAAATGAAAATTAAATAGTATGGGTTCCTTGGCATCTGACTTTTTTTGCTCAATAATTTGAGTTATTCCTATTTTGTACATAACAATAACTTATTAAATCCCATTGCTACATAGGATTCTACTGTGGGGACATGGTACAATCTATCCATTCTACTACTCATGAACATTGGGGTCAGCCCACTTATAGACATTATAACTAATATCAGTATAATTTCTAGACCTCGTATTGGTGTTTACAAGTTTAAATATGTATGATTAGGAATAAAATTGCTGAACCATCAGATATAGAATTGTTCCTTCTTACTAGATGTCAGTTTTCCTAGGTGTTATCCTAATTAACAATTCCACGGATAATGTATGAGAGTTTCATTTAATCCCCAACCTCCAAAAAATTTGTATTTTTAATACTTCTATTGATACATTGGAAGTATATGTCAAGGCGAGGTTCAAAGTGAAACAAACAGACGTGCAAGAGTGTTTGGTGTGTCTCCTTCAGCTCCCACCTTCAGTGGAGCCATTCCGATGGCTGTGCAACTGATCCACTTTGTGGTTGTAATTTCTTTCATTGTGTGTATTCTGTTGCCCCTGAGTGAAATGTTTTTATATGTCTGTTGAGTCTGCTTGATTTAGTGTTCTTGTCCTCTATTTCATTTTTGATCTTCTATATGTATATTCTATATGTATATTCTGTGCCTTATTATAAATGGGGTATAGAAATTTACCTTTATTGGGTTGCTGTCTATTCTTCCCTTCAGTTTGGTTAATATTTGTTTTATATATTTGGGTATTCTCATGTTGGACACCTATATATTAACAATTATTGTATAGTTTTAGAGGACTGACCCTTCTGTCATATAATGTTCTTGTTTGTCTCTTGTGACAATTTTTACTTAAAGTTTATTTTGTCTAAATATAGCCACCTCTGCTGTCTTTTGATTTACATGGAATATCTCTTTCCATCCCTGCACTCTATCCATGTGTATCTTTAAATCTAAAGTGTGTTTTCTTGAGCATTATAATTGGGTATATTAAACAAAAATTCAGCTAAAAAAAAAAAAGAATTTGAAAAGTAACATCTGTACGGAGGTTAACATCTAGGTCTGATTTTTTTTATTTTTATTTTTTTGCATAATACTATTCTGTCAGAGATTTTGTAAAAACTGAGCTTGAATGTATTAGCCAGTTTGACACAACTCACATAGTTTTCTGTGTGCTCTGTCAGTCTTTAAAGCACCCCAGGGGCAGAATTTCAGCTCTGCTTCCATCCACGCCAGTAGTCACCCTGGGAAACTCACCCGGTCAGCAGCCACTCTCCTGTCCCCAACAACACAAAGGGCAGCTGAGTGAGGCCTTGGGTGGGCAAGGCATGTTTCAAAAAGAAAAAGAAAAAACAGTGCATCACACCCATTAGGATTGCCATTGTTAAGAGGAGATGGAAAGAGAAATATAGAAAGGAAGGAAGGAAGGAAGAAAGGAAGAATGAAAGGATGTTAGTTGGTGAGGCTATGGAGAAGTTGAAACTCTCATGCAATGTTGGTAGAAATGTAAAATGGTACGGCCATCACAGAAAACAGTATCACAGTCTTTCAAAAAATTAAAAATGAAACAACCATATGATCTAACAGTTTCACTTCTGAGTCTTTGGCCAAAAGAATTGAAAGCGGGTCTCAGAGAGGTTGTCTCTACACCCATGTCCGTTGCAGTGCTATTCAGAGCAGCCTAGAGGTAGAAGCAACCCAGTGTCTCTCAGATCAATGGATCATCAGTTGGTCTAGACAGCCAATGGGATGTTATTCAGCCTTAAAAAGGAAGGAAATTTGGACACACACTGCACCCTGGGTAAGACCAGAGGACATTGCGTTTTGTGTGGTAAACCAGCCACAGAGGTCTGAGGTGGCTGGAGGAGAACTGTGGCTGCTGGGGGCGGAGGAGAGGTAGAAGCAGGCGCTATTGTCTAATGGGTATAGCATTTTGGTTTTACAAAATAAAATGTTCTGGACATGAATGGTGATAACAATTGCACAACAATGTACCTAACACCGCTCGAGCTCCACACTTAAGTGGCTATGATAGTAAATTCCTTTTTACGTGCATTTTGCTAAAATTTATAAAGGAAAATAATGCACATTCGGTAGGGGTCTGAGCTCATACAATCAAGAGAAGGAAGCAAAGATTTCATTTGTATATCTCACCACATTGAACCACTTATTTCTCATTGTGCCAAAATAAAAGCCAGTATATACTCAGCATTTACTGTGTGACAGGGATCGGATGGAACTTTTCATGGGTGATACTTCCTGTCAAGCTTACCATAACCTATCAGATGGAAATTGTATTCTTTGGGGTCTATTTCATAGATGGTAAGACTGAGACTTGGAGAGGCTACTCAAATGCCCAAAGGACACCCAAAGTCATCTAGGAAGGGAGAGACAGAAACAGTCCAAAACTAGTGTATTAACCTGATCCTGGAGCCCAGCATGTAACCTCTACCACTTCCTCAAAGAAAAGGGGTGTTGAGTCCTCCTGGGTCTGCAGCACCATCAACCCTTAAATGACTAGCTGTTGCCATGTGGTCTCCAGCTATGCCCCTTGCTGATTTCTGACTCACAGAAGCAAGACTTGGCCTGTCTGCATTTCTGGATAGAGTCAACCTGCAGTTAAATCCCAGTGAGGCTCTTAGAAGTCAGTCTGGTGAAGACCTGTGGGGGCAGGATGGATGTGGTAGCTTCCAGGGGCCTTCATGGGCTTCTGGGGGGAATTATCCTGATTATTGACCTATGTGCTCATTACCCAGGTGTGTTCATTATGTGATAGTTCCCCAAGCTGTGCATCTGAGATATGTATGTGTAGTACACTTCAAAAAGAATTTTTCCCCCAAAAGTCTCTATATAAACACTGAACTTCCAAATATAGCTACTGTGGACCCACTGATGGATGCCTAGAGAGCTAAGACAAGGCAGGATGTGGGCCTTTGATAGAGTCAATCATTTCTATATTTTTAAGTAATAGACATAGGTGCTTCGGAGATGTAGATTTGAACATCAAGTGCTCAGCTAGATTGCTTAGCCCCTCATGCATGGAATCACCTGGGAGCTGTGCAGAACTCTGGTGCCTGGCTCTGCCCCTGGAGATTCTAGTGTAATTGGCCTGAGCATCTGGGTTTTCAGATACTTCCTGGGTGTTCAAATGAGCATCCAGAGATGAGATCACAGCTCCAGGGATCAAGTTAAGCCCTTAACATTATTGTTTCTAATCCCTTTACACCATAAATGATTATAAATGAAAATAATCAGTCTCTGAGAGACTATTTTCCAAGATGACACAGCTTAATTAGTGGTCAGAATGGGTTAGAAGCTCAGGTCTGTCACCAAAGACTATTACATACCCAAACCATCTACAATTTCCTCAGTTATATGATTTTTTTCTTATAATTTGCTTGTGTTAGGATATAAACAATAATAAATGTTAGCAAGGATCTGGAGAAATAGGAACCCTTATACTCTCTTGGTGCGACTGCAAACTAGTACAGCCACCATGGAGATCAGTGTGAAGGTTTCTCAGAGGACGGGGAATGGAACCACCATTTACCCAGCTTTACCACTCCTCGGTATCTTTCCCAAAAAATTGAAATCAGAACATCATGGACATCACGGTGATACATGCATAGCCATGTTTATAGCAGCTCACTTCACAATTATGAAACTATGAAACCAGCCTAGGTCTGTCATCAGATGAACAAAGCTGGTAACATTCACACAATGGACTTTTACTCCGCAATAAAGAAAAGCAAAATTGTGTCAACTTGAGAAAAGTGGATAGAACTAGAGAAGATTATGCAAATGAGATTATCCAGTCTCGGAAAGTGAAGGGTTATATGTTTCCTCTCATATGTAGACTCTAGAGCGAACTTGGGAAACAAAAGAGGCTTTGGATAAATGAGAGATCACAGTAAAAATAGTGGAAGGGAATTAAGGAAGGAGAAGAGGAGGTGGAAGGAGACTTTGATGAAGGAAACAGTTCAAATAATGCTATGCACATACATGAAACTGTACATACATGAAACTGTACATACATGAAACTGTCAACAGGGGTCGCAATAACATGAACGGGGAGGTAGAGGGCAGCGGGATCTGGAGTGAAACACATCAAGTGCTGTGTGAATGGATGTTTCTATCATCCTGAACTCATTTTGATGGACAGTTACAATGCACCAACAAAAGTATATAAAAATAATTCAGTTGTGTTTTTCACATGGCTCTCTGTTTTCCCTGCCCCAGTTTCTCATGCGTCCTCTCTGCTTCAATATTGCCTCCTGTAAGAAGTTTTCTCTGATGTTCTTATCTTACTCCCCCCTTGCCACAGACCTCCTACCCCTCTCTGCCAGTTATTAGATCCATCACAGTCAAAAAGGTAAAAATGGTAGAGTAATTTGTTTCCTTCCTTGGTGTGTGTGTGTGTGTGTGTGTGTGTGTGTGTGTGTTTGCCTAGTTTCTCTATTAAGCAGTAACCTCTGGGAGGGTAAAAGATGCATCTGTCTTCTTCCCAAATGCATTTCCAACACTCAACGCAGTGCCTGACATTCAAGAAGGACTCAGTGACTCACTGTTGAATAATAAATAAATGAACCACTCAATTAATACAAGTAGTTGTTATTAAAAGCAGGTTCACTCTTGGCAGAAGCCCTAGAATATCAATCAAAGCCTGTAGATTCAGCCGTCGACTCTGAAACTTTGTCTTCTAAACCTAAGGGACTATAATCTTTGAAGCTGGAGACTTCTGGTCTCATAATGACTGTGCCAATGTGAAATCTTACATGCAGAGGTTTATGGTGTTCCCCAGCCAAGGAACTGGGCCGACCTCCCCACGTAGGATGTAAAATCAGCATTCTTGGCTGCTCTGTACAATTGACCTTGGCATTCCATCTCCCATCCGCTTAAGCCTGTTATTATTAGAGCAAGAAATTCCACCAGCAAGACCTGAAGGATAACTATTTCACAGGGAAGTATTCCAAACATGCACTGGAAGTTTGGCCATTTCTACCTACACTATTTTAATACCATTTATTATTATCTCATTTCCGCCACTGTTTAGAGGCATCTGTCCTCCTCAGATCCAGTGTGCAGCTAAAAAAAAAAAAAAAAAAAAAAAACTCGAGCTTACAGAGGGCTTTAACCAGTGCCTACAAGTACCAGAGCACAAAAATAGTGTCCTTCCTCATTGTAAACTTAGAGAAGCCAATAGTGTGAAAAAAAAAAATGCAGGTTTTTACATTTTTTAGAGTATACTTATTTTTATTGGTACATTGTAATCATATATCACATTGGAATACAAGACTTGAGAGGATATACAAACACATATCATCCAATTAGCCCTCATCCAGCCCCCATCCCATTCCCTCACCCTCCCTCGATCCCATGCTTGTTTGGTGATTAACTTTGATACATTTGTTATGTACCTCCTGCATTTTAAAGAGGCTCCATCCTCCCCTATTCCATACCCTCTGATTGGTCACCTCAGTTGCTTCACTATAGTGTCCTTTCTATAGCTCGACCTCTTCCTGTTGCCCCTTTCCTCCTAGTTTTTGCTGATTAAGGGAAGCATCTAATTTTTGTTTTCTATGATATTTCTCTGTGCATGCCACGTTGCAAGTACCGATCCCACTCTTGACAGCCCCAGTAGTGGCCTGGCTACCCGGTGGACTGATCCAGACCTCACTGGCTCAAGCAGTGGCCGTGCCTCATGGGAGGCCCCGATTCTGGTCTCGCTGGCCCCGACACTGGCCTAACCTCTCAGCTGGCTCTGATCCCGGCCTCATTGGCCCCGGCACCAGCCTAGCCTCTTGGCAGGCTCCAATACCAGCCTCGGAGGCCTCAGTAGCTACCTTGCCTCACGGAAGGCTCCAATATCGGCCGCTGGCCCCGGCACCGGCCTAACCCCTCAGCAGGCTCTTTAAAAAGTCACTGTGAAATGATTTGGTCTCAAAGCATGCATTTGTAGGGCTCAGGCTCTTGGTATTTTATTAAAATTCTTTCATTTCACTCTCATGTTAACCATAGTCCAGGGCCTTGAGCACTGGTTCACATTGTTGTGCTTTACCAAATAGATGGACCAAGATGGCTCAAATATGGGCACAGACGTAACCATGGCTCTCCCAGCTCACAGCAAGCATGGCAAACCCATCACACCTCTATTTTCTAACTGAGCTCCCCGTGCAATTACCGTCAGCTAAACAGAAGGTGCTTTTTTAAATTCAATAAGTTTGTTTTAAGGAGCAACAAGAGGCACATCCAGAGATCTTCTGAAATGCCCACACTCATTTTGACTGCCACTGGGCGTATGACTTATCTATCCATAACACGGAGTCAATACCTTTCTGCAGAATCTTTGCAAAGATTAACTGCAGTCATGTGTTAGCTATGCACAATGGGGTCACCCAGGATCACCCACCTTCCAAAAGTGTTCCCACGGGCCAGACTTTCAGCCCGAGTTCAATGTCTATTGTCTCAGCATAGCTAAAAATTCCTCCATATGCCGGGCATGGTGGCGCACGCTTGTAATCCCCGCGCTTGGGAGGCGGAGACAGGAGGATCCCGCAGGTTCGAAGCCAGCCGCGCTGGCGTAAGAGACCCTGTTTCAAAAATATAAAATAGGTCTGGGAGTGTAGCCCGGAGGTAGAAGGGCTTCCAGGAATCCCAGTACCACCAAAAAAAAAAAAAAAAATTCCTCCATATCAAGTAAGCTAGAGGTAATTCCTGAATGGTTAAAACTGTAGGTGTTTTTACGGTATATTCCAAGTATGTATCAATGTTGAGGTTTCTCCTCTACAGACTGGTCTTATTGAACTCTCCAGTCCTCCACTGGTGATGACCAAAGGATCGGGGTAGTCTCGAGCACCCAGAGGGCAACTGAACTAAATGCAGACCTCCGCTGATAAATGTGAAACCCTCCAGGAGCCAAGGTGACCCACGGGGGGTACTGCGGAGACAAGAAAAAAAACAAAGGGCAGAGAAAACCCAGCGAGGGAGGTAGAATCACAGTACAAGCAGCAAATCATACCGCAGCTGTTGTTTGTCCCAGACGACCTCATTTTATCCCCCATAACGCTGTTTACCCTGGGACTGCAGAGCAGACAGATGCTTTGATGCTCAGCCCCATCCCTCACTGCTGCACCTGAGCTCACCTGCAGCTGCAGAAGGCCGTTCCCAGCACACAGCTCACCAGTGCAAACATCTTGTTATCTGGCCCCACACACAGGAGCTGGTGGCACTGCAAGCAAGTCCAGCCAGAAGACTGAGAACTTAGTGTCAGCACCCCTCCCTAGGACAATCCTCAACCCAAGGAAGGTAGAGCTAGGGGACAAATGGCCCAGCCTCAGGGCCTCACTAAGTAGCTGAGCCTGACTTCAAACCTGCATGGTCCTCCTCTCTCAGCCTCCCAAGTGCTGGGATTATGAGCACGCACCACCATGCCCAGTTGCCATTTCTACTCTGCATATAAATAAGGGAAGGCAGGAATAAGTAGGGCCTTGCTCAAGGTGAATTTTTTTTTGGTGGGGGTTGACTTGCACAAAAATAGGGAATACCAGACTACCTGGGGATCACCCCTCTGTGCAGTTCAGAGCTCTAGAGGACACTGTAGGGTGCAGTCTTAATCACAGGAGGTGAGTATTCCCTGGTCCTTTGGTCCAGGTGTGGAGAGGCCATGGTGCTACACAGACACACTCACACCTATAGGGTCTGTGTTTTGGGGGCTTAATCTGCACCCAGAAGGCAGTTGCACAGACTGTCACTGTTCACATATCTGATATCTGACTGGACAGCAAAACAGCCTGACTATAGAGGGCGGCCATATATGGAGCCCTCGCCTTGGAACAAGCGGCTGTAGCAGCCTTGAGCAGCTCGCCAGGGCACAGGGCTCCTTCTCCTGCACTCTGATGAGGCCAAATCTGGGCACAAGTGCAGGAGAAGGGCGTGCATAGGAACCCTCTGCCTGCCTAAGCACACCCACATTAATTAGGTAAGAAAAGCAGGTTCTGTGGTCCTGGGGGATCTGTTTAATCCAAGGTTGGATTCTTCTTGGTTTAGGATGTAGGATGCCATTCTCTGGGTTACAGATGTCCCATGAATGGGTTTGGTTTTTTCATTATTCCTTTATTAACTGGCTGGCTGGGTGGTAGAGTATTAAACAATTCTATTTCCTATAAAAACAGAAAAATGCAAAAGATTTGGCCACCCTGGGCCTCTACTCTCATTGAGAAGCATTAGCCAGAGGAAGCCGGGGCTGACTCTGCTAACCAGGCCATGCGGCTCCCCCTTCACCTCCGACCCTGCCCCTCCCTACTGTACACACACCAAGCATTTCTCTCCTTGGACTCTGCCTGGCTCTTGCAGGCATACCAGTATGAAAACTGTAGCTTAGCATCTAGTATATATCTCATTTAAATGTGTGCACTGTTTCATTGGGGCCATTTAGAAAGAGATACTTTGAAAAATGATGCTCAAATCAGACATTTATTTAATCCATCTTGGAACTTTGAAAACCTCTGTGCTAGCTTATCTTAAAGGCTCCTTTGGTTCTATGATTCTACAAATCGCATGGCCCACATCATGTGTGTTTACTGTTGGCTGCCTGGATCGCTTGTACTTCTGAGTAAGAGCTGAGCTTCTTTTTAATACAGAGACCATGCTCTGCCTCATCCTGGATCACAGAACAAAAAGGATATCGTAAAGTCTATTACTTAGAGAGAGAGAGAGAAGAAAAATAGAGAAAATGCTCTGCAGTGCTGTGCTGTGGAAACAACAAATTAGCTGTGCGTTCAGCATTAGGATAGATTGCAAAACAGCAAAAACAAAAGCCAGCATTGGAGAAAAAATAAGAAACACAGAGGCTCTATGGCCCCATACCGTTTAGGTAAATCTAGATGCATACAAAACAATACCGAACGTTTCCAGAGAAACATAAAAACAAGGACACGCAGGCATCTCCTAGAGTCTGTACCTATTAGGGATGCAGAATGAAGGAGAAAAGTAGACAAAGCATGTGAGACCCGCCCAGGATGGCAAGGACGTCGCCCCACAAGGTAACTCAAAGATGACCCGAGGTCCAGAAGAGGAGGAGAAATAAAACAAGAGCAACAAAGCTGGCGACTCAGAAAGCTCCACCTCTGCAAAACACTCAAAGAAAAAGGGAAAAGATGGGATGTGCTTCTGTCATGTTTCCTTTTACCCCTAAAGAAGTCATTGCAAAGAGACTGGATGCCAAGGTCTGAGCAGGACGCGACCCCCGAGAGCTCCCCGGTGTACTAACTTCAGCTCACAGACCTGAAGCGCTAATCTGGTTCGAATATGCCCCCAAACTGCAGACCTGGTCAGTCATGGCGGTCCTCGCTCCCGTGTCCCCTCTATGCCTCACACCACGCCTTGGCCATCGAGTTTGGGCCATATGCAATACTACTAATGTCACTATTACTTCCTTTTCCCCAAAAATATTGTTTTTATATTAAAATACTGACTTTAGCCATGCCCTAAATAACAACATGCATGAAATCATGGTTTTAGTGTGCTAGCTTTCTGATTAATTATTAAAATAAACTTAAAGCTATTAAAGTTTTAAAGTGCCACTTAAGCCTGACTCAAATTGTCTAATATATTTGCTATGGTAATGCTATTAGAATAAATATACTAAAAAAATGTGTATAATGGCTCCACCATAATCAGTGCTTCTTTGCACACACACACGTGTGTGTGTGTGTGTGTGTGTGTGTGTGTGTGTGTGTGTGTGTAAGAGTGAGACAGACAGACACAGACAAAGATCGAATCCAAGGTCATTTTATCTTCAAGCTTCAGCCCTTTTAATTTTGTGTTTGAAAACAGGCTCTTTCTAGGTTGCAGTAGAGCCCCCTAGGTTGCTGAAGGACTTGCTAAGTTGTTGAGGCTGGCCTCCACCCCGTAATCCTCCTGTCTCAGCCTTTCAGGTACTGGGATTCCAATTGTGCACCACCATGCCTGGCCAACATTTATTTCTGATTCAAATGTCTGGGACTGCTGAACAGGTTAGCAGGGCCTACCAACTCCCTTCACACAGCCAGGCCATGCCATCTTTAGCACAGAGGTACCTAGGTGGCCCCAGGAACAGAGGGGACGAGAACAGAGGAGAGCCCTGGCCTGAAGGGGGTACCTGTGTCCACTTCATTCCACCATAGTAGGGTTTATATGTAGATCTATTGCTCACTGGTGTCTGTGCCTCTTGAAGGCAGCAAGTAGCTTTGTGTCTGCAGCCGCACAGTGCCTACCAGTGTGGCTACGTGTTTGCTATTTGGTAGATGGAACCACCTGAGTTTGTACCCTTTCACATCTACCTTCCAGTGAACAGCAGAGACAGGGCCCACCTGTCTTCTGAGGCCATAAGACCCACTTTAGTGTGAATAGGAGGGACCATTAACTTCAAGAGAGCTCCGGGAAAAACCAGACCCTGCCTCCTGGGAACACACGTTCCCTTAAGCCAGAGCAAAATTAAGAAACATTGTCACAGACACTCTAAAAACACACAGGGGATGATGCTAGAGAGTTTCTTCTAGGTGAGAAAAGAGGTTAGGAAAACTTTCAGAAGGGTAGAAAAATGTTTTCCATTTTGGCCACAGAGAAGAGCAAAGACAAATGGATTTAGAATACAAAACAGAACTTTGAAAATCAACAAACTTCATTTTGCACAATTAAAACTCAAAATGGAATGGAATGGAAGGGGAACGGCCATTTTCTTGCAAAGCACGATGTCTGCAGGGAGATAAAGTATTACACAATAACATCTCAAATGGTGTCCTGGGGAGAAGAGGCAAGCACAAATAATTCATGAAATGGAAATTAAGGAGAAAAAAGAGAAATAAATGCCCAGAGCCGACACGGTGTCGCAGAGCTGTCTGTAAGTGTGGATGGAGTGGATGAGTATTTACAGGGCAGAAACTGATGGTAAATGCCTTACAAGCACACCGGTGTTTATAACAGGAACATGTGGCCAGATCATTCCAACACAGACACAAGGCAGGATGGGGAGTAGAGCCACACAGTCCACGGTGAGCGCTGCCTCTCTGTACTAGATGGATGTAGTAGCATTTTATTCCTGCTCTAAAAAAAAAATGCCACAAATGTAGTGACTTGGAACAACACTCATTTACTATCTTATAGTCCTGTATATCAAAAGTGCAACATAGGCCTCCCAGGGCTGAGATCACTGTCAGCAAGATGAACTCCTGTCTCGAAGATGTAGGGAGAATCCATTTCGTTGCCTTTGTTAGTTGATAGAAGCTGCTTGCTCTTCTTGGATGAGGGCCAACAGCGGCACGTAGATGCCTTCTTGTGCCGCCATCTCTGGCGTGTCTACCTCCCTCATCCACATTTAGGAACCCTTGGGGGCCACAGCAAGCCCACGTGTACAACCCAAGGTCATCTCCCTTTGCTGTCAGCTAATTAGCAGCCCTAATTCTGCCCGCCATTTCCATCCTCCCTGCTCTTAACCCAGCATATTCACAGGTTCCAGGAATCCGGATGTGGGGTCCCTTCTATCCTGCTGACATAGGGAAACCATTCTACGGATGGATTCTAGATTTTTTTTAAATTATTAACAATGTGTTCAGCATGTTTCACTTGTATCAAGGTACATTTAAATATATCATCTCAGCCTGGCCTAAAAATGGATATGTGGTCATTCCAGTTTCAAAAATGAAGGTAAACTGGCCAGCCGTGGTGACGCATGCTTGTAATCCCCGCGCTTGGGAGGCAGAGACAGGAGGATCGCGCAGGTTCAAAGCCAGCCGTGCTGGCTTAAGAGACCCTGTTTCCAAAAAATAAAATAGGTCTGGGAATGTGGCCCGGAGGTAGAAGGGCTTCCAGGAACCCCAGTGCCACAAAAAAAATGAAGGTAAACTGAGGCCAAGAGTCTCCGTGTGCCTCTAAGTATCTCCTTGGCTCTGTTCTTTTCCCAGGGCCATCATCTTCCTAAGGGTCACTGTGGCAAGCAGAGCATGTGAGTCCTAGTAGAATAAATGTTTCTAAGAGTTAGACCACGATAGCACAGGCACTGATCTTCCAATAAAGGTATTATTAAAGAACAAGCCGGGCATGGTGGTGTATGCCTGAAATCCCAGTACTTGGAAGGCTAAAACAGGAAGTTTACAGGTTTAAGGATAGCCTCAGCAACTTAGCAAGACTCTGTTTCAAAAATTTAATAGGGCTGGCAGAGAGCTGAGGTAGAATGTCCCTGGGTTCAATCCACAATACAGAAAGAAAGAAAGAAAGAAAGAAAGAAAGAAAGAAAGAAAGAAAGAAAGAAAGAAAGAAAGAAAGAAAAAAGAGGGAAAGAGAGAAATAGAGGAAGAGAGAAAGGAGAGGAGAGGAGAGCGAGAGTGAGCTATCAGTCTGGCACCGACTGACTTGCTAACTCCTCCAAAATAACAAGACTAAACATAGTATCTCAAATGCAAGATTTTTCACTTGTATTCCTTTGGGGGTTCTCTTAGAAGATGTCCTTTACTTATACTAGTAATAAGAACATATGTTCTAAATAATTCCCTACTGATCAGAAATAGCTACTACTGATCAGAAACAGCTAAGCAGTGTAATTGCATGACAGCTCCTTCAAAACACATTGACACAGGGAAGCGACTTCAAGGGAAAATATAAGTTTCAAAGGAAATTGTGTTATATCCAAGCAAGAGAAGAGATTTATTAATTCGGGTTCTGCATTTAACGCTGGCTTGTGTGCCTTCAAAGGGAACCAGCTCAGCTGTGCCCCATTTCACAAAATTAACGTGAAATCTTCTGATGATCCAAGTATGCAGGATGAGGAGACCAGAAGCTGGGCATTAACTGTGGCCCAACAGTCACCTGGCACAATACGTAATCATCTTAATCACCGGCTTATTAACACTAATCGCATTCGAGCAAATGGGTTGAAGTGGAAGGTCAGAATTCAAACAGCTTGAAGGTTCATTCTGTGTGTCAACAGGGCTGGGTCAAGGGGTGTCCAGAGTAAATATTATTTCTGGGTGTGTCTGTAAGGCTGTTCCCAGACAAGCTTAGTATGTGAATTGGTAGACTTGATGAAGCAAGCCACTAGTCTCAGTGTGAGTGCGTACTATGCAGCCCACTGACAGCCTAAGGAGAACAAAAAGCATCTTTATACAGAGAGGAGAAGATGGAGACGTGGAGTGCAGAAGAGAGTTCATCTCAACCCTCATCTCAGGGAAATGGAAAGGAGATCTTGGGGAAGAGCTGGGAGGAAAGAGGAGAGCCGCTGCCTGTTCAGGAAACAAGACTAAGTCTAATCTGTATCAGAGATGGGTCTGCCTGCAGGAGATGAAGACAGGGGGCGAGAGCTGGGGACAGGGCTATTTGGTAGAGTACGTACTTAGCAGATGTATGGCCCTGGGCTCCATGCTCAGCACCAAAATAGGATGATGATGATGATGACGACAACGATGATGATGATGGAAGGAAGGAAGGAAGGAAGGAAGGAAGGAAGGAAGGAAAAGGAAAGAAAGGAAAAGAGTGAGCTGACTCAGCTACTCAGAGATGGGGAGGAAGACAGTAGAAGGAGTACCTCTCCTGGGCAGCCTCTCTGAGCAACACTTTTGCTTCCCTTTTGATAACAACTTAATCAGCACAGGTTCTAACCCAAACACCTTGGATTCTAGTCCACTTAATTCTAAAGCTCTAGAATCCATGCAACATGTCTGGGATCCCTGTTAATTAGACCTGAACAGGCAGAAAGATTATGTTAGGGGTAAGACCAGTGATGCCCAAGTCACCCCAGTTTCATGGCCACCAAAGTCATTTTTCCCAGAACGATGGGTAGAATGGCCATGCTAGAAAACTATTTGCTTTTAATTTATTATCATAAAGAAATATTATGAACTGCCCTAGTAACAATACTACAATTAACTCATAGTCACTGTAGTACTTGGCCCACCATGTCCCAAGAAACTTGCAGACAGGCAACCGCAGAAGGAAGGTGGGCAGTGCCTTCAGTCAGGCTTGGACTTGAGCACTGAGCTTGAAAGCTGTTTGACCTTGGCAAGCTACTCCACCTGCCTGAGCTTTGGTTTTGCCTTCCATAAAATGCAGATAATAGCGATTGCTCCCAGGTTGGCATGCAGATTGGATAATACATGCCCACATCCAGCACAGCTGCAGGCACAGTGCAGCTACTCTGTGAAAGCTGTTTCTCTTCCTCCAGGTAAAGTCACTGGCAGTTCAATATGAAATTTTTCTTTTCTACTTTCTGAAATCTTTTGAGCCAGGTAAGGAAAAGAGAGACACCCTGGCACTGCTACTCAAAAAGAAATTGTAAAATAATTAGCTCAAAGAGTGAACTGCACCTAGCACAGTGTCTGGTACAGAAGGACCTCCAGCCAATGGCAAAAGTGTTATTACCGCTGGTGCTGGTGCAGAAGGGCCATAAAACCAAGACTTCAGACAACTGAAAGATTTTCTTATCCTGAAACATCTTAAATTTTGATTCATGCATCAAGAATCCTACATCTGAGACATGAGTAGAACTTTCTTCATGGGAACATAGCTATTTCCAATTACACTTCAGGCCCACTTCAAAGTATACTTACTTTCCAACTTCCCCACTTCTTGGAACCCTTGAGAAAACTTGCAACTCCCTAGTAGACCGGTTGAAGCAGATTTGTGCAATCAGATCTTGGCATCCCCTGATAAGAAGGTAAGAGCACCAATGGGGATGGACAGGAGGAGGCCACCAAGACTTTTCCCTATCGCAAAACCAGGATGCCCTTGTTTCTTTCATAAGCAATGAGCAGCCAAATGTCCAACTACATTGGCACTAGATGTAAGACTCAATAACTCCATTTTTATTACTAAGCAGTGGTGTTAATTAACCTAGAAAGAAACCTCCTGGAAGCCCCTGCATTTTCCCAGTGTGGGTCTTGACCAGGTAGGAGCCACTGGAGTCTTGCTGTGACCTGCAGAATTATTTGTCAAAGTTGAATTAAATCATAAGGAGCAGGTTGCATTAGCTCCTCTAAATAAAAGCATGGAGTTAATAACAAACAACAAAGGGAAAAAATTGCTTGCAGGGAATGGCAATTCAGAGCCACACGCTTGATTTATCACAAAATGAATGTTGGAAAACACATGAATTTTAAAATTCAAGTGAAACCAGTGTCTTGCATGACAAAATATAAAAGAATGCCTTGTTGATGGATCAAGTAAATGACAGGATCTTATTTCCTCACAAAAATAAGAAAAGTGCCCATTTTGTCTCCTTCAGGTTATTTCTTTAAAATATTCCGTTACTTCACATCTTTTAAAGTCATTATAGAACAGACTCCACTAGAAGCCTGGTAGAGATAAGGTTACAAATAGAACCTGAACTCATTACTAATATTATATTTTAATAACAACCTTAAGGGATTTTGAGGAGCCTCCAGCTATTTCTGGGCCCAGTTTGCAAGTGTGTTCCTGAGACCTATTTGCTATGGAAGATGAAGTCGGTGAACTAAAACCTGGGGCTTTCACTGAGTCTCCTGGAAAGCTGTGTCTGTATGATGGTGCCACCCAAGCATCCCTCAGGTCATTTATGAGTTGTAAGAGTTCCCCTGAAGATGTCCCCTAACAGATACACCTGCAGCTTTTGTATTTTGGGGTGCAATTCAGGAGGCCCTTAAAGATCTGCCCTTTGTCAGGTCTGTGTTCAACACCAAGTTAAGGCTTAACAGCAGCAGTTGGGGAACTGCTTAGAGCTATCCCTTGGGCCTGGTGCTGAAGAAAAACCCATTATGTGGCCTTTGGTTGAGGTTCTTTGTCTTTCTTTCTTTCTTTTTAATTAAACCCAGGGGTGTTCTACCTCTGAGCGACACCTCAGCCCTTTATCTTTATTCTTTATTTTGAAACAGGGTCTCATTAAGTTGTAGAAGGCCTCACTGAGTAACTAATGCTGGCCACAAACCTGTGATCCTCCTGTCTCAGCCTCCTAAGTACTGGCATTACAAGCATGCATCACTTATGCCTGGTTGAATTCTAAAATAAGAAAGGATAGGACCTATGGGTATAACAGTTGAGATTTCCCAGCTGCCTCAAGAAGCCCACTAATTTTCCTTGTGATTTTAGTAGAATAAAAATGTAGATTAGTTCAATGGTCAGGTACCACCAGTGTGTATGTGTGTATTCATGGCAATCAGGAAAAGGCCAATTGCAAAAGACCCTGGCAGCAAAATTCCACAATCAGCATTAATCTGGAAGCAGAAATCTAGGCATTATCCAGGCGTGGTGACACATGCATGTAATCCCAGCATTTGGGAGGCTGAGACAGGAGGATCTGGGTTTGCAGCCAGCCTCAGCTACTTAGTGCCTTTGCAACTCAGTGAGACCCTGCTTCAAAATGAAGAATAAAAAATAGGGCTGGGGGTGTAGCTTGGAAGTAGAATGCCCCTGGGTTTCATTCCCAGTACTGCAAAGAAAGAAAGAAAGAAAGAAAGAAAGAAAGAAAGAAAGAAAGAAAGAAAGAAAGAAAGAAAGAAAGAAGAAATCTAGTCATTCATGCCATCTGGAGTTGAGAGTTGTTTTTTCTTAGAGGGAAGATAGATAAAAAGGGGGTCAGACCTGGTGGCACATGTCTGTAATCCCAGTACTTGGGAGGCTGAGATAGGAGGATCACTGGTTCAAGACCAACGTCAGCAAGTTAGTAAGGCTCTCATTGACCCTGTTTCAAAATAAAATAATGGCTGGAGTGTAGCTAGGAGGTAGAATGCCACTTGGCTCAATCCTCAGTACCAATTAAAAAAAGAAAGAAAAAAGAAAAGTACTTCAACATTTTAGAAAATAGGAAGCTGAAATCAGAGTGCCAAGGCTCAAGTCCTACCTCTGACATTTACAAGCTCTATGACCTTAGAAAGGAGCTATTCTCAGTCTCAGTTCTCTCTGCTATAAGCTGAGTTTGTTAATGATAGTTATAACCAAGACACATGCCTGAACTGGTTTTATTTCTATTAGAATTACGTCGTTTTTGAATTGTGGCATAGTCATCTGTTCTTGTCTCCCAAACTCTTCTCCTTAATAGCAGAGATTTTTGTACTCATATCTTTATCCTTCCTCTTTAACATAGTGCTTGAAACTCAAAATTAAATACATAACAAGTGAGTGAAACTAGGCAATGCATATTAAAGCACTTTGTGCCCTGTCACACACAACAATATTATATAGAACAGCCAAGCATGAAACAGAATTAGAAACCTGTATATAATGGGACAAGACAGGTACTAAATCACTGCTTCAGAGTATGCCAATAAGGATCACATAAAGGAAAAAAAGAGTTCTGGACCCTATGATGGTGAACGTTCAATAAATAGGAGCCAAATCCTTCCTGAATAAGAAGGATATTGACCCCATACTTTAGAGGGAACCTCTTTTAAGTGGTCTTAATTGGAGGTTCATCAAGGTTATAGAAAGTGAGCAAACACTTCATTATAATAATGACCATGATTGATGGATGGCCCCTGGAAGGCAACAGCTATTGGAAATACCTAAGAGGAGATTACAACCTACACATCTCTACCGCCCCAACATTTGTCATCATTAAAGGAAATGGGCGTCAATTTCTACTGGAGAATGTGGAATTATTTACACTTTTCACATTCTCTTTACTCATTAGAATTAGAGTTTTCATCCAAGAGTTAACATATATTGACTTGAGAAGCTATAGTTGGACACCTGAACCATCATGGAGACCAACAATAGCATGTCCTGTAGGTTCTCAGCCAAAATAGAGAATTGCAACACACAGAAACAACTAGAGTCCTGCCTATGACCTAGGCTTCACTTTCTAGTGTTAGTAATGTATGTTCAAATCATATAATTCCAAAATTTAAAAATTATTATTTCATAAAATGGCCAGGTGTTTTAGACTGTCTTCCATCTTGTTTTCAAAAATTAATTGTAACAAAGTTATATCTATCCAAATAATTGAACTTAGTAAATAGCCCTTAATATCCCAATAGATTTTCTCATAATGTTTTCTCTAGTTTTATTATACATTAAATTTCATGACTGTAGGTTTGTATTGGGTAAACTAAACAGTACAGACTTCAGAAAAGATGGCCGCCCTTGGAACTGTTGTTACTTTCTATTCACATATTGCTATATGTATAAGGCACGTGTGAGGGGAAAAAAAAATCATGGCTTCTCTTAGTACAAAAAAAAAAAAAAAATGTGTTCCCAGATTCTTCTTTTATAGAGCTGGATTTGTTTCCTAAAGATCATATGGAGAGTACATCCAATTGACCATGGACATTTTATTAATTAATGTCATGGTAGTTCAAATAAAAATGCTATTGCTTTTAGCCAAAGGCAATGACAAGAAGTACGAAGCAAAGCTAGTAAACAAAATCCATAAAACTAGGAATATAAAAACAAAAGAATACTGAGTTTCTGTGTATATAGAGAGGCTATTAAAACATGATTGCAAGAAGTGTTTGGGCAAACAAGAGAAGACAAAAGATGAATAAAGAAAAAAGATAATGAAAACAAAGAAATTTAATGAAATAATAGATCAAATAAAAATTCTCTAAGTGAAAGAAGTCAATTATAATTCTCCAGAAAAGAAAAATCTTACCTATGGAAACTATAAAGTTAAGATACATAGGTCCAGGCATGGTGTTACACACCTGTAACCTCAGTTCTTTGGTATTGGAGACAGGAGGATCATAAGTTCAAGGCCAGCCTCAGCAACTTAGTGATGGCCTCAAAAACTCAGTGAGACTCTGTTTTCAAAATAAAAAGCAAAAAAGGTTTGGATGTAGCTCAGAGATAGAATGCTCCTGATCCCATCTGAGCCTCCTGGAAATCTGAGTCACTTAAGTAGAGACTCTTCTTTCCAGGACATCTAATTTTCTAAATATGGGGAGTAGGTACAACTACAGCTGCATGTTGCTTCCCAGTTCCAGCCCAAACAGGACAAACCAGTTAGGACAGACCACAGGCTAAGCTCTATCCCTCCATGCCCATTTGCAAGTGCTAAAGTAAAGTTGTCCTTGGGAGGGCTACACTCACACCCAATACCTCTGCCTTCTGAACTCAGGAACAGGGGTACAGCTACAGTAGGAGCTGCCACCAACCCTCTCGTCAGCACAATCTATGAATGAATCCCGATGGTGCACTTTAGGTTCAGAAACTCTCAGTCATTGTGCCTGTGAATATTAGTGTGTCCAATCTGTGATGCCATAACCTCTGAATACCTCTGAGCATGAGAGGCCAGGCCCACAGGTTCTGTGCTGGGGTGGGAAGCCACTATCAATACACTACCCACCAGTCCCAGCCTCAGCCCTTCCAGACCCAGCTCCCTCAAAAATCCACACACAGCTGTTCTCACTCCCTGTCCCAAAGCTCAAACCACCAATTTTAAAAGGAAGTGCCCCCCCACTTCCCTCTGCACCACAGTCAGCACCTCCCAACACCTGGAGTTCTCAGCAGACTGTGTCACACTTTCCTTAGCCCAAACAGATTCTCTGGGTGGGTGCCCATTGAGCATCTGAAAAGGAGTGCCCATTGGTCGTAGAAACATAAAAATAAAAAATGCAATCTCCTATACTATAAGCTCAGACAAGGGGACACTTCTTAAGATGGCACCCAGCCCCAGCACCACCTGATGTGCTAACAAGTATAGAAAACCTCTTCTCTCACACTACCTTGGTATACAGAATGCAGGTCTCCTCTCTGCCCAGGAGTGGAGCCTGCGTTTTTAGAGCTGGGATTCTCCCTTCCACCCCCACTGAAGGGATGCTTCCCTTCCCCGCCCGCTGCTGGGCATTTGGTGCTGGTGCGCTCTATTTTCCTTATTATTTCCTCTTATTATTCCCAAACCCGTATCTCTTGGCTTCACTCCGTCATTGGCTCTCTCGAGTCGCCCTCAGCATCTTCCTCCAACCCCCGCCGCATCAGGCAGCTACACGCCTGTTGACTTTGTTCAGTCTCATGGAGCGGTAAAAATACTGAGTGCCTTCGGTCCACCACCTTTCTCTCTCTCCTCAAGGTCATTTCCAATTTTATTTTTCCTGCTTCCCAGTTTTTCTAATCATAAATTTGATACCTGCATTACTTACATCATACACAAAGTAAATCATCTCATTTGTTTGCCCTTCACCCTCACGATCATTGTCTAACATGCAAGTAATCATCTTTATCCTGCACTGTCTTTTCTATGCTCCCAATATTGTAAAGAATAGCATTCCCCATCACTCTGCAGTCATCTGGCTTACAATTTCAGAATCCTCAATGGTTCCTTCCTTCCTCTCATCCCAGGCAGTGGCCAGACCCTGTCAACATCTCCTTTTCAGTTTCCTGAGCTCCAGCCCTTTCTTCTATTGTAATTCTGACACGCTCACTTGTTTTTTGGTAACCCTCACAAATTTGCGCTTTTTCATAATATCCCTATCCTCACATCCAGCACAGGCCAGTTCAAATTGTGGCTCACAAGCCTTCTTTACCAGAATCATCTGGCAATAGGTTAAATATGGAGACACTTTAGCAACTCCCAGGCCTATTGAACTTCTCTGGGGGCTTGTTTGGAAATCTACTTTTTTTTCTTTTTCGGTACTGGGGATGGAACCCAGGGGCATTCTACCTCCAAGCTACACCCCCAGCTCTATTTTTTTAGACTTTATTTTTGAAACAGGGTCACTGAGTTGTGAAGGGCCTTGCTAAGTAGCTGAGGCTGTCCAAGAACCACAATCCTCCTGTCTCCACCTCCTAAATGCTGGGATTACAAGCACGCACCACCACGCCCAGCTTAAAACCCACATAAACCATACCCTGGATAATTGTATGGTGCACTTGAGAATCCCAGAGTAAGCTTGGTGGTTCTTACTGTCGGCTGCTGATTTCAATCACCTAAAAAGCTTTTTCAAAACAACGATAGTCACGTATCTCATCCAGAGACTTTGATTTAATTAGTCTAGAGAGGAGTCCAAGTACCAGTTTTGCTTGTTTTATTTTTTTAATTCCATTAATTATTCTAATGTGCAGCCAAGAAGTGGATGCTGGAGTAGAGGGCTTCTGAGGTTCCACTCAGCTTTCAAATCCTGTCGCTTCAACTTTCCTTTAGGAGGAACCTTCAAGCCAAACAGCTAATAGGAAACCATCTCATCAAAATAGCATTTATAATGTGTGTGTGTGTGTGTGTGTGTGTGTGTGTGTGTGTGTGTCACTAGGGATTAAACTCATGGCCACTCTACCTACAAACTACACCTCCATCCTTTTTATTTCTTTGTTTTAGAAACGGGCTTGCTAGGTTGCTGAGAGTCCTGCTACCTTGATGAGGCTGTCCTTGAACCTGCCATTCTCCTGATTCAACCTCCCAAGTGCTGAAATTACATCTGTGCACAAGGACTGACCTATATACTTGTATTTTTTACCTATGAATCTATAACAAATTCCCCAAAACATAGAAGCTTAAAATAGCAAGTGTCTATTTTCTCATAGGTTCCATGGATCAGGAATCTAGGCTTAGCTGGGTGACCCTGACTCCAGGTCTCTCATGGTGCAATCAGAATGTCAACCATGATAGAAGTCCTTTCCAGGCCCACATGGGAAAGACTCAGTGTTGGTTCATTAATTGTATTTTAGCCCAAGGTCACTCACATGACTATTGGCAGGTCTAAGAAGATCCATATCCAGGCCCGTTTGCCCTGGGCCAGTCCTGGCTGGCTACTGCTCCTGACCACATGTAATTACATGGGGCTACTTACAATGTGGCTGCTCACTCCCTTTGAGCGGGGGTCCAGAGAAAGAGAGAGCGAAATGGGCATTGCTCTTGTGACCTCATTTTGGAAGTAATATCCCCTATTCTATTCATTAGAGGTGAGTCTAGACCCAGCCCACACATGAGGGCACTGTACCAGGTGGCAGGCATCACTGGGAGTCACGTCAGAGGCTAATACAATGGCCTGAATTAATTAGACAAGGAGCTGCTGTGTCCGTTTATCTCTGTCTCTTATGTAATAAGTCTATTTCTTGCTTACCTAAAAGTAGACATTGCTGATCAATACATAGCTTCCCTCCAAGTCATGCTTCAGGGACAGTGGGGCCACAGAGGTGCCACCACTCAGATCCCCCACCAAAGAAGAGCTGCCATGAGGAGTAGACTTAGATGACAACCTCCACTTGCTGCATCTCTGGGACCTGGCAGTGTCATGGTCATATATAGTGACCCCCAAAGAGCTCAGGGTTGACGGAGTTAAGTCTTGAGGGTTGTAATCTCATCAGCAGATAAATCCATTATCTAGGTGGTAATCTAGGCCTGAGTGCAGTTGGAGAAGGTGGTCCCTGGGGTGGGACCACCTTATGGATTGTGCTGTGTCTTTCAGCCCCCTTGCTTGCTTGCTTCTCTGGCTTCCAGACTCCATGTTGTGAGAGCAGAGCCATTGCTCTCTCTTGGTGCCATGACTCAGCACCAGCCCCTGGCCTCACATGGACTGAACCTGGAATCTCCAAGAAACTGTGAGCTAATAAATCTTCCTTTCTCTAAGTGGCATGGTCAGTCGTTTGGGTTACAGCAGTAAGAATGTTGACTGAGGCAGCCAGTGTTGACACCAAGTGCAGACTCCCCTGGGGATGTACCCAGCCAAGGACTGAATGCAGTAGAGGTCCTAGAGTCAGCCCTTCTGCCAGGTCCAGGGTCCTCTGTGGGTCATCTTCTTCCTAGGGCTTCCCTTACGGAGTTGTTCTCAGAGCTGCACTGCAATCAGGCTCACTACAACTTTCCTTTAGGAGGAACCTTCCTGCTCTCTTCTTCTGGTAGGTTTCTAATCAGAGTCACTGTGAGTTCTCCTTGCACACTCTGCTCTTGCTCCCTTTACTCTTCACAAACACTTCCCTCAGCAACTCTCCTGCACTTTTAGTTCTCTGTTGGCATCTGTTTCCTGGAAGACCTGACTTGACACAGGTGGCAAAGGACCGACCTAAGAAACAACAGTTCTTTGGGGCTTGAGGACTGGCTCATCCTAATAGAACATTTCCCCAGGTTACTATTGGTCAAGATTTGGAAATCAGCTTACACCTTCTTCCAAAAATTATCTGTGCCTCACATCTCACTTGGCTGTGGTCCTCCTCACCTGCTGGGGGCTACATGGAAGGCTGAGTCTCTTCCAGCTCAATCCTCTTTCCTTGTTCTTTCATAGGTATCAGGCCTGCAGAGACATCTGGACGTTCTTCCTGCCTATCCATGTCCCCTTCTCCTTTCTGTCTTTCACAGGCACTTCCCCCCAGTAAATGCCTGGAATTTCTATTCCCTTCTTGGCATCTGTCTCCTGAAGGATATGAACTAACACAGGACCCTTGTTCCTTTGGTCTCCTGGTTCTACCATATGCAAATTTTGGACTTCCAAGGTCACTGTGCTTACTGCATCAAACCAAGGAAGGGCATAGATAGGAAGGTTCCTGAGTATGAGATTCTTACAGGCCAGGGCTGAAAGCAATACACACTGCCTCCACTCAAATTCCATCAGTTCACCAACTGCTGGGTATATATTTACTTCCTTATTTTTAGCAATTTGATAGGCCCTAGAGAAGACCACAACTTTAACCATTGGAGCCAATTTAGCTTCTGGTAAGAAGTTGGATTTTACGGGATTCTAGAATCATTATTGCATACCCCATCTTGTAGGATCCCCTTCACATTTGGAAGTTAAGATCCATTAATAAATAATGTTTAGTCAAAATTCAGGACCAGAGCATCCATCTAAAAGTTTTCTTCTGGGTGTGAACACTTCTCAAACTACAGAAACATAAACACATGTTGGTTAAAGGAGCATTGGGAGCTTTTCCAGAATCTCCTAAAAATAAGCTTCCTTCAGTACAGTAGATCTGTCGCTTTCTGTACAGTATAGATCTTTGTTAAATTTGTAGAGATCATATCACATTCTGGTTGTGATCCTAAAATAATAATTGGGTCAGAAGACAGAGATTCCTACTCCTTAGGTGGTTTTAGTAAACCAAAGCAGAGAAAGTTTACTTCCTCCCTCTACAACTTACGACTTACCTTCCAGTTTATCTATAAACTGTGTTCATAGTTTGGGAATACAAGCCATTTTACTTTAACATAAAATTACGCTCTTTCCTCCTTTTTCCGCACTGGCTCCCCATCAATTTGCAAGTCTTCTTGCTTTTCAAACTACTGAAGCACTTCACTCTAGAGGGTTGATGTCCTAAGGCAGTGGGCTTAATGTTAGGTATAGTTAGTGACAGCAAGATTAACATGAAAGCTGTGTTTTTTATCCATACTCTTTCTAGATAATTTCTCTTAGAAGTTTAGAGGAAAGAAAAAGTTTTTAAGTGTCAGTCTTTCACTCTACTGATACCAGTGTACAGGTTTAGGATGTCTGAGCTTTTGGTTTTTTGCTAATATAGAACACTGACTCTTCTAATAGTCCTTCTGCCTGAAAATATCACAGTGTTTATTCATAGATATTTTTGTGCGTGGTACCAGAGACTAAACCCAGGGGCACTGTACCTCCGAGCTACATCCCAGCCCCTTTACTTTTTATTTTGAAACGGGATCTCACTAGGTTCCTGAGGGTCTCACTAAATTTCGGAGGCCCTCCTCAAACCTGCAATCCTCCTATCACAGCCTCTCAAGGACTGGGATTATGGGCATTCATCACAACACCCAGCTTATTCGTAGACTTTTGATCCTGCCAGGCGTGGTGGTGCACGCTTATAATCCCTGCGCTTCGGAGGCAGAGACAGGAGGATCGCACAGGTTCAAAGCCAGCTTCGCTGGCTTAAGAGACCCTGTTTCCAAATAAAAATATAAAATAGGTCTGGGAGTGTAGCCTGGAGAAGGGTTCCATCCCCAGTACAACGAAAAACTTTTAAAAAATAAAATAAAAAATAAAAAATAGACTTTTGATCCTGTTTTTGTCTTATTTCAAGCATCAATTGCTATATCTAAAAATCCAGAAGTTTGTTTCTATTTCTAGCTGGTTTACTTTCTAAGAAATTCAGCTATATGTAGGAGACTTTTAAAGTTGCATTTTCCATTCTACTTTATTTTTTACTGTATTCTCTATTTCAGGTCTAGATCCACTTACAAAAAGAGAATACAAGGCCTCCTTGCTGAGGCTGCTAGATCTAGCCCAAGTACTATGTGAAAGTGGTCTGGAATCTATTCTTTTATACAATTTTTATTTTTTAATTAACATATAATATTTGTACACATTCGTGGAGTACAATGTGATGATCTGTGTATGTGTTATATAATGATCAAATCAGGAAAATTAGCATAAACATCACCAAAAGTTTTTATAATTTCTTCATGTTGAGCATATTCAAAACCCTCCCTTCTCACTATTCAAGCTATACAATGCATATTGTTAACTATAGCTAGACACTAAGGTTTAAATTTCCTATTCACTTTTATTTTATTTTATTTGCCATTTTGGAGCTTTATCCACCCTCCCCTATAGCAAAGGCTTCTACAGTGTCCTAATGTAATACACTGACTATTTCTTCTTGGCCTCTCCAGGCACAGCTGGGTTATTTAAGTCCTGTCTTTCCCACTGTGTGATTTTAATCTAAGGAAGCTAACAGTCAAATGAAGTAGTTGGTTCAGTTATGGTAATCCAGAACAGCAAATATATGATAAAATGGCAAATGAAAATGTCTTTCTTACTAACGTTTAAAATCTGTATGTATAGTTCTTTACTCAGCTCTAGACTATGGTTGGTTGGTTTGTTTATTTATTTATTTATTTATTCATTTATTCATTTATTCATTTATTCATTTATTCATTTATTTATGGTACTGGGAGTGGAACCCAGGGGCTTTCTACCTCTGGGCTATCCTCCCAGGCCTATTTTATAGTTTATTTGGAAACAGGGTCTCCATAAGTTGCTGAGAGCCTCACTAAGTAGCTTAGGCTGGCTTCAAACCTGTGCAATACTCCTGGTCTCAGCCTCCCAAGCATGGGGATTACAAGCATGTGCCACCACGCCCAGCTAGACTATGGTTTAAATTCAGCTTTTCTACACTGGCCTTTTGTTCCAGAATTTTTTTTTTATGTGATTGTTATTTTATTGAGGAAGAAGGAAGCTTAACTCGATTGGGTGGCTAGAAAGAGGATCAGAAAGAAGAGAGCATCATGGATTGAAGAGGGGTGAGGAAGGAGGGTTGGTTCATGAACAGGAGTAAACTAGCGCTTTTCTGAGAGAGACTGACCTTGGGCTCAGCATGTTGTCTAATGAGCTTCATGGCTGAGCACTTTTAAACAAGCTGTTTAATAACAAGTGTTGTTATTATTTCCTGACCTCCCTTAAGTGCATTAATTCTGACATGTCTAAAATTTATCCAAATGGACATTGTTATTTTAAATATATATATTTGCCATTTAATAAGCATAAAAGTCAAGATTATGACTCAACATAATAAGAAAATGGTTCTTGAGGAAAGGAGAAAAAGATAAGAAGTCTAAGAAGATCATGTCATCAGCTACCAGAAAATGACTAATTCCAGAAAACATATGCTGTAGTTTGGATCCAGAATGTTCCCCAAAGACCCAGGTGTTAGAAGCTGGGTCACCAGTGTGGCACTTTTGGGAGGTGGTGAGATCCTTCAGAAATGGGGCTCACTGGGTGGTCTTCAGGTCATTGGGTGTGTCCTTAAAGGGGACAGAGGAACCCTAGCTCCTTCTTCCTTTGTTTCACTACCTGGCTATAAGGGGAGCAATTAGCTCCTCAACACACTCCTGCCATGATGTCTTGCTGCCCAGAGACCCAAAAGCAACATGCCTACCAAATCATGGACTAGAACCTCCAAAACTGTGGCCCAAATAAACCTTTCCTTTTATAAGCAACTTTATCCCAGTTACTTATTATAATAATAGAACGCTGACTGATACAATATACTAAACAAAACATTTCCAAATGGCTTTGCAGAGCATCTTTATAAAGGTTTTGAAAGGGACCCAACATAAACTTTGACCAATCACCATGCATGGATTGGCCACCAGCCCAACTGACCTCTCGCCATTAGTCTGCAAGGTTAGCTAGGATTAGGTGATGTATTAGCTTTTTGTCATTGTGATAAAATATCTGAAAAAATTAGCTTAAGGAGGAAATATTTAGCTGGGCATGATGGCCCACACCTGTATCCCCAGTACTTGGGAGGCTGAGACAAGAAGATTACAGGTTTGAGGCCAGGCTTAATAACTTAGACTCTGTGCAACTTAGCAAGACTGTGTTCCAAAATAAAAACAGCTGAGGGTTTGGCTCAGATGTAGAATGTCTCTGAGCTCAATCTCGAGTACCAAAAGAGAAAGAAAGAGAGTTTGATTTTTGGCTCATGGATCCCAGGGTTTCAGCCCATCATCAGTTGGCTCCACTGTTTCTGGGCCTATAGTAAAACAGGACAAAATGGCAGGAAGGCCTGGCAGAGCCAAGGTGCTCACCACAGGGTGGCCAAGATAAAGAAGGAGAGGTGGGAAGGGCCAAGGGCAAGATATGTCCTTCCTGACATGCCCCAGCGAGCCACTTCCTCAAACTAGGCCCTATCTCCTACCATTTCCACCACCCCAATAATGCCCTCAGCTATTAACCCATCAATGAATCAATCCACAGATGATATCAGCACCATCATGATTCAGTCACCTCAGGGTGGCCAGAATAAAGAAAGAGAGCTGGGGAGGGCCAAGGGCAAAATATCAAACTCTCTTTCTCTTTTGGTACTCGAGATTGAGCTCAGGGGCATTCTACATCTGAGCCACACCCTCAGAGCCCCACCTCTGGATCAAGCCTTTCAACACATGAGGCTTAGGTGACACTTTAAATGTGAACTACGACAGATGGATGATGTATTTGGCCTGAATCTATATCCTTCTCCATGGTAACTTCCTCATGGATTCAACAGACACAATAAATCCAGAAAAATTTAAGAATGCACTAGATATTAATGTACAATTGTAAAATCAAAGAAGCCATCAGAATAAGCAGGTTAATGATATATATATATATATATATATATATATATATATATATATATATATATCCGATTGACCAACTATAAAGCAAAGCCTCTAATTATTTGATGCATAGACTGAAGCCTGACTTTTTAAACAAATAATGTGCCTATAAGCCAAGAGATATAGTTGCCTTAAATGATATCATAGGTCTAATGACCTTATATATCCCAAGATTAAATCATAGATTATAGAAATAAATAAATGCAGCAACCAACATTTACTGAAATAAGCCAGAGACTGATGACAAAGTTTAACAAAAGAAATTCAGCAACCAGAGCTCACAGAAGCAAGTTAGAGCTCAGATCATTTTTGAGGCAGACTTATCTGGCAGAAGATATAACAGAAAAGGAAAATTTAGGCTTAAGTGCCAAAATAAAATCTGTTGCCCCAGGGAGCCTGAGAGTGCTTTCACATGAGGGTCTTCAGAATGATTTGGGCTGAGTTTGGAAGGCCAAAGGCTATGACCGTTATTTAAAATCCTCAATTAAAATGCTGAGTTTATTACCTACTTGAGTAGGAGAGAGCTATGCTAGTCATAGGAGACTCACTGAGCAGAGACCAATGAGACTGCAGGAAGCTGAGATAATGACTAATTTTCTACAGTGTTTAGGGAAGAGGCAGAATGGGAAGACATCAGCCTCAGAAATGTGCTTTGCGCTGGTTGTGGGCACCAGAGGGGACTGACAGCAGCCCTGGGGCCACTCACTGGAGAGAGTCCACAGGCAATGGACTGACTTTCATGAGGCTGCCACCGATTGGTGGCTTTCAGAGATACGCTCACTGAAGCAAGTCATTGTTGATTGATTCAAAGCCAGCTCTGGTGTTGCTGTTATCATGGCTATGAAGCTGTCGGTCTCTTCTTGAGAGTCTTGAGACTTCTCATTCTCAGCCTCTTGATTTAGACAAACAAAGAGCTAATGGGGAAAAAACATTACTAGTTCCAAATAGATTACACCCATTTCTTCCCCGTCTCTGTGACTAGTCACAAGTTTCAAAGAAAATGGAATGGGCCTGGCTGGGCTTGCCTCCCGCAGAACCATGTTGCTTGCTTTATTGCTTCCTGGGGTCTCCGGGTGACTGAGGATGGATTAATAACTTCTTTCTGCCTCTGACGACAGTCCCACGTGTGACTGATGATAAAGTAGGTAGGTTTTGTTTTCCAGCTTCAATCTTTTATTTTCCTTTTCAGAGGAAAAAGTTTGCACCTTCCTAAACCTCTTGGATTTCTGCTACTCTTCTTAGCTTCTTGGTAGTGGTTAGTACCTTTACATTTGCACCAAATCATTATACACACAAGGCAATAAATAAATAAATAAATAAACAAACAAACAAACACTGCTAATGTAAATAGACCCAACTTTTCAAAAAGGGGATTCACTGGATGTGAGACAAGATATACCCACGCAAATTAACCAAAAAAATGTACAGCTACAGGTTCTCAAGGCTAAAGGACTTATAGAAGCATTAAGTAGTAAAATAATTCAGAGGTAATGGTAACACTGAGCTCTGGGTGATGGGGTAGGGTGTCACAGATGGGATGGGACAAAGCATTAAATGTAGAAAACAGAACATTCTACCAAGTCAACATAGAAATGTATTTGGTATCTTTAAAGATAATGAGGAGTTGTGCTTCCAGTTACTATGTAGAAAGTAAAGCAAAACACTGATACCCTTTTTTCTTATAATTAAATGGCATAATAAGCTACAAATACAATGATAAAAACTTTGAAATCATTATTCAATAACTGTAACAAGCAAGTCTTAGCATATGCAAAAAATATTGAAATAATCTCTGCGACTTTTTGGATCACAATGGAATGAAATTAGAAACTAACAGCACTAGAAAAATTCCAGACACTACACAAATACATGGAAACTGAAACGTGTGTGTGTGCGTGTGTGTGTGTGTGTGTGTGTGTGTGTGTGTGTGTGTGTGCTGTCAGGGATTTAATCCAAGGAATTGTACCTCTGAGCTACACCACCAGCCCTATTTTATTTTTTATTTTGAAATAAGGTCTCACTAAGTTGCTGAGGGAACAAAACACCTTTGAATGATCAGCTGGTAATTAAAGAAATTGGAGGGGGGAAATAAAATAATTCTTAGAATTGAACAAAAATGGAAACACAGCAACCAAAATCTGTGGACTATAGAGAAGGCAGTTCTAAGAGGGAGGTTTATAGCTATGAGGACCTACATTAAAAAAAGAGAAGGAAGCTGGACGTGGTGGCACACACTTGTAATCCCCATACTTGGGAGGCTGAGGCAAGAGGATTGCACATGCCAGGACAGCCTCAGCAAGTAGTGAGACTCTCCTCACCTGAGCAAGATCTTGTTTCAAGATGAAAATAAAAAAGGGCTGGGGGTGTAGGTTGGAAGTAGAATGCCCCTGAGTTTAATCTAAAGTACACAACAAAAATAAAAGAGAGAGGGAAATCTCAAACAACCTAATGACGACACACCTCAAGGTCTTAGAAAAGCAAGAAGAACCCAATCTCAAAACCCATAGGGGATTCAAAATGGTGACTGCGGGACACAGCACTTCTCAGTAGCTGAAATAAATAAAGTTCAACTACCTAGAAGGCAGCGTCTTAACCAACAAAATAAATATATCTCAGGAACCAAAACAGATCCAGGGACCTTGGCAGAAGGAATTCAGAACCCCTAAACTGTGACATCCACTGCAAAAAAAAAAAAAAAAAGTTCGGGCATTGGATCTGCTGCAGACACAACCAGACCGCCTGCCAGCGGCAGCGCGGGTTGCCGGCCCAAACCACAATCCCTGGATCTGACACCACCGTGGCAAAATAACCCAAGAGTTTGAAAACGAACATAGAGCTCCAACATCTTAAGCAGCGAGCAGCGCCGGAGCCAGAAGCCTGTGTGCTCACCAAAGAAGGGACCACAACAGCACAGTGAGTCCTCCAGATACATGGATAAAGGAAACCAGGTATCTGAGTGTGCCCAGAGAAGCTGCGGGTCTTAGCGTGCACCCCAGGTCCTGTCCTGACACCTGTCCCCTGCCTCAGGACCCAGCACTATCCTCATGTACCCTGCTCATGCCCCAACACCCGCACTAGTTGTCTGTGCCACCCGCACCCCTCGTGAGTGCCACTCGGCACTCACCTTGTGCGCCTAGCCCACGCACTCTGCTCAAGCCCAGGCGCTAACCTCGCAGGCCCAGCCCACTCCCCAGGACAGCTATAGCAACAGCAAGACCGGGAGCTATCCTTGGGCCCCCAGCCTGCGCACCAGGTCCAGCACTAGCCATGCATGTCTGCCCCATGCCCTGGGACCTAGCGCTATCCTTGTGCACCCTGCCTGAGCCAGAGACCAGTGCTAGACGCTGTGCTCCACCTGTGCCCCCAGACCCGTCTGCGCCCATCCCGCACCCCAGACCCACCACTGGCTGTCTGCATCTGCCCCACAGCTGGAGATTCCACACTAGTCTAGAGCGCCCAGCCCACGCCCTGGGTCTGGCTCTAGCCCTGTGTACCCTGCCTGAGCCCTGGACCGGGTGCTAGGCATCTGCACCCACCTGCGCCCAGGTCTAGTGATAGCTGTGCACCCAGCCCACGCCCTGGGACCTGGCAGTGCTCTAGCAGTAGCTGTGTGTGCTCCGGGACCATACAGCAACCCTTTGCCCAGGGTGCATCTTGGGAACTCATGGGCTAGGCCAGTTAGAATTTCCAGAGACACAGGAAAAGTCATCAAGATGCAATACCTGCACAGGGCCTCAGGAGGAGGTTCTAAGAATACTTTGGACATCCTCCACCCCTGCGGTAGGAAAGCACAGGCCTGGGTCTAGGGTGGAGAGTGCAGAGGCACTGACTACAGGCTGGAAATATACAGAACCCAGGATTGTACAGAATTTATTAACAGTGACACCAGACGCCCTGACATCTAAACCCAAAGCTGTCAAAGAAAGGTGTCCAAACACCCAGAGAGTAGCTTAAGAAGCTGACAATAGAGTATAGAGCAAACTAAGAAACATTGGATTATACTCTGAAAGTTACCACAGCAATCAGACATTCAAATATTATATGGACCTGACCCAATATTCGTAAATTGGTAGGACTGGTTTCGTTGTTGTTGTTGTTGTTGTTGTTGTTGTTTTGTTCTCTTTTCTACCCTTCTTTCTTTTACTTTTATTTGGGATTTTTTTATATATTTGATATTTTGCCTTGTTTTCTGGTCTCACACAGTTGCTAGTTCTTTTTATTTTATTTTGTTCTTGTCCCTTTTTTCATTTTTTTACTCTTTTTTTCTTTTTCCTCTTTTGGTTGTTTTTTTTTCTTTGATTATATAATAGTTAGCTTTTGTATCTTGTATTGATACCTTATTTGTGTTTGTTTGCTCCTCCCCTCACCCCTCTTACAAACTTCCCCACTCTAACCTATCTACTTTCTTCCTTCAAAACCTTTTCCCATACTATATCTCCTTGTTTAATATTCAAAGTATTTCATATCTCCATATTTAAATACTCTACTAACTACAAGAGTCTTACTATTTAACTCTCTCTCATTCTCAACAAGATATTACCTTGTCATACTTAAATTCTTACTCTACCTAACCTGACTCCTGTACCCATCACCCCGGCTCCTCCACCATCACCCAACCCTCAACATTGGAAAAAGCACTGCTGACCTACTGATACCTCTAAATTCCTAATACTAAGATTGGATTAGACATAATACTCATAAACAATGAGTAGACATCAGAAAAATAGGACTGAGAATGTTGAAGATACGAGAACCAGGAATAATGAAGAGACAACAGAAATCATGAATACTGACCTACAAGAAATGCAAGAAGCAGAGTTCAGAATCTTGATCTATAATATGATGAAAGGCTTTAAAACAAGTCTACAGAAAATGAAAGAGGAAATAGAAACACTAAGAAAAGAATCAGAATGAGGTCTGGAATGAAATGAAAGAGTCAATAAATGAAATGAAGACAGCAATAGAAAGAAATTCTGGAAGATTAGATGAAATTGAAAGTAGAATATCACTCTTAGAAGACAGTTCATTCAAAACCGAAAACACAGTCAACAGCATACAGAAGTCAGTACAGCAACAAAACCTAAACATCCAGCCACTATGGGACAATATGAAGCGTCCTAACTTATGGATAAAAGGCATTGAAGAAGGGATAGAAGTACAGACCAAGGGCATCCACAATCTCTTTAAAAGAAATAATTTCAGAGAATTATCCAAACATGGAAAAAGACTTAGATCTTCACTTTCAGGAGACATACAGAACACCACTAAGACAAGATCAAAGAATAACGTTCCCACAATATATAATAATCAAAACGACCAACATAGACATCAAGGGAAGAATCTTAAAAGCAGTGAGAACAAAAGTACGGTGACATATAGAGGCAAAACAATAAGAATCACTCCAGACTATACATCCCAAGTCATGAATGCCAGGAGAGACTGGTATGATGTGATCCAGACCCTGGAAGAAAACAATTTCCAACCAGAATTTCTATATCTGGCAAAACTATTATTCAAAATTGATGGAGAAACAAAAGTGTTTCAAGATAAGCAGAACTTCAAAAAATTCATGAATTCTAACCAACACTAGAGAAAATATTTAAATAAATAAACCAAAAAGAAGAAAAAAGAAGCAGACTTCAGAACCAGAGAAGAGATGAAGTTGATCAGCAGGGCATCTAAATATGAAGAAATAATACTATATCCAACAGAAGATAGAAACACAAAATGACAGGAAACAAACACCATATTTCAATAATAACACTGTATGTCAAAGAACTTAACTCTCCAATCAAAAGACACAGGCAATATGGATTAAAAAATATAATTCAAATATATGCTGTTTACAAGAAACTCCTGTTAGAGCAAAAGACATTCACAGACTGAAAGTGAAAGGATGGAAAAAGATATATCATGCCAATGGAGACTAAAAATGGGCAGGAGTAGCAACACTGATATCCAACAAAATAGACTTTAAGCTAAAACACAACAGAAGAAACAAAGAAGGGCACTTCCTTTTATTAAAAGGAATGATCCACCAAGAATATATAATGATAGTAAATGTTTATGCCCCAAATGTGTGTGGAGCCACATTTGTAAAACAAACCCTCTTGGATCTCAAATAGACCCAAATACAATAGTGGGAGACTTCAATACATCTCTCACACAACTGGATAGACCTTCAAGGCAAAAGATGAGTAAATTCTCTTCAGAACTAATGAAAACTATAAACCAAATGGACTTAATAGACATATACAGAATATTTCAACCAGGAACAACAGAATACACACTCTTCTCAGCAGTCCATGGCACCTTTTCCAAAATAGATCACATTCTGGGACACAAAGCAAGCACCAGCAAATTCAAAAGATGTAATATAATTCCTTGCACCTTTTCAGACCATAATGGAATGAAAGTAGAAATCAACAACAGTAAACCCAAAAGAAACTATTTAAATACATGGAGATTGAATGATACACTATTGAATGACAAGTGGGTAAGATCGGAAATTAGGGGAGAAATAAATAAATTTCTGGAACTAAATGAAAATAGAGAAACAACTTACCAAAATCTATGCGACACTTTGAAGGCAGTGTTGAGAGGAAAGTTCATAGCATTGAGTGCCCACATAAGAAGAACAGAAAGTCACCAAGCAAACAACCTAATGACACAACTCAAGGACCTAAAAAGACTGCTACAGTCTAATCCCAAAGCCAGCAGGAAGCAGGAAATTATTAAAATTAGAGCAGAAATAAATGAAATAGAGAACAAAAAAACAATTCAAAGAATCAACAAAACAAAAAGCTGGTTCTTTGAGAAAATTAATGGGATTGACAAACCCCTGGCCAACCTAATCAAAAGAAAGAGAGAATAAACTCAAATTATAAAAATCAGAAATGAAAAAGGAGACATCACCACAGACAGAGGGGAAATTCAAAGGATTATTAGAAACAATTTTGAGAATTTATACTCCAACAGACTGGAAAATGTGGAAGAAATTGATAAATTTCTTAGCACATATAACCTACCTAAACTGAACCAAGATGACATAGCAAGCCTAAACAAACCAATAGCAAACAAAGAAATAGAAACAGCAATCTATTTTTTTAATATTTATTTTTTATTGATCAGTCTAGATGTTTTTCAATCTGTTGATCCTTTTAAAGAATCAGCTTTTAGCTTATTGATTGCTGGTATGTTCTATTTTTTTTCACTTATTTCTTAATCTTAATTTTTCTTTTCTTTAATTTTTAATTTTATTTTTTATTGGTGCAGTGTATTCATACATCATAATGGTACGAAGAAAATACTTTCGTAGACATACATGCACACATCGCCCAGTTAGCCCCTACCCGATCCCCACCCCATTCCCTCCCCATCCCTCCTTTCCATGCTTGGCTTAGTGGTTGACATCTAGTTTTATAGCAATTTATCCAATATTAACGATGATAATCTCACAAAACAGTTTCATTTGTCTGATACCAAGCTTTTGATGACTAAAAGATAACAGTTCAATATTTCTTTTTGCTTTCTTACCAGAGAATATTTTTTCTTTTTTTTTTTAGGTGATGCTATCATACATTTATTTATTTATTTTTCAGAAAAAATTCTATCCTGATACGGAATATGGACTCTAGATACCCAAAACAATCTTGAAGAAGAACAAAGCTAGAAGATATATATTTTCTGATTTCAACCATATAAAGCTACAATAATTGAAACAGTGTAGTACTGTTCTAAAGGCAGATATATAAACTATTGAAGTTAAATAAAAGCTTAGAGATAAATTCTTCCATATATTGTCAAGTTATTTTTGACAAGGTTTCCACGAACATTTGGTGGAGGAAATACTAATCTTTTAACTAAATATTGTTGAAAAATACTAATTACATGAAAAAGAATAAAATTGTACCCTTACCTAATCCCATATACAAATATTAACTCAAAATAGATAAAAGATCTAAATATAAATCTTAATACTATAAACTTTTAGAAGAAAATCTGAGTCATAAAACCTCACAACATTGAAATTGGCAGTGATTTCTTGGATATGATTTCAATGACATAGGCAACAGAAGAGTATACAAACTCCGTAAAAAATAAAAAAATATTGTATATCCAAAGACAATGTAAACAGAGTTAACAGTTACTGATTGAATGGGATAAAATATTTTCAAATGCTATATCTGAAGATATATTAATATTCCAGCTAGAAATCCTAAAAATAGCAACAATAAAAGCAAACAATACCATTTAGAGATAGGTAAAAGACTAACATAAATAATGAATTTCCACAGATAACCAATCTCAGTTGTCTGTTGGATGGAAAATCTTGTTTCTCTAGTTCTGATGTGTGTTACCTATTTCTTCTTTGTAGTTAATCTCTTTGAGTATTTTCTCTAGCGCTGGTTTTGAAGACATAAATTGCTTCAGTTTCTGTTTGTCGTGGAAGCTTCTTATTTCCCCATCTAATTTGATAGAAAGTTTTGCTGGGTAGGAAATTTTTGGCTGAAAGTTGTTTTCTTTCAGAGTTTGGAATATGTTACTCCAAGCCCTTCTGTCTCTCATAACTTGGTTTGGGAAGTCTGGAGTGATTCTAATTGGTTTGCCTCTGAATGTCACTTGGCCCTTTGCTTTTGTTGCCTTTAAGATTCTCTGCTTGGCTTCCACATTGGTCATTTTGACAATTATGTGGTGTGGGGATCCTCTTCTCTGATCCTCTCTAACGGGGGTTCTATAAATTTCCTGGACCTGTGTATCAACCTCTAGCTCTATGTTTGGAAATTTTTCTGCTATTATTTCCTTGAAAAGATTGTTAATCCCTTTGGTTTCACCTTCTTTTCTCTCCTCTATTCCAATTATTCTTAGGTTAGCTCTCTTAAAATGGGCCCATATTTCTTCAATGTCAGATTCCTGCTGTCGGATTTTTTTTTCTAAATTAGAAACTATGTGTTCATTTTTTGAATGATCATCTTCTAGGAGTGAGATTCTATTCTCCATGTGGTCTAAACGGTTGTTTGTACTTTGAATTGAGGCCTTTACTTCATTAATTGCATCCTTTATCTCTCTTTGGCTATCTCTGAATTCTTTTTGAAACACTTCTATTATTTCTACAGTTATTTTCCTGATTTGATCTTCTATAAATCTCTAAATTTCTGTTTTATCAGGTTCTGATGTTGTGGGGTTGTGGGCATTTATTGCTCCATTGTTATTCCTCTTTCCCATGATTTCGGAAGTTTGTGCCTTCTCTGGGTTCTTCCATGGGTCATAACGACTTCACTTAAGGTGCTGTGGATCTCGAGTCTGTGGTATCTCAGTCCCCACTACTCCTTTACTAGGTTGTATCGCAGAGTCTCAGACCCAGGGAGTCAATCGAAGCTGCTTTAGACCATGGGGGGTGCCAGATTGGGCATTCTCCTATGGTGTAATATCTCTGCCACCACCACTCCCCCACTGGGTCAAGTCCCTGGAAGTACAGTACTGGGATTTCTCCTCTAGGGGCCGCAATTTGACTCACTGTTGAGTGCGCAGATGGAGCTGTCGTGGACTCGGTGAATTCGCTGCTGCTGCCGCCAGTAGCAATATGGCACCACTGCCACGCCCTCGGCCATGAGGCTGGCGTATTTCTTCTCTGTTTTTAAACTCCACTCTGAGTCCCTGCAGGGTACAGTGAGCCCAGACCCTGGGAGCTTTAGCTGTTCCCTGCGTCAAGAAATCTGCCAAATCCCGCCCAGCTGTTTCGCAGCGGCTCACCTTGGCTCGCTGTCCGCCGCTCCTCTCTGGAGTTTGGTGGGCTGTTGAGTGCGTTGGTCTGGTGCCGTCCGGTGAACTCGCCGCTGCCGCCAGCAGTAAGGCGCTGCTGCCGCGTTCTTGGGCGTGAGGCTGGCGTATCTCCTCTCTGGTTTCTGGGCTCCGTTATGAGTTCCCTTTCTCTCTGGAGCCTGGTGTGCAAGGCAAAATGGCGCCCGCCACTTCACGCCATGGCTCCGGCTGCAGCACTGTGGTCTGGTTTCTGGTGTCTCGTTTTTCCAGCCCTCTTTTCTCTGTCCCTTAAAATTACATCTTTTGTTTCTCTGCTGATGGTGTTCTCTGGCTATGAAAGGCGCCGATTCTGTGGTAATAGAGATTGGTTGTTAGCGGGGCTCGTAAGCCCCATTTTGCTCCATCGCCATCTTCCCGGAAGTCCCCCAGAAACAGCAATCTAAATTCTTCCATCAAAGAAAAGCCCAGGCCCTGATGGGTTTACAGCTGAATTCTACAAAACTTTCAGTGAAGAATTAATACCAATACTTCACAACTTTTTCTGGGAAACTGAAAGAGGTGGAATTCTCCCTAATTCCTTCTATGATGTCAGTATCACATTAATCCCCAAACCAAATAAAGATACTTCAAGAAAGGAAAATTGCAGACAAATATCCTTAATGAACATAGATGCAAAAATTATAAACAAAATACTAGCAATACACATTCAAAACCATATTAAGAGAATTTTATACCATGACTAAGTTGGTTTCATCCCAGAAAAGCAAGAGTGGTTCAACATACGCAAATCAATACATGTTATTCACCACATAAATTGAACTAAGAACAAAAACCACATGATCATATTAATAGATGCTGAAAAAGCATTTGACAAAATCCAACACCCATCTATGTTAAAAACACTGCAGAAAATTGGAATAGAAGGAACATATTTAAACATCATTAAGGCTATATACAATAAACCCAAAGCCAACATCATATTGAATGGAGAAAACCTGCAAGAATATCCTTTAAAATCAGGAACAAAACAAGGATGTCCATTATCACCACTCCTTTTCAATATAGTCCTTGAGACTCTTGCCACAGCAATAAGACAAGAGAAGGAAATCAAAGGAATTCAAATAGAAAGAGAGGAATTAAAACCATCCTTATTTGCAAATGATATGATTCTATATTTAGAAGATCCAATGAACTCAACCAAAAGACTTCTGGAACTGATCAACCAATTCAGCAAAATTGCAGGATACAAAATCAACCTAAAGAAATCAGTTGCTTTTCTTTATGCCAACAATGAATCCACAACAAAAGAAATAAAGAAAACTATTCCATTTACTATAACCTCTAAACCAATAAACCTAAGCAAAGATTTTAAAAACCTCTACAGAAAAAACTACAAAACATTAAAGAAAGAAATTGAAGAAGATCTTGGAAGATGGAAAGATCTCCCTTGCTCATGGATAGGCAGAATAAATATCATCAAAATGGTCATTCTGCAGTGATCTATAGATTCAATGCAATTCCCATTAAAATACCAACAACATTTCTCATAGACCTGGAAAAATCAGTTATGAATTTTGTATGGAGAAAGAAAAGACCCAGAATAGCCAAAGCAATTCTCAGCAACAAGAACCAGGCAGGAGGCATCACAATCCCAGACTTCAAATTATACTATAGAGCAATAGTAGTAAAAACAACATGGTATTGGCACAACAATAGGCAGACTGACCAGTGGAACAGAATAGAAGATACAGAAACAAACCCACACATCTATAGTCAATTGATTTTTGACAAAGGGGCCAAACTCATACGCTGGAGAAAAGACAGCCTTTTCAACTAATGGTGCTGGCAGAACTGGCCATCCATTTGTAGAAAGTTGGATCTGAATCCTTACTTCTCACCATGCACAGGAATCAACTCGAGATGGATCAAAGACTTAGAAATTAGACCAGAGACTGTGAAGTTATTAGAGAAAGGCATAGGATCTACACTCCAACATATAGGCACAGGGAGTAACTTTCTCAACAAGACTTCCAAAGCACAGGAAATTAAAGCAAGAATTAACAAGTGGGATAGCATCAAACTAAAAAGTTTCATCAAAGGAAACCATCAAGAACCTAAAGAGGAAGCCTACAGAATGGGAGATCTTTACCAGCCACCACTCTGATAGGGGTTATTATCCAGAATATACAAAGAGCTCAAAAGACAATACACTAGCAAAACAAATAACCCAATCAAGAAATGGGCAAATGAACTGAATAGACGCTTCACAAAAGAAGAGATACAAATGGCCAATAGATACATGAAAAGATGTTGAACATCACTAGCCATCAAGGAGATGCAAATCAAAACTACACTGAGGTTCTATCTAACCCCAATCAGAGTGACAAGCATAAAGAAATCAAACAACAAATGCTACTGAGGATGTGAGGAAAGAGGAACTCTTTTACACTGTTGGTGGGAGTGCAAAGTAGTGCAGCCGCTATGGAGATCAGTGCCAAGACATCCTGCTGCCTCGGCATCTATGTGTTGAGACCCCACTCCACATAATAAAAATCGGCAAAAAGCCCCGAGAAGGAGGTGTCGTCTCTGGCCAAAGTACCCCCCACTTTTACTATTATCCTTTTAACTTTCTACACGAATTGCTCCGGTGATATGAAATTAGGACTATGAAATTGAGTCCGTGGAAATAAACTCTCTAATAATTTGTCTAAACGTCCTTGGCTTTGCTCAATAGTAAGGAAAAAACTGGCCAGAATTCAGATGCTGTGATAAGCATTCCAGATGCAGCAATCACAAAGGGTCTCCGACCCTCACTCCTATCACTAGGTTAAGCTATTAACTCCGGTAACCGATAGCTCAGTTTAAGGAAACTTTGTTTACCCTTGAGATCCTGCCTAGAGACAGAGAAGATAAAATTTTGTGTGTGACTTCGAAGCAATTTAGTTGATGAACAACTTAGTTGCCAAAATACAATAGAGCCAAGGAGAAAGATTGTTGACCTTTACGCCCAGTGTGAGCGTTCCCGAGACAGGGAGAATGCCGCATGGCTAGAAATGAAAATGACAAAATAAAGGACAGATATTCTAAATATATATGTATGAAGGAAAGGAAATACCGTAAGAGTAAGAAAGCACTTTTTCATGAAGAAGAGCTTATCATAAGAATATCCCGGACTTCGGGGAAGATGGCGACCGAGAAAAGCGGGGCTTAAGAGCTCCGCTAACAACAAATCTCCATTACCACAAAATCAGCGCCTTTCATAGCCAGAAAACACCATCACCAGTGAAACAAAAAATCACCAGGCTCCAGAGAGAAAGCGGACTGAGAACAGAGCCACAGAGGAGATACACCGGCCTTGCGCCCGAGGACGCGGCAGATGCGGCAGAAGCGCCATACTGCCGGCGGCAGCGGCGAATTCACCAGACGGCCACAGCAAGCCGAGGTGAGCCACTGCGGAACAGCTAGGAGAGATTTCTCCGCGCAGAGAGCATCTACAGCTCCCAGTGGCCGAGCTCAGCACACGCTGAAGGGATTCAGAGTAGAAATCAAAATCAAAAAGAAAAACGCCAGCCCCACAGCCGAGGGCGTAGCAGCGGCGCCATATTGCTACCGGCGGCAGCAGCAGCGAATTCAGCGAGGCCAGTACAGCTACATCTGCGTACTCAAGAACAGTGAGTCAAATTGCGGGCCACAGAGGAGAAATCCCTGGGACTTGACCCAGTGGGGAAGGGGCGGTGGCCGAGATATCACACCATAGGAGAACGTGCAACCTGGCACCCCCCCACAGTCTAAAGCAGCCTCTATCGACTCTCTGGGTTGGAGACTCTGTGATAAAACCCAGTAAAGGAGTAGTGGGGTCCGAGATACTACTGACTCGAGATCCAGAACACCTTAAGGGAAGTCATAGTGACCCAAGGGAAGAACCCAGAGAAGGCACAAACATCCGAAATCATGGGAAAGAGGAATAATACTGGAGCAATTAATGCCCACAACCCCACAACATCAGAACCCGATAAAACAGAAAATCAGAGATTTCTAGAAGATCAAATCAGGAAAATAACTGTAGAAATAATAGAGGTGCTTCGAAAAGAACTCAGAGAGAACCAAAAAGAGATAAAGGACGCAATTAATGAAGTAAAGGCCTCAATTCAAAGCACAAACAACCGATTAGAACACATGGAGAACAGAATCTCGCTCTTAGAAGATGATCATTCCAAAAATGAAATCATAGTTTCTAATCTAGAAAAAAATATCCGACAGCAGGAATCTGATAATGAAGAAATATGGGCCCATTTTAAGAGAGCTAACCTAAGAATTATTGGAATAGAGGAGGGAAAAGAAAGTGAAACCAAAGGGATCAACAATCTCTTCAAGGAAGTAATAGCAGAAAATTTTCCAAACATAGAGCAAGAGGTTGATACACAGGTCCAGGAAACTTATAGAACTCCCTTTAGACAGGATCGGAGAAGAGGATCCCCACGCCACATAATTGTCAAAATGACCAATGTGGAAGCCAAGCAGAGAATCTTAAAGGCAACAAAAGCAAAGGGCCAAGTGACATTCAGAGGCAAACCAATTAGAATCACTCCAGACTTCCCAAACCAAGTTATGAGAGCCAGAAGGGCTTGGAGTAACATATTCCCAATTCTGAAAGAAAACAACTTCCAGCCAAAAATTTCCTACCCAGCAAAACTTTCTATCAAATTAGATGGAGAAATAAGAAGCTTCCATGATAAACAGAAACTGAAGGAATTTATGTCTTCAAAACCAGCACTAGAGAAAATACTCAAAGAGATTAACTACAAAGAAGAAATAGGTAACACACTCCAGAACTTGAGAAACAAGATTTTCCATCCAACAGACAACTAAGATTGGTTATCTGTGGAGATTCATTATTTATGTTAGTCTTTTACCTATCTCAAAAGGGTATTGTTTGCCTTTATTGTTGTTAATTTTTAGGATTTCTAGTTGGAATATTAATATACCTTCAGATATAGCATTTGGAAATATTTTATCCCATTCTATTAGTAACTGTTAACTCTGTTTACATTGTCTTTGGATATACAATTTTTTTTTTTAGGGAGTTTGTATACTCCTCTGTTGCCTGTGCCATTGAAATCATAACCAAGAAATCACTGCCAATTTCAATGTTGTGAGGTTTAATGACCCAGATTTTCTCCTAAAAGTTTATAGTCTTAAGATTTATATTTAGGTCTATTATCTATTTTGAGTTAATATTTGTATATGGGATTAGGTAAGGGCCCAATTGTATTTTTTTCCATGTAATTATTATTTTTTAACAATACTTAGTTAAAAGATTTTTATTTCCACCACCAAATGTTCGTGGAAACCTTGTCAAAAATAACTTGACAATATAGGGAAGAATTTAGCTCTAGGCTTTTATTTAACTCCAATGGTTTATATATCTGCCTTTAGAATAGTACTACACTGTTTCAATTATTGTAGCTTTATATGGTTTGAAATCAGAAAATATATATCTTCTAGCTTTGTTCTTTTTCAAGATTGTTTTGGGTACCTAGAGTCCATATTCCATATTAGGATAGATTTTTTCTGAAAAATAAATATATAAATATATGATAGTTTCACCTAAAAAAAATAGAAAAAAATATTCTCTGGTAAGAAAGAAAGCAAAAAGAAATATTGAAATGTTATCTTTAAGTCATCAAAAGCTTGGTATCAGACAAATGAAACGGTTATGTGAGATTATCATTTTTAACTTTGGATAATTTGCTATAATACTAGATGTCAACCACTAAGCCAAGCATGGGAAGGAGGGGTTGGGAGGGAATGGGGTGGGGATCGGGTGGGGACTGACTGGGCGATGTGTGCATGTATGTCTACAAAAGTTTGTATCCCACTATGATGTATGAATACAGTGCACCAATAAAATAAATTATAAAAAAAAAAAAAAAGAATGTCCCGACTGGGAAAGAAAGGAATTAGAAAGTTAGAAGCAGGTTGCAGAGGGTTTGTGATAAGGAAATGGATTATTAGAGACCAATAGGCCTTTAATAGGCTTTTTGTCTAAAAAAGAGTGTTCAGCAGTTAAGGAAATACATCTGACAACTAAATCCAAGAACTTCATGGTGTTATTTGTGGTATCTTATTTGCCAAGCTGTGTTGTGAGTTTTTGTAAGCTTTCAGACTTCAGAAGGCAAGGCGGATGAGATCTGAGAGACGCCCATCGCATCTCCCTGGACCGCACATCTCCCCATGCTTGTCATATGGATATAGATGGAAACTTCAAAAAAGAAAGCAAAAGAAGATTCCATGAGAAGGCTGTGATTGCCCCCCTTCCCTTTCTTTTTTCTCCTATTATTAATCTCACTGGTGAAGGGTATAAATTTTTCGGGGTTTTTGTAATAAAGTGTCATTGGCTCAAGAAGCCTTTGTCCGCCTCAGATTCTTTCCCAAACGTCGTACCTAAAAACTTAGGGAATTCATAGAGGGGAAAGAATCGCTGCAGATAAGTTTCTGCAGAACTCCACCTGCCTTTTGCCCCATCTTTCTGAGGATTTGACCGGGAGCTGACAATAACGACCCAACTGAGATTAGTCGGCAACAGATCAGTGTAAAGATTCCTTAGAAAACTGACAATAGATGCACCATTTGATCCGGCTATACCACTCCTAGGTATCTTTCCAAAGGGGTTGAAATCAGAGAACTACATTAACATATGCATACCTATGTTTATAGCAGCAGTTTGTAATAGCCAAAATATGGAACCAACCTAGATCTCCATCAACAGATGAATGGATTGCAAAATTATGGGAAATACACACAATGGAATTCTATTCAGCTATAAAGAAGAATAAAATAATAGCATTTGCAAGAATATGGAAGGAACTGGAGAACATTATGTTAAGTGAGATTAGTCAAGCACAGAAAGAGAAGGGACATATGTTTTCTCTAATATGCCCAAGCTAGGGAGTAGTGGTAATACCAGAGGGACTCCAGATGATGGAGGAGAAATCTCAGCAAAGCTAGAATGGAAGCATAGGAGAGGAAGAAAGCTGAGGTTGTTCAATGGAGGAGCTACATATGAATATGTGTAATAGTATAAATATAGCATGGTTAATCCAGACACTCTTTATTAGGAGAGGGGAAGGGAAATGGGGGAGGGAGGGCACAAAGCACAATCTAAATGAATACCATTTTCAATATGTTCCACTTATAAATAAAATAAAATATGGAAAAAAAGAGGGATTCACACTGGTCTTCAGGACTGGGTGGGTTACCAAGAGAGAACTTGTTATAAAGTAAGGCCGCCCCTTGTGTTTTGTCTTTTACATGAATTCACTTGACTGTCCATTTTTTATCATATTTGATGTTACACAAGCCCTTTCTCAGATACAGCCACCAGATCTTGGACTTTGAACCTCTAGAACCAAAAATTAAATAAATTTTCCTGAATACATTGAAAAAAAACCCATAGAAGGAAAGGAATAATAAAAATCAGAGCCAGGAGTGGTATAGCTGGATCATATGGTGGATCCATTCCCAGTTTTCTGAGGAATCTCCACATTGATCTCCAGAGAAGCTCCACTAATTTGAAATAGAAAAATATCTATTTCCCCACATTCCCATCAGTACTTACTGTTTTTTACTTCTTTGTGTGTGTGTGTGGGGGGTAACTTGGTATGGAACCCAGAGGCATTCTACCTCTAGGCTACTCCCCCAGCCCTATTGTTTATTCTTTATTTTGAAACAAGGTCTCACTAAGTTGCAGAGGGTCTCAGTAAGTAGCTGAGGCTATCTGCAAACTGCAATCCACCTGTCTCCACCTCCTGAAAGCTGGGGTTATAAGTGTGTGCCACCACACCGACTTGTTTTTTGACTTCTTGATGACTGTCATTCTAATTGGGTTTAGATGGAAGCTCAGTGTGGCTTTAATTTACATCACCCTAATTGGTAATGATGTTGATCTTTCCAAAGGGACTGAAATGAGACTACTATAGTAATACATGCATATCTATGTTCGTAGCAGCACAATTCAAACACCCAAATTATGGAACCAACCCAAGTGTTCTCAACAGATGAGTGGATTGCAAACTTATGGGATATACACACAACGGAATTCTACTCGGTAATAAAAAAGAACAAAATAATGTCATTTGCAGGAAAATGGATGAACCTGGAGAACATCATGTTAGTGAGATTAGCCAGTCACAGAAAGTGAAGGGTCATATATTTTCTCTCATATGCCAAAGCTAGGGAGAGAGGCAGAATAAATGAAGGAAACACTTCAATGGACATCATGTGCATATGTGATAATTCCAATATTATGTATGGGAAGGGGAGAAGTGGGAAGGGAGCCAGGAGAAAGCCCACCAGGTGCTCAGTGTATGTATGTCACTATCACTTATCAACTACACTATAATGTGAGACCATAATGCACCAATTAATGTGTAAAAATAAAATACATAAGAATATATCATAAATATCAGAGCTAAATTTAATAAAATAGAAACTAAAAAATAATACAAAAGATCAATGAAGTAAGCCAGGTATGGTGGTACATGTCTGTAATCCCAGTAGTTAAGAGGCTGAGACTCTCAACAACCTACTGAGAGCCTGTTTCAAAACAAATAATTTTTAAAAAGGGCCAGGGGTATAGCTCAGAGTGGAATGCCTCTGCATTCAATCAGTTTCCCAGTACAAACAACACACACGTGTGCATGCACGCGCACACACACACACACACACACACACACACACCAATAAAACAAGAGTTGGTTCTTTGAAAAGATTAACTAGACTTATAAACCCTTAGCCAAACTAACCAAAAGATAAAAAAGACAAAAATTAATAAAGTTAGAAACTAAAATGAAGCTATAACAACACCACCACTGAAAGGCAAAGAGCCATTAGGGACTTATTTCAAAACTTATATTCAAGTAAATTGAGAATTCTAGAAGAAATATACACCTACAACCCACCAATACTGAACCAAGAGGAGAGAGTAACCCTAAACAGACAAGAGCCCAAGGATCAAGCAGAGACCAGTTAGTTAAAACAGAGAACATACATTCTCAAAGATTTCATCTTATGTTCTTAGTTTCTTTACCCCTTTAACATAGGTCAACTTCTTTATATGTTTTTAATATACATGCACACAATGTTTGGTGTGTTTCCCTTCGGATCCCACTCCACTCCCTCCACTCCCCCACACAGTCATTGAGATTATTGGTAATTTTATTTATGTTTTATTTGAACTGTTTCCTTTATCAAGTCTCCTTCTCTCCTCCCATAACCCCCTCCCTCATTCCAATTGAGTCTCTCCTCCTTTATATAAAGATTCTTTTTTAATTAATTTCTCTCTAGTTTCCACGTATGAGAGAAAACATAATAACTCACTTTCTGAGATTGGCTAATCTCACTTAGTACAATATTCTCTACTTTCATCTGTTTTCCTGAAAATGACATCTATTGTGTGTATATACCATAGTTTTGTAATCCATTCATCTGATGATGGACACCCAGGCTGATTCTATAATTTGCCTATTTAGTTTTTTGTTTGGTTTTTGTGGGGGGGGGGTCTGGGGATGGAACTCAGGGGCATTTGACCTCTAAGATACTCCCTGTCCTATTTTTTATTCTTTTTTATTTTGAAACTGGGTCTCACTGAGTTGCAGAGGGCCTCACTAAGTAGCTAAGGCTGTCTGTGAACCACGATCCTCCAGTCTCAGCCTCCCAAATGCTGGGATTACATGAGTGCGCCACCATGCCCAGCTTATAATTTGCCTATTTAGTTTTTATGTTTGAAGAATAATTTCAATAAACAAACATTTTTAACAAGCCAAGGAAAATTATGTGGACTACATCTAATTATGTTAAAATATAAAATGCCACATAATCTCATTCATATGTGGAATCTAAAAAAGATAATCTGATATAAATTGAGATCTGAATAGTGGATTCCAGAGATTAGGGACGGTAGGAAGATGGGGGGACACAGCGGCGTTGGTCAGTGGGTGCTCAGTTACATTTAGATGGGAGGAATAAGGGCTGGTGTTACGTGATCCAGTAAGGCGAATACAGCTAATAGTGCAGTGTGTGTTTTGAAAATACCAGAAGAGAAAATTTTTAATATCCCCACTACAAAGAAATGATAAATGTTAAGGTAGTAAGGATACTAATTACTTCAATTTTACCATTACATAATACATATCAAAATATCCTATTCTACCCCATAAATATGTGCTATAATTATACATCAATCAAAACTAAATATAGCCGGGTGTGGTGGTGCACGCTTGTAATCCCCACGCTTGGGAGGCGGAGACAGGAGGATCGCGCAGGTTCGAAGCCAGCCGTGCTGGCCTAAGAGACCCTGTTATAAAAATATAAAATAGGTCTGGGAGTGGAGCTCGGAGGTAGAAGGGCTTCCAGGAACCCCAGTACCACCAAAAAAAAAAAAAAAAAACTAAATATAAGAAAGCATCTATAGTAACTTTTATAAATGTCAAAATAAAATCATTTGTTTTTATGCATCTCAGAGTTACAGAGATATATATACCAAACACACCATCTCTGTAGAACTTTCTTATTTATTCTAACTTGCTTCCATTTGTTAGGAAGTAAATCTTGGCTCTTATTACATAAATTATATCATACACATATTCTTTGAATGATACACTGACAGTCACACAGTATCATCATAGTTTGTTAAACCAACTCTTAAACAGCTAAGTTTATCATAGGCAAATGAATCCTCTACTTCATTAATAACTAATATGTAAAATATGTTTCCCATTTTATTTGACTTTTAGATAAGTTATGGGGCAAGATGGTCAAATTTTATCAGAGTTTTTGCAGAAGGAAATCATGACTTTGCAATAGTTAAATTCACCAAGCATATCAAAGATTAATTAATTAATAACATCAACTGAAGCCCATGCTTTACTTCATCAAATTCCAAACTTACTGTGGTAATAATGTTACAGGTGTAAAATTCATATGTCTTCCCTGCCTAAAGGCCTCTGGAAGTTCTATAACTCATCAACTCCATGGTTATAAGCCAGATTTTCCTTCTAGAATTCACAAAGATGGATTACATTTCCCTGTGCACAGTATCTTTACATGGACTCTCTCAAAAAGGAATTATCTATTATTCATTTGAAAAAATCTGATAAAAAGTGTGAAACTTACACACACACAAAGAATGCAAAACTTTTTTTTTTTTTTTTTTTTTTGGTGTTACTGGGATTCCTGGAAACCAAACCCTTCTACCTCCAGACTACGCTCCCAGACCTATTTTTATACTTGTTTTTTTTACCTTTGGAAACAGGGTCTCTTAAGCCAGCATGTCTGGCTTCAAACATGCGTGATCCTCCTGTCTCCGCCTCCCAAGTGTGGGGATTACAAGCATGCACCACCATGCCTGGCAAATGCAAAACTTTTTAAGAGGCCAAATTAGCATTAGTGGTTTGCTAACTGCAAAATACATACAAATTCCCCCAATAGGTAGACAATTACACTCAGAAGAAAGTAGAAATTTAAAAAATGTATCTCCCATCCAAGTCCTACAACAAATGCTGGTGAGGATGTGGAGAAGTGAGAATGCTAAAACATTGTTGATGGAATTGCAAATTAGTGCAACCACTTTGGAAAACAGTGTGGAGAATCCTCAGAAATGGGAACAAGTCTACCATTTGATCCAGCAATACCACTTCTGGGTATCTACCCAAAAGAAAAGAAACCAAACTACCAAACTAATGCATGTGTATCTATGTTCATAGCTGCACAATTCACCATAGCCAAACTATGGAACCAGCCAAGATGTCCATCAACAGATGAATGGATCACAAAACTGTGGGATATGTACACAATGGAATTTTACTCAGCCATTAAAAAAAAACCTCAATTACATCATTTTCAGGGAAATGGATGGAACTGGAGGACATTATGCTAAGTGAGATTAGTCAGTCACAAAAAATAAGAAAGCAGATGCTTTCCCTAATATGTGAGAGTTAGGGAGAAATGGGTCATAGGAGGAACTCTAGATGAAAAAGGAAATCCTATAGAGGAGCAAACAAGACAACCTAAAGGAGGAGAAAGGAAGGGGGAAGAGGAGAATCTCTAAAACACACAATGTACTTAAACATATCGAAGTCAACCACTAAGCTGAGCAAGGGAAGGAGGGACGGGGAGGGAATAGGGTGGGAATTGGGGGGTTAAATAGGTGATGTGTACATGTCTGTACACACAAGTTTTTTACCCCAATATGATGTATGAATATAATGCACCAATAAAAAAATTTTTTTAAATGTATCTCAAAAACTAAGTTTTATAGTTTGGATTTTAAGTGTCCCTCTAAGGATCATGTATTTAAGGCTTGCTGCCCAGTCAGTGGCAATACTAGGAGATAGTATAACCTTTAAAAGGTGGGGCCCGGTTCAGTCATTGCGGGTGTGCTTTGGAGGAGGATATTGGGACCCTGGACTCTTACTCTTTGGCTTTGTTTCCCAAAAAGTGAGTAGCTTTTTCTACCATGTGCCCCCACCATGATGTACTCTCTCTCCACAGGCCCAAAAAGCAATGGAGCCAACCAACCAGGGACTGAATCTCTGAGACCACAAGCTAATATAAGCCTTTCCTCCTTTTTTAAGTTGATTTATCTCAGGTGTTTGTTATAGCAACTAAAAGCTGACTAACACTGAAATGCAAAAGTGTATAGTATTTCACCCTTATCCATGGATGATATGTTCCAAGATACCTCATGATCTCCTGAAACCAGAGATAGTATCAAACTGTACCTATATTATGTCTTTTCCTATATATATATACACAAATATGATAAAACATAATTTATAAATTAGGCACAACAAAAGATAAACCAAGGCAGGCACAGTAGTGCATGCCTGTAATCTTAGTACTTGAAAGGCCCAAACGAGGATTGCATATTTGAGACCAGCCTCAGCAACTTAGCAAGACCCTCTCAGCAACCTAGTAAGACCCTATTTCAAAAAAATAAAAAAAGAAAAGAAACTAAAATAGGTCTGGGGGTATAGCTTGAAAGTAGAATGCCCCCTGGGTTTAATGCCCAATAGCAAAAATATGAACAATAACTGAAAATAAAATAGAGCAAATGCATCAATATACTCTAATAAAAGCTGAGATAAGGTGCTCTCTTTCTCTCCCAAAATATCTTATTGCACTGTAGTTGAACTTTTTGTGATGACGTGAGATGACGCACTGACTACAAGATCAGATGAAATGAGAGGAAGGACCTAGGCATCGTGATGTAGCATTAGACTACTATGTAAGAGTTATTTGAACTCAAGTCCTAAATATCAATACCATGAGAGCTGATCTGATAACTGTGTTGCCACTCCTGCAGAATATCATATATTCAATGCAATGAAGGGAACTTCCACGGGTTTTATGAAAATGGGAGCCTGTGGGAATCTGAGAGGTGCTCTAGAAAAGGCTCCAGATGGGAGTGTGAGAGAAGGGAGAGGACTGTGGCAAGAAAGGATGTGGGCACCAATGCAAAAGAACCCTGACGGTGTGAGCAAGAGAATGGTGTGTGCATTCAAATCAGACCAAAACAAAATTTGAAATCTAAATTGCAGAGTGGTGTCTTCTTGGGAAAGGGGAAGGGTACTTACATTTTTCCCCTGAAACATGTTTACTAAGTGCCACAGGTATTCATGAAAACCATGATCACAACATGCCTGTAAGAGCGGGATGAGCTATCTGCTACCAAATATCAGATGTTCTCCTCCTTCTTGGCATGCACCATTCGCTAGTGATATTTAATGTTTTACTTCTACTGAGGAAGAGAAGGGGAAGACAGACACACACCAACAGTCTGAAACTAGGCTTGACGTCAGGGCCAGTGCAGAATCTCCTTCCACACTGCCCTGGCAGGCAGGGGTGGGAGGACCTTTAAGGGCTGAGGGTGGCCTTAGAGTGTGGACAAGCTGAGTGTTATGGTTTAGATGGAGAACATCTTCTGAAAGAGCTCCTGTATTGATGTTCAGAATTAATATCATTTACTCTTGAGAGCTGTTATTGCCTCAGTGGATTAATACATTGTAATAGATGTACTGGGTGGTAACTTAGACAAATGTGGTGGGGCTGGAGGAGGTGGGTTCCTGGGCTTGGACTTGGGACTGCACTTGTGTCCTTGCTTGCTCTTTCCCTTGCCTACAGCCTCCAAGATATGAGAGCAGAGCCCCTGTGCTTTCTCTCTCTGTTCCTCACCACCATGCCCTGAGCTCTGCAGAGTTCAACTGGCCTAGCATGAGCAGAATCCCCTGAAATCTCCAAAACTGTGAGCTAATAAATCTTCCTTTCTCTAAGTTGGGGTCTTCGGGTGTTTGGGGTTATAGCAGTGAGAATGCTGACTGAAACAGTTTTAAAACAGACAATCTCAAAGTCCCTCCAGCCCCCAAATACCCACCTTCTAGGATGTCATTCCCTGGATAGCAAAGTCTGGCATCCAGTGTAGGATTACCAGATTTAGCCAAGAAAAGTAGAAAATGCTCAGTTTAATTTGTCTTGCAAATTAACAGTGAAATTTTTTTGCAGTATTAGGAATTAATTTCAGGTACATTCTACCTCTGAGCTACACCCCCAGACCTATTTTTTATTCTTTATTTTGAAGCAGAGTCTCACTAAGTTGTGGAGGGCCTATGTAGCTGAGGCTTTCCACAAACCCGCAATCCTCCTGTTTCAGCCTCTCAAGTACGGGGATTACAAGCGTGATGGTTGCATCTAACTTGAACTTATACAGACTGTTTTTTCTTGTCCCTGTTCCCTAATAATATCATTTACATAGCATTTGAATTGTACTAGGTGTTATGAGTAATCTCATATGGAAGGATGGGCCTAGGTTACATGCAGTGGCTACTCCATTGTACATAAGGGACTTGTCTTCTTATCCACAGGGGGATCTGAAACTGATCCACTGTGACACCACAGGACACTGCAAAAAAAGTATTCATTATTCATCTGAAAATTTTTATTTTTGTTATTATTTTTTGGTGGTACTGGGGGTAGAACCCAGGGGCTTTTCTACCTCTAGGCTATACTCCTAGACCTATTTTATACTTTATTTGGAAATAGGGTTTCACTAAGTTGCTGAGAGCCTCACTAAGTAGCTGAGGCTGGCTTCAAACCTGTGTGATCCTCCTGTCTCAGCCTCCCGAGAGCTGGGATTACAAGCGTGCGCCACCAAGCCCAGCGTTCATCTGAAAATTTAATTAGGTGTCCTGTATTTTATCTGGCCACTGTAATTTACTGGAAACTTTATGAATAATTATTAAGGTAACCACTACTTCCTGAGCACTCTATTTGACTATTCTCTGAGATTTATAAGAATCATCCCTCTCCTCTAGAGCCAAGAGCTTTCAGAGGGAGGAGAAGACAAGAAGCTTTCAGGAGGTCAGTGCTAAGAGTGGGACATGGATACCAGTTCAGTCAGCTGCCTCTACTTACAAGTGATCATTTTAAAATCCCAGTACTTGGGAAGCTAAGACAGGAGGATCACAGTTTTGATACCACCCTCAGTTAATTAGTGAGCTCCTCAGCAAAACTTAGTGAGATTCTGTTTCAAAATAAAAAATAAAATAGAACTGGGAGTGTAGTTCAGAGGTAGAAGGGCCATGGGGTCAATCCCCAGTACCAAAAAGAATTTTTAATAGAAATTGTTACAATATTGAAAAGTGCTCACATCAAATATCTTTGGAATAAAATGCATGCAACTCTGGAGAAGATCATTGAAATGAGAGGTGAGAGGGAGATTTCCCACGGCTTATCTTTCATTCATACCATTTAGATATTTTTAGTGATGTACGACCTATGCAATTTGTAATTGAAATAAAACTACACCCAAAATACAGATCGTTGCAGTATGCAAATTCAGTAAATAGACACTCTTAACTATTCACATCTTTATATATATACTGCCTTTTGTTCAGAGCATAGTCTCCAGTCACTCACAGGCTGTTAATGAACCATCTCCCTTTCTCAGCCAAGGAGCCTAACCAGTTAATTAAGGAAAAAATGGCCCCAGCGCCTCAGCTTCTTGGTTCTCTGTGAGTCTCAGCCCCTGTGTTTCTCCCTGAGGCAGTGAACAGCTTTTGCTTGGATGAATAACTTATCCCAGAGACTGCACAGGTCCCCACACTGCCTCAGAGGCAAAAGCACACTGCCTCTCCACGCAACCTCGGACCCAGCTGACGGAGTCTTTGATCTGACCCTGCAGACTTCAGGGGGGTCTCATTAGTAGTTCCAAATGTCAGATGTCACCTTCTTCTAAGTCCTAAAGGCCACAATGCAAGACAAGGCCCAGGAAATCGGCTAGAAACTTTTTTTTCAGGGGGAAAAGCCATTTTCATAAAAATGTCATGCTAGAAAAACAGTCTTTTCTCTTAAGTGGACTTTATCTCTACCCATTTCTAGTTATTTCAGACAACTGATTCTGCACACTGAGAAGGTATAATTGTCTGGGTTCTTTTAACTCTCCACTGGAAATCCATTCTTCACAAATTTTTTTTCAAACTCCTGCTTTAATTCTTAAAAACTAGATTGCACTGCAAGAGAAGGTCAGCCAAGAGAAACAGCATTCTTTAAGGCAGATAAGTAAGCCAGATTGAGTCACCTGTGCACCTGTGGGCTGCAGAGGCAACAGCTGTACGTGTCTTCCCCAAGGGACACAGCTCTGTGCTGGGCATGTGCTTAAAGTGTCATTGTGATCCACTGTGTTCATGTAAAGGCCGGACTGTGGTGTAGATGCATGTATAAAATAGCATGAAAGCAGGGTTCTCAGCCTCTGCCTGGTCATTCTTTGTGGCGGGGGCTGTCCTGTCTTCTAAAGGGTGTTGAGCAGCATTGCTCCCCCCCAAAGAAGACATCAGAAGCACCTTTCCCCACATAGAGAGGATCAATCCAAAATCACCCCGCATTAGAGAGCTCTGGTGGAGTAGCTGTAAAGTTCTAGAGGGGTTGAGAACAGCTAAATGCAAGGAGCAGGGAGCCAAGGGAACTTGCTCAGAGACTCCTAGAAGACAGAGAAGGGGGCTCAATAAAAATCACTCCTGACTGATTCTGAGAAACAGCAGAGAAAAATAAGTATTATACTAAAAAGCCATAGGTACATAGAAGAATTTTAACAAGCTATGAAGAGCAAGTAGAGCAGAAAGTTCCCATCATTGAGAGCATTAAAAGGTGTCAAAACTGTGGGCTTGGGTACCGCTTGGTGAGAGCCAGTAGCCAGAGACACAGGGGTCAGTCCCCAGGGAAGGAGAGTAGCAAGAGACTGCTAAGCTTTCTTTTAATCCCAAATTATACCTGGCACTTTCCAGCCCTCCAACCAAGCCTGCCTGCTACTTCTACTTCCCTGCTGGTGCAGAAAAAGATGAGCAGGGGGCAAAAGAAGGGACTGAAAAACATCACACAAAATTCTCAGGTCCAGGAGCCACCCTGCTCCTAGAGCCAACACCAAGAACGACCCACAGGTCAGAAAAAGGAATGTCAAAGCACCACGCTCCCTCTTACCTCGGGGGCCTTGAATCTCTTCCTCAAGATGAGAATAAAGAGAAAGAAATTGAGGAAGCATGCCCATGCATTGATCCTCAACTCACAAAGCAGACACGAGGAGCCCGGTAAGGGCCGGCCCCCTCCCAGGAAGCCTCCTGGGGCCATGGGCCAGCAGAAGTTTGGTGCACAGAGCCTTGCCTTGCACAAGAAGGGTAGTTTAATTTAGTCTTGGGAACATGCAGGAAAGGTCCATCTCTAATGCCCCAGGTAGTGAAATGAGGTGGTGAGTGATAAGAGCATCACTTAGCCAGATCAGTGAACGAATAATTGCTGCGAATGAGGCAAGAGCAACAGGTAATTAGATTAATTTGTCTCGCAGACAGGATTCACTAACTCTCTGCTAACAAACTTGCCTTCTTAGATTGGACTTCACTCTTGGATCTTCTTTGGGGCATGGAAATTGCTCCTGGGCTATCTTCAGAGGATTCACTTTGGAAGAAATGAGGGATGAATTGAGGGATGAATAAGTCTTCCCCCCATGCTGCCAGTTCCTGTGGGCAGGATGTGGAGACTACAGTCTCATTTCTTTACCCCTTCCAATGGACTCCGAATTTTCCCTTCTGAGCTCAGATTACAACTAGGTTAAAATTGGGAAGGAAGTTGGAGGAGAAAAGGATGGAGAATAAAGATTACTTTCACAAAAAAATTTTTTAGACAGTGGTCAAAATTTTTATTATCAAAACAAGAGATCATAGCAGAGCGTGGTGGCTCATGCTTATAATCCCAGTACTTGGGAGGCTGAGACAGGAGGATCTGTGTTCGTGGCCAGCCTCAGCTACTTAGTGAGGCCCTCTGCAACTTAGTGAGACCCTGTTTCAAAATAAAGAATAAAACTGGGCTGGAGATGTAGCTCAGAGGTAATGTGTGCTTGGGTTTAATCCCACTACTGCAAATAATAATAATAATAATAGATCCTAACACAGGACAAATAAATTGTTTTGACAATTTTAGATTTGAGGGCACCTCTTTGAGCAGATTAGCTCCATATGTAAACACAATGCTACCCAAAGCAAAAAATCAGCACGTGTTTGAGACCAGCAACACACACACAGTGATGAGAAATAAAAGGCATTTTCTCTACTTTCTTTGCTCAGTCAGATGTAAGCTTTTAATGGTATCAGGCTCATTTTGGTGAAATAAGCTTCTGTGATAGAAATTTTGAACTCTTTCACCTCCCCTCAAAAAAAGTTTCAGGCCCTGACCTACACAAATCAAAATAAGATGACACTAATTTCACATGCACCTCAAATCTGTAATTTCAATGTAATACCCTCTTCCTTAAGAAAGTTTAACATTCAACTTCCGGGAAGATGGTGACCGAGAAAAGCGGGGCTTAAGAGCCCCGCTAACAACAAATCTCCATTACCACAAAATCAGCGCCTTTCAAAGCCAGAAAACAACATCACCAGAGAAACAAAAAAAATCACCAGGCTCCAGAGAGAAAGCGGACTGAGAACAGAGCCACAGAGGAGATCCTCACGCCCGAGGACGCGGCTTCACGCCCGAGGACGCGGCAGCAGCGCCATACTGCCAGCGGCACGGGGGACGGCCACAGCAAGCCGAGGGGAGCCGCTGCGGAACAGCCAGGCGGGATTTCTCGGCGCAGAGGGCATCTAAAGCTCCCAGTGGCTGAGCTCAGCACACGCTGCAGGGATTCAGAGTGGAAATCAAAACCAAGAAAAAAAAAAATGCCAGCCCCATAGCCGAGGGCATAGCAGCAGCGCCATATTGCCACCGGCGGCAACAGCACCAAATTCACCGAATTCAGTAGAGCTACATCTGCGTACTCAAGAACAGTGAGTCAAATTGTGGGCCACAGAGGAGAAATCCCAGTACTGTACTCACTGGGACTTGACCCAGTGGGAGAGGGGTGGTGGCAGTGATATCACACCATAGGAGAACATGCAACCTGGCACCCCCCACAGTCTAAAGCAGCCTCTATCGACTCTCTGGGTCGGAGACTCTGTGATACAACCCAGTAAAGGAGTAGTGGGGTCTGAGATACTACTGACTCGAGATCCAGAGCACCTTAAGTGAAGTCATAGTGACCCAAGGGAAGAACCCAGAGAAGGCACAAACTTCCAAAATCATGGGAAAGAGGAATAATACTGGAGCAATGAATGCTCACAACCCCACAACATCAGAACCCGATAAAAACAGAAAATCAAAGATTTCTAGAAGATCAAATCAGGAAAATAACCGTAGAAATAATAGAGGTGCTTCGAAAAGAACTCAGAGAGAGCCAAAAAGAGATAAAGGATGCAATTAATGAAGTAAAGGCCTCAATTCAAAGCACAAACAACCGATTAGAACGCATCGAGAACAGAATCTCGCTCTTAGAAGATGATCATTCCAAAAATGAACGCATAGTTTCTAATCTAGGAAAAAATATCCGACAGCAGGAATCTGATATTGAAGAAATATGGGCCCATTTTAAGAGAGCTAACCTAAGAATAATTGGAATAGAGGAGGGAAAAGAAAGTAAAACCAAAGGGATCAACAATCTCTTCAAGGAAGTAATAGCAGAAAATTTTCCAGACATAGAGCAAGAGGTCGATAAGCAGGTCCAGGAAACTTATAGAACTCCCTTTAGACAGGATCGGAGAAGAGGATCCCCATGCCACATAATTGTCAAAATGACCAATGTGGAAGCCAAGCAGAGAATCTTAAAGGCAACAAAAGCAAAGGGCCAAGTGACATTCAGAGGCAAACCAATTAGAATCACTCCAGACTTCCCAAACCAAGTTATGAGAGCCAGAAGGGCTTGGAGTAACATATTCCCAATTTTGAAAGAAAACAACTTCCAGCCAAAAATTTCCTACCCAGCAAAACTTTCTATCAAATTAGATGGAGAAATAAGAAGCTTCCATGACAAACAGAAACTGAAGGAATTTATGTCTTCAAAACCAGCACTAGAGAAAATACTCAAAGAGATTAACTACAAAGAAGAAATAGGTAACACACATCAGAACTAGAGAAACAAGATTTTCCATCCAACAGACAACTAAGATTGGTTATCTGTGGAGATTCATTATTTATGTTAGTCTTTTACCTATCTCTAAATGGTATTGTTTGCCTTTATTGTTGTTAATTTTTAGGATTTCTAGTTGGAATATTAATATACCTTCAGATATAGCATTTGGAAATATTTTATCCCATTCTATTAGTAACTGTTAACTCTGTTTACATTGTCTTTGGATATACAATTTTTTTTTATTTTTTAGGGAGTTTGTATACTCTTCTGTTGCCTGTGCCATTGAAATCATAACCAAGAAATCACTGCCAATTTCAGTGTTGTGAGGTTTTATGACCCAGATTTTCTCCTAAAAGTTTATAGTCTTAAGATTTTTATTTAGGTCTTTTATCTATTTTGAGTTAATATTTGTATATGGGATTAGGTAAGGGTCCAATTTTATTCTTTTCCATGTAAGTATTATTTTTCAACAATATTTAGTTAAAAGATTATTATTCCCACCACCAAATGTTCGTGGAAACCTTGTCAAAAATAACTTGACAATATAGGGAAGAATTTAGCTCTAGGCTTTTATTTAACTCCAATGGTTTATATATCTGCCTTTAGAATAGTACTACACTGTTTCAATTATTGTAGCTTTATATGGTTTGAAATCAGAAAATATATATCTTCTAGCTTTGTTCTTTTTCAAGATCGTTGTGGGTACCTAGAGTCCATATTCCATATTAGGATAGATTTTTTTTCTGAAAAATAAATATATAAATATATGATAGTTTCACCTAAAAAATAGAAAAAATAGATTCTCTGGTAAGAAAGAAAGCAAAAAGAAATATTGAAATGTTATCTTTAAGTCATCAAAAGCTTGGTATCAGACAAATGAAACTGTTATGTGAGATTATCATTTTTAATTTTGGATAAATTGCTATAATACTAGATGTCAATCACTAAGCCAAGCATGGGAGGGAGGGATAGGGAGAGAATGGGGTGGGGATCGGGTGGGGGCTGACTGGGCAATGTGTGCATGTATGTCTACAAAAGTATGTATCCCACTATGATGTATGAATACAGTGCACCAATTAAAAATAAAAATAAATAAATAAATAAAAAGAAAGTTTAACATTCTCTTAACTCCATAACAGCTGGGAGTTTAGCTCAGTGGTACATTTGCCTGGCAAATGTTTGATCCCCAGACTGAACCACACACACACACAAAAAAAAAAAAAAAAATCTTACTATCCATTCATCAGTATCAAATCAATACACTCAGTTTTCTCCCTTAGAAAGTTTTCAACCAAATTAGAGTTGAACTAATTTCACTTAAAAGTACAAGAAGGAGCTGGGTGTGGATGTATACACTTGTAATCCTAGTGCTTGGGAGGCTGAGACTGGAGAATCACAGGTTCCCAGACAGCCTCAGCTAATTAGTGAGGCCCTCTGCAACTCAGTGAAAACCTGTTTCAAAAATAAAGAATAAAAATAGGGCTGTGGGTATAGCTCAAAGATAGAATGGGTCTGGGTTCAATCCCCAGTTCTGCAAAAGGAAGGAAGGGAGGAAGGAAGGAAGGGGAAAGGGGAAGGGGAAGGGAAAGGAAGGAAGGGGAAGGAAGGAAAGAGGGAAGGAAGGAAGGAAGGAAGGAAGGAAGGGGAAGGAAGGAAGTGCCAAGACTTTGCTGCCCACTCCATCTCGGCATCTACATGTGTGAGAATCCATGTAGTCATCGGCGATTAGCCCCAAGAGAGGGCATCGTCTCTGGCCAAAAATCTCCTCCACTCTTAGATATTCTTTCATAACTATTATTCTTTTAGTAATGATTCTTTTAACTTTCCACATGAAATTGCTCCAGTGGAAAAAAGATCAGGACTGCGAGTGAAAATTGAATCCATGTCCTTCCAGTAAACTTTCAGCCTTGCTCAAATGATAATTAGATGAGCCTTGTTCAAATGGTAATTAGAAGCAGCATTCCAGTCCACCTTTGACCTTCAATACAGCGACACCACCTGGTTAAAAATAGCTATGTCAAAACAAAGGACAGATAAAATAGATATGTAAAGGTGAAAGAAAGAGAATATGGTGAAAATGAGAAAGTATTTTTGTATGAAGAAGAGCTTATCCTAAGATTGGCCCGAATGGGAAAGAGAGAATTAGGGTAATCAGAAAAGAAAAGAAAGTTGCAGAAGGTTAGTGATAGGAATATGGATTATTAAAAAAAGGAAAATGCTCAGCTGCTAGAGAAATATATCTGACAACTAAATCTAAAGACCTCATGTTATTTTTTGGTGTTTACCTGCTAAACTGTGTCATGAGTTTAAGTTTTCAGACAGCGGATAGTATTGCAGACAAAATCCAGCAGACATTCATCAAAATTCCTTAAATCATCATAAAGGAACACGGATTTTCCTTACGGTAACTATATGAAAGCTGGAATCTCGGACTTCGTCCCCCATTATAGATAAAGGAGGACATTGGACTAAGCCCTAGGAATGAGAGCTCCGAAAGGGTTAAAGAAAACTCTTAAAAACTGGATTCTTCCCGTAATCTTAAAAACTAAATTCTTCAAGTGATTTTGGGTGTGACTTTTAGCCAAATAGAAGCCTCTGCAGCTGCAAGGCCAAAGGGGGCTGGGCTCTGGAGCATAAGGCCCACCTGAGATAATGGGACTGATCTCAATCACAAAGACCTGGGATATCCCAGGTCTTACTTTTGTCTTGTTCAGGGTTGGTAATCTGCATGTGTATCTCTCTTTTGTACCTTGGGTGTTTTGCACTTCTTTTTACTAGAAATTCACTGGGAGAGGGAAATATATAAAAAATCTTGTGTCCAAAATAAAGTGTTCGATTGCACAAGAAGCATTGTTCCATGTCAGGTTCTTTTTAAAAGCGCCAATCATAGGATTATTTTCCTAGGAAAGAACCGCTACAGATAAGAATCTATGGTAGAATCACTCTATCCTTCCCCACCTTTACTGAGACCATCGACCGCGAGCAAACTCGCGCCCCATTGGACTAGCTGGCCTTCAACAAGGAAGGAAGGAGAGGGAGGGAGGGAGGAAGGAAGGAAGGAGAGGAAGGAAGGAAGGAAGGAAGGAAGGAAGGAAGGAAGGAAGGAAGGAAGGAAAGGTGAGAGGGATATCCAGGACTAGTATTAGTTCTGTGATATATAAAAGAGAAGCATCCCTCCAACAGTGGAATACTGAGAGGTTCTGAATACTTCTCTTTCAGACTCTATTGAGACGATAACCTGTTGGAGAAGAAGTTGTCTTGGGCACATTATCCCCTGCCAGCCTGGTGTGGGGTGGGTATTTGACAAGATCTGTTCAACCAAGCAGGGCTCATTCCCAGGGACTCTCCAGAGTCATCAGTTGTGTTCATTCTTGGACCACAAGTTCATGAAAAAGTGTCCAAAACAGGCACCAGCCTGTTGAGGGCTGCATAGCCATGGCCCTGGCACAGAGTCAAAGTAGCAAATGGTATGGACCATTGATCAGTGCAGGACCTGCCAAGCTCTTTGTCAACATTGAGTAACATTTCTGCCCCTGAAGTCCAAGAGTCAGACCCTCAATAACATTCTCAAGTCTGTTCTACTTGACCACATTAATCAGACATGTCCTTCTGTGTTGAGCAGAATTAATCACTTATAAGCCACCTTTCCCTTTGGCCTATCTTTATAGGTGATTTTATATACTCAGAGATGCATATTGTGTGTGTAAAGGAAAGAAAGAAAAATTTGAGAGAAAGCCCCCATGTTGTAGATGTTTAAGACAGGAAATTTATGACAGAAGTTTCTTTCTCAGTAAGAAACCTGTAGTTTTTCAAGTAAAAGAGAAAATAAAACCTTGACAAGAAACCTGTCTATAAGAATAAAGAATGACAAAGGCTTCCTCTAAATTTTAATCCATTCAGTCATGGTTACAACTCTCTATTCATATTTCCTGTTTCTGTTTATATGTTTAAAAGCAGAGCTAACTTGGAGAACATGGTTAAGTGAGATTAGCCAGTCACGGAGAGTGAAGGGTCATATGTTCTCTAATATGTGCAAGCCAGGGAGTCATTGCAATACCAGAGGGACTCCAGATGCTGGAGGAGAAACTCAGTGGAAACAGGGAGGTGGTCTAGGGGAAGGAGAGGGGAAAGAGTGAGGTTTATTAATAGAATCACTACCATCAGCTACGTGTACATATGTGAATATGCCAATGTCAATCGCAGTACCCTGTATTGGAAAGGGGGAAGAAGAGGGTACCATGTGATGTGTGTATGTGTGTCTGTCACTGTCAACATGATTTACATTATGATGTAAGACTGTAATGCACCAATATAAACATATATAAAAAAAATAAAAGCAGAGCTAAATGGCAAAAATGGGTGAATTTATGCAGAGCCCCAGAAAGGCCAGAGGCCTCTTGATCTCCCAGAGGGGAAATGCCTCCCAACCAGAGACAAAGAGCTAACATCCTAGAGGAGGAGAAGGGACACCACCTGGGGGAATTGTCTCTCCCTCTCAGACGTTTCCTGCTTCTGACAGGTTCAAGGTGAATTTCCTGCCCCATTAATTAGGGCATTTTTCATTTCGAGGGTCTGAGTTCACCCCAAATAACACACATAGAGCAATATACAAAGAGTAACACATACACACAGATATCCCAGTACAACAAAAAAGAGAACACACACACACACACACACACACACACACACACACACACACACACCCCACTCATCTTTCTTTTTTCCTTGACCTCATCAAATACAGATCCTCAAGAAAATTAGGAATTAGGGGAAAGAGAAGAGGTGAAGCCATTCTAGGTTAAGATAAGATTCTGAAAAGAGAATGACTGGATGCAGCTGGAATAAAATTCAGGAACAATAACCAGTGGGCTTTAGCTTATGAATCTGAGCTTTGAGAGCAGACATACAGCCCTATTCTCCTGGCACGGCGCACAGGCAGCATTCCTTCTGAGACCGGTGGTCGAGGCAGCCATACAGGGACCCGGAAGTGTGTGCGGCCAAGGAAGAGCCGCCTCAGTTCACCCGGGGGAAAGGGCAGAGGGCCTGGAGGGCAGTCGGGAGGCCCAGCCGACCCAAGAGCCCAACAAAAAGGCAGCCCATGAGAATCAGGAGGTGGCGGGCTGGGGACGGGATGCTCACCGCTTCCTCCTGTTTTTTGCTGTAACCCCTACTCTTCCTTCCCAGTTAACTCAGCCCTGAAGAGAAGATGTACTCAGACGTTGCCTGGGAAGGATGGTAAGCAACCTGGGTAGCAAGCCCCAACCAAGAAGGGCACCCAGAAGGGGGCGCCATAAGGGAAGGGAGGGTGCACTCTGTGAGGGGACACCCACTGGGCTATCTAGGCAGACACGCGACCCCATCACCTCCTGACTCCTGGAAGCTCATGGGATGGCCTGGATCTGCAGCGCCTGCTGCTGGACTCCCTGAATCCCATCCAGGTGGGTCATCAGCCTCCCTAGAATCACACGCACTAGGTCATGTTCTACAGTATTCTCTCGCCACAGTGAAATCACCTTCCTGCAAATGAGTTTACAAAAATCACTGTGATTCTCACTGTTTGAAGTCATGTCTCCCATCTTTACCTCAGCGGCACGCCTGCCCTCGAGCCCAAGAGAGCTGCCTCTGAGGCCACCTGGCCCCATTCCAGCTCCACAGTCAAAGCTACTTCATGGGCACCTGATTCTAGCAGTCAGTCCCATGGTCCCAAACTCTTTTCTCAAAAAAATTCCCAAAGGAAAAGAGAGAGGGAGGAGGGAGGGAAAGAGGGAGGGGAACTAGTAGTTTTGAAGTGCATCTGAGCCAGGCGTGGTGGTGCACGCTTGCATTCCCAGCATTTGAGAGGCTGAGACCAGAGGATCTTGGTGTGCAGACAGCCTCAGCTACTTAGTGAGGCCCTTTGCAACTTAGTGAGACCCTGTTTCAAAATAAAGAATAAAAATTGGGCCAGGAGTGTAGCTTGGAGGTCAAATGCCTCTGGGTTCCATCCCCAGACCCGCAAAAAATAAAAATAAAAATAAAAAATAAAGTGCATCTGATTTCAGTCCTCCAAGAAATGTACAGATTCCAGGATCATTGACCCTAAATTTAAAAAAAAAAAAAAACAGGTAAATATACAGGTCTTGTACACACAGTGTTAAATATCATTTTCTGAATATCTGTCACAAACCCAAAATTATGCCAAGTGCTATGGAGTATACAAAAAAAATATTCCCCACACCAGAGCCTGTGACCTTGCTTGTAGAATGAATTAAAAGCACTGTCTCTTTACTCAAAAAGGTTAAAGCCTAATTTGGGTAGAAACATAAATACTATAACAATTCTCAAATAAAAACATCTCAAAGGTAAAAATTTTTTTTAAGGAAAATCTTTTGTGGAAAAAAAAACTACTCCTCAAAAAAAATAATCACAAGGACAAATAAAGTTCTCTGCAACTCAGTGATTCTATCCTCAGTTTCCAATGCTCTAGAGTGTTTTTAATCATGCCCAGGAGCAGCATAAACTAGCAAAGCAAAATATAATTCCAATTAACTTGAAGGTTTTAAAATGAGAAGATTACCTAAGGACCTTTCTCAGGTAGGCTCAGGAGATGGTAAAATAAAAATGCAGCCATGGTGTTGAATCAAACACAATAATGTTGCTCCCAAAATACTGGAAAATCACTCTTCTTTAGTAACGAAGGCTCCTCTTCAATGAGACCCCAGCTAGTGGGCAGCTTCCTAAGGCCATCATAAACCAACCAGTTGGGAAAAGAACCACCACCACTGGTTGGTTACAAGATCATGACAGGAGCTTTGTTATGGCCTCCACAGGAAGAGTTGAGCACTAATTAAGTATTTTGAGATTAAAGCATTTACTGTGTTTGGGAAAGTCATTTATAGTCTGTCCCTTCTTGCATACATTGAGAAATGCAAATATCTTTGCACATTCACTATTTAAATTTACTGTTTTACACCTAAAAGCCTCTTAATTAACGTATTAATCATAGTCATTAAGTGGATTTCATAGTACTGCAATGTATGCCTTGGTTTTCTTCCAAATGCTTTCCTGCCTCTGGCCTCCAAGGTCTCAGAATCACTGGGAAGCCTGTCCTGAGCCAGGATGATAAGAGTGATGGCCTCCCTTCCTGGGACTTTTGCCTAAATGCCTTTCTGCAAGCTGGCTTGAAGTTTAGGCCTCAAGCAACATGAAATATAAACCCCATTCTTCTTCTTTCAGGATCGCATTCCAATTCCAAAAACCAGATTAATAGATCATTGAGTTGCAAATTGCCTTTGCTTTTTCTTCTTTGAATTCATTTTCCATGATCTTACGTCTAGAATGCAGAAGCCCAGGATAATGTCTGATGCAAACATAACTGCTTTACAGTCATATGCTATGAGACAAGGTCTTGATGGACAACAGACTGTGTATGCAACCATGGTCCCATGAGACTAATGGAGCTGATAAAGTCTACCAACTACTACTTCTACTGTACTTTTCCTAATTTGGATATATTTAGGCACATAATTCCTTACCACTATGTTGTAATTGCTAACAGTGTTCAGTACAATAATGTGCTATGCAGGTTTGTAGCCTGGGAGCAATGGGTGAGGCCATTTAACCTGGGTCAGTAGTAGGCTAGGCTATACGACCTAGGTTTGTGTACATACACTCAGATGTTTGCACAATGATATAACCACTTAATGGTGCATTTCTCAAAATGTGTTCCGATCCTTCAGCAATGTGTAACTGTACTTGTAAGCAGTTAAAGAGATTCAAGGGATTTCCATCTTTGTATAAGTTTTAGTCAATTATTTCATCACAGGAACCAAAATACCTAACAAGCACAACTTAGCAGAAGAAAGGTTTACTTGGGGCTCAGAGTTTCAGAGGTCAGTCCATGATCATCCAGCTCCAAGACAGCAGCAGTAACTCAAGGCACTGCAGAGAAGTGGAAAACCACTCTCACCTCACAATAGCCAGAAGCAGAGAATGATAAGAGGGGGCCGGAAGCAGAGTCAATTCCCAAAGCCACACCTTTATTGACCCACCTCCTCCTCCAACCATGCCTAGCCTTCTGAACCTAGCAATGGGGCAACACATGAGGACTGGGGGTACATTTTAAATCCAAATTCTAACAGTGTAGCAAAACCTTGCTTGAAAATATGCACATGTAATGTACACACACACACACACACACACACACACACACACACACAAGTTTACACAGACCAAATGTACTTTACCATCTTGGGTGCAGCTAGAATAACCTGGGCATCTTTCAAGTCTCTGGCTTTCATTTTTGGTGACTCTGGGTGCCACACACCCACTGAATTACATGGGTCAACAGCTTGGTTCATTATCCCATACTTTTCAACATGTTTTACCTTGGGACTGGGTGTGGTGCCCCATGCCTGTAATACCAGAACTTGGGAGGGTGAGACAGAAAGATTGCAGATTTGAGGCCAGCCTCAACAATTTAGTAAAGCACTCTGCAACTTAGTGAGACCCTGTTTCAAAATAAAAAATAAGCCAGGCGTGGTGGCGCACGCTTGTAATCCCCACGCTTGGGAGGCGGAGACAGGAGGATCGCGCAGGTTCGAAGCCAGCCGTGCTGGCTTAAGAGACCCTGTTTCCAAATAAAAAAGTATTTAAAAAATAGATTTGGGAGTGTAGCCCGGAGGTAGAAGGGCTTCTAGGAAACCCAGTACCACCAAAAAATAAAATAACTAAAAAATAAAAAAGAAAAGGTCAAGGGGTATATCTCAAAGGTAGAATGCCCTGCAACCAATCCCCAGTACAGAGAGAGAGAGAGAGAGAGAGAGAGAGAGAGAGAGAGAGAGAGGAGAGAGAGAGAGAAGGTAAAAAGAGAATGGAAGAGAATGGAAGGAAGGAGGGAGGGAGAAGGAAGGAAGGAAGGATCTAATCACATTGCTTAGGCTTTGCAACAGTGCTGACCTATCTTCTGAATTTTCTGAAGACATAAAAAAATAAAAGTTTTACTCAGAAACCATTTAAGCAGTTTCTTAAGCAACCTGATTTCATTTAAAACTTAAAATAGATTGGAAAAATATTTCCAAAGGATTGTATGCCACTAAACAACCAAACAGATGTATAAAGAAGGAGAGGTACCATAGGCAGAAAAAAAACAAAAGTTACACTTTGAAGCCATGCCTCCAAAGACAAGGCACTCTTGTTTGATAATTCTTACTTTTTCAGAAGCTACTTTAAAATAATTATCTGAATTCCTGGGTGAGAACAAGTTCTTTTGAGGCAGGCAGTCAGAGTTCTGCTTATGAACTCAACATACAACCAAAGCCACATCTGCTTTTATGTTGTAATATCTACTAGGAATGCATTCTCTACTCGATCATCAAGAGGTATCCTCCTAGATGCACACATAATCCCGCCACAGTACCTTAAAAATCACAATCAGTTTCTGCTTCATCGTTTCATTTCTTGGGGCTTTATTTGCTGACTCTCAGGCATGGGGCAGTTGCCACAGCAAGAATAGATGCTTGGCCAATTAATTCACAGGGTACCTTTCATTAGAAATCATTGTTTTTTCTTCTACAAACACAATATATTGACTCTAGGCTCCAAGCATATTAGTTTATAACATCCTTAATCAAGTGGTATATGAAAATGTAGTTGTAGCCATGAATAAGTCTCCCCAGATGCCTACCTGTTAAGAGCCATTCTAGAACCTTCTGTAGAGGATGCTGTCCTACCTTCACAGCAGCAGGCTACGGTGGGCTCATCCACCTGTCCTCATGTAGACCTATGCTGAGGGATTTATCCATATGTCTCCCAAGTGGTACTTGCCAAGGAAATTCAAAAGGAAAAAATAAAAACTTTCCTATTCTCATTCTCCCTCTCTGGACCTTGTCCCACTTAGAATATTGCTTCCTGATCCTTCCAACAAGCTAAAACCCCAGAGACAGTTAACAATTAAAAGAAGGTATCAGAGGTACTCAGTTGGAACATGTACATAGAGCATAAAATCTAATTGTTCTTTTTCATGGCCTTCATATTGCTAACAGTATCCAAGCAAAAATGGCAATTGCCACACAATTTAATCTGTGCAGGATTCTTACCTTTATGCGACTAGGACAGAGTGAATTAAGGAGTTATTTTTCCCCTCCCCACCTTCATCAAAAGAAGTAAAAAAAAAAAAAAAACCTTCAAAGCCACTAAGAGGTTTCAAGTTCACACTGAATTGCTCTGGGCTAGAAGATTTAGGAGATCCTGAGCAAGCACTCGTTTGCCCTGTGCAGAGATACTCTGGCAGGACAGAATTGGGCTGCCTGGTGTTCTTGGCCCCCGCAGGGCATACTTCCATTTAGTATCATCAGCCTTGGAACTTATTATGACTTGGCAAGTTCAAACTCTTTCCAAAATAGTATTTCCCAGAAGTATAAAGACTGGCCAAGCAAGCTCACCATCCCATTAGCCAAGGCACAGTCCAGAGCTGCAGAGACTTCAGCCGTGCGTGGTGGTTCACATCACGAGGTGGATGCCTCTTAAATTGACCAGTCGGCACAGCAGTAGGTCCTGACTGCTCACCTACTAAATTTCTAGATTAACCTCATTAATAAAGTAAGACCATCCAATTAGTAATACTCACCTTGTATACTTTATAGATACTCTTATAATTTCTCTTTATCAACTTTACAAGGTTGGCACTATGGTTAATCCTATTTATTTGTTGTTTGTTTGTTTGTTTTTGTTTTTGCAGTGCTGGGGATTGAACCCAGTGGCATTCTACCTCCGAGCCACACCCACAACCCCTTTTTATTTTTTGTTTTTGCTTGTGGTACTGAGGATGGAACACCTAGGGGCCTTCTACCTCTGGGCTACACTCCCAGACCTACTTTATATTTTATTTGGAAACAGGGTCTCACTAACTTGCTGAGAGCCTCACTAAGTAACTAAGTGAGGCTGGCTTTAAACCTATACAATCCTCCTGGTCTCAGCCTCCCAAGTACTGGGATTACAAGCATGCACCACCACGCCCGGCTTTTGTTTTTGTTTTGTTTTGTTTTTGAAATGGTCTTGGTCATTGCTAAGAGTCTTACTCAGTTGCTGAGGCTGGACTCAAATTTTTGATACTCCTGTCTCAGCCTCCAAAGTATGGGGATCACAGGCATGCACCACCACACTTGGCTTGGTTAGCCTTATTTAACCAGAAAGGTTAAGTAAGTTAGCCACGGTAGTACAGCAAGTAAGAGCAGAAGCAGCATGTGTGTTCCGGCCTCCTCCACCTCAAGGCCCTGCACTTGGCCTCTACCCTGCCTCCTCTGGTTCCTGGCATGCATCCCTTAAGCCCTGACATTCTTCCTGGTCTCTCAGGGTTGTTATAATTCTTCTGGGCTTCCTTGGATTGACCCAGGATCTCCCCAGCTCAGCTGGGCTGTAATGCCCCTTCCCAGCCTGGCCCAGAGCCCACAATGCCCATCCAGTCTGCCTCATGAGCAGCAGTCCCCGCCAGCTCCGCCAGGACTCCAGGCACGCTATCCTACTATCACCCTCAATGAATGCCTCGCAGCATCCTGAAAACAGTGCAGGCTCATCCTCGTTTTACTGGACGCTGAGGATCACAAGGGCGTGTGACCTCCACAAGCCATGTGCTCTATTCAGTGGCCATTCCTGGGTTTGACCCCAGGAGTGGCCGCCGTGAAGTCCTGTTTCTGTTTCCCATTATTCCCGAGTGTGCAGTAGGCCTCCCATAAACGGTTGATTCTCTCCACCACAACCTTTCCCACTTGTAAAATCATTGAGAAAAAAAAAATTTCTCAAAAGAATCATTTCTTCAGGGTGGTTGCAAGTACCCTCCAAAGTCGATTAGCTTAACACAACAAAAGCTTAGTCTTGTTCCAGTAACATCCACTTGGGGCCCATCCAGGTGACCTCCAAGAAACTGCCCCCATGTGGTATCTCAGCATTGCACCCCCACTGACCTGTTCCCAAATGCCACGTCAGGGAGAGCCCAGCTCTGGCAACTAGATGGTTCCACTCAGAAGTCATACGGCACGCCCATCTGCCAGAGGCAGAGAAACACAACCCCCTTTCCTCCAAGGGAAAAGTGGATGGCCAGAAAGCAGCAAGGTCCACTAGGCCAGGGAGAAAATAGATGTGAGAAGCCGCACAGGTCACACAGCGGAACAGTGGTTCCTGTATCGCCCATCAATAACAGGGAGGCAATAAGACGCCATGTCCCTGAATGCCCTCTCCCTGTCCCCAAAGCCTCGCCAAGCTAAGGGGAGCAGGAGAGCAAGAGGGGGCTGGGAAGGCTTGAAAACACTGACTTTCTCTCTCATTCTCTCTGGGAACCAGGGCAAGTTAGTGTTATCTGGAGAAAGTACCTCCGGCATGTGCACCTTGCTCCGTGGGAGCTGGCCATGCAGGCATGCGGGTGCTGAGGGTGCCATTGCTTCTGCAGCCCGACAAGTAAGGCTCCTGAGCGAGTGACAGTGCAGAACTGAGGGCACTGGGGGAAGAATGGAGGTCCCATCCAGCTGCCACCGCTGGAGCCAACGCTGTGAGGGAAAGGAGTGCAGCTTGGGGAGGCGCCGCAAGGGGCAGAGGTGCTGCCCGCGCAGGTATCACCACCGAGCTCTTCTTGGACCATCTCTGGTCTCACGTAAGCTTTCCCCAATAAATCACACACCTCCCATGCTGTCTCTGGGCACTTCCTTTGACCACATCAGCAACCCACCCCACTGCCCTGGCATTACTGTGCTGTGGATGAGATCTTTTCAAATCCAGGTTAATCTGCCTCAGATATCTACCATCTCCTAATATAATACAAAGTCCTTAATTGCCACATCATTCTCGAGAGAGTGGTGTCCACTTTACATGCCACGATCATTCTGCATAAACAGCAGGCCCACGTTGCTCATTGTCCAGCAGCTCTGCCCTCCTGACTGGCCTCGCTCACTTGTCTGGGGGTTGCTGACCAATGGTGGAGCGAGGCTGGCCTTGTCAGAGCAACTCGATGGCTTGATTCTGCCCCACACCCTCTCGTCCTCCAAGAGGCTCGCCCGGACATTTCTCATGCCGACAGCAAAGTCAAAATGCTAGGCCCAGAGTCAGAGACTGTTGGAGAGGATAGAAATACTGGAATGTTATATTGTAAAGGAAATGAGAACGAGTCCAGGTGTATGTGAGCTATTTCTTTGAGAGGTCATGTAATAAATGTTGGTGGCTCTAGAACCATATCGTTTCTACCACAAGAATCCAACACTGTGATTGTGGTATGAAAGCCACCAAAGATAATAAGTAATATATTTGCTTTCTTCTAAAACTTTATTTAAAAAAAACAGGTGCCAGGCCAGATTTGCTCTGGGACCCATGGTTTGTAAACCCTGGATTAGGGCCACGACTACAATCTTTTTACAGAGGCCTCTAGCCCTATTTCTGAAACTTACTGACTTAGCTTTTGACAATATTACTTCTCTCCTGGCTTGACTTGTTTTTATCTACAAACCGAAGAGGTTGGAGTCGTTTTTCAAAGCCATAAAATTGTAATATTCACAGTGCAAATTACATTTATCACGTAAACCAAAAGGCATACCCTGGGGTCTAGTATAAGAGCTTCTGCTCAGGCTGCTCGTAGAATATTGTTTGTCCTGGTATCACTGCTCACCTGCATGGGCTAGAATCCCATGATTGTATTTCAACAAGATTTGCTATGCAAAAGACACCAATCAATAGCAACACAATTCTAGCTCCATCAAAGTCAAATAGATTGCTCCGTCCGTCCAAGCACGAAGCCAGAATAAAAAACAAGCCGGCATCTTCCACAACAAATGGGCAGCAAAGCCTTATTGATTACAAGAATAAAAATAAATGAAATACAAGGGAATAAACACTGGGTGTATCAATGAAGGCTAAAAAGAAACACGGTTAACTGATGCAGACAGATAGGCTGTGACTGGGGACATCGTGAAACAGGAAGCCGCCGTCCTCGGGAAACACAGGAGTGCATGGAAGGCTATTCTGTTTATTGCCTCCTTTAGTGACACCCAGGAGCATCTAATTCAGCCGGCTGCCATATCACAAGAGGATATTTTTGCGCCTCTTCCCCCTCCATTAATCTTCCCTGCCAGGCTGTTGCCAGAATTACAAATTAGAATACTTATGTTGATGGCTATTACAAAGAGAAAGTGTATGTCAAATACCCTGCCATGACTCCCAGAGCCTGGGGAATATGCCGAGGGTTGGAGGCATCTAACTTTCTGAAGCTTTATCTCAGTGGTTCTCAATGGTGGTGGGGGGGGGGTTTGTCCCCAGGGAACGCTGAGCAATGTTTGGTGGTGTTTTTGATTGTCTCAACTAGGGACTGTTACTGGCATCTAGTGGGTGAGGCCAGGAGTGACTGACGTAAAACCTCCTACCAGGCACAAAATGCACAGAACAGAAACACTTGACAGGAAGTTATCTGGTTTACTGTGATGATGGGTCAATGCTGAGGAACTTGCTTTTCATCAATGTAAAAGCATCCCCAGAGAATGACAGGAGATTGTCCATCACTGGAAACTCCAAACATCATCTCAAATCACACAAAAGGGGTGTATATTTAGACCACCCCTCAGAGACCTTGTCTTGTAACCTCACAACACTTCAAGCCAGGTATATGGTGCAGGGAAAGTGCTAGAGAAAGCACCCTTCCAAAGGGCCGGACCCAAATTCTAAAACCTATACCAGAAATGATAAGTGGCTCAAAATACTGGATAACCTATTTGCAATAACATGTTAATTTAACCATACAAAGTAATAAACTATCTTTATTACCATGTAAATAGAGTAAAAATTTTTCATGTGGTACTAGGAATTGAACCCACAGACATTCTACCTCTGAGATGCACCCCCAGCCCTATTTTTTACTTTTTATTTTTAATCAGGGTCTTACTACGTCGCTGAGAGTCTAAGTCACTGAGGTTAGCCACAAACCTGTGATCTTCCTGTTTCAGCCTCCCAAGTACAGGGATTACAGGCATGTGCCATCACACCTGGCTAGAATATAATTTTTTTAAAAACCTACACTGTGGATATTTTCTGAACCAAATGACTACACATATGGCAGTAGTCTCCATCTCATTTGAATTATGTCTTGACAATTGTTTGCAACATCAGCGTTTACTATAACTTGTCATGATGTATTTCCAACAGGATATAATTTATCAGTGGGTCAAGGAGCTGGAAAATTAATATCTGTTTAGCTAAACAGATCACATCTGTTAGCAAACTTGTCCAGATAATTTGGCATCACTGCTTACAACGTATGCAGACAGAGACTATGAGAGAGAGAGAAGGAGAGAGAGAGAGAGAGAGAGAGAGAGAGAGAGAGAGAGAGAGAGAGAGAGAGAGGGAGAGAGAGAGAGAACCCATTTGGAATGCTTTTACATAGCCTGTTTAAAATGAAGTACAGAGGGCAGAGAATTGTTTCTGCAACTTCCTTTGAATTGTTTCTTCATTGCATGGTCCTTCTGCATAGACAGCAACTGGTATCAGCTCCGCTTCAGTTCAACCTCAAATGCCTTGCATAATAGGCTTCCAACAAACATGCACAGGAGAGTGCTTACATTATGTTCCAGGGCTAGGTACGCAGTTAATGATAAACTCTACCCCCTTGCTAACTGTAAAAGACTTCTCCACTTCTCCTCCAGGGGCTCTCTGAGCAAAAACCTGCATCCTAGTGGTGACAAGTATAAACTGCTGAGTCAGGTAGACCCAGGTTCAAAACCCACCTTGAGCCGGGCGTGGTGGCGCACGCTTGTAATCCCCGCGCTTGGGAGGCGGAGACAGGAGGATCGCGCCGGTTCGAAGCCAGCCGCGCTGGCTTAAGAGACCCTGTTTCAAAAAATATAAAATAGGTCTGGGAGTGTAGCCCAGAGGTAGAAGGGCTTCCAGGAACCCCAGTACCACCAAAAAAAAAAAAAAAAAAAAAGCAAAACCCACCTTGAAGTTGGGCCTGGTGGCACACCCCTGTAATCCCAGTACTTGGGAGGCTGAGACAGGAGGTTTGCAGATTCAAGACCAGCCTCAGCAACTTGGCAAGGTTCCTCAGCCATTTAGAGAGACCCTGTTTCACAACAGAAGTAAATAAAATAGTGCTGGGAGTGTGGTTCAGAGATAGAATGCCTCTGGGTTCAACCTCTAGTAAAGAGAGAGAGAGAGAGAGAGAGAAAGAGACTAAAACTTAGAAACAACCCAAATGTCCACAGAGAAACACAATGTGGTAAATATGTTCAGTGAATTATTTTCCAGCCTTAAACAGGAAGGAAATTAGAACACATGAACTAACGTGAATGAAGCTTAAGAACATTATCCTAAGTAAATTAAGCCAGTCGCAGAAAGACCAACACCCTGCGAGTCCACTCACAAGAGGCATCTAGAATAGTCAGATTCACAGAAATGGGGGGTGAGCTTTTGCTTGATGGGTACAGGGTTTCAGATTTGCAAGATGAAAAAGTTCTGAAGTTCTGTTGCATAAAAATGTGAGTGCGCTTAACAGTGTCAAACTGTATGTCTATAAATGGTTAAGATGGAAAATTTTATGCTCTGTGGGTTTTGCTATGATTTTTTTGAAAAGCACCTGCTGGGAATATTATAAAGATGAAATCAGGTTATGCTTATAAGAATTAAGCACAGTTGGGTGTAGTGGCACATGCTTTTAATCCCTGTACTTGGAGACTGAGACAAGAAGATCACAAGATTCCAGGTCAGGCTTAGCTAGCTGTTGTCTCAAAATAAAATAAAAAAGTGCTGGAGTGTAGCTCAGAGGTAGAATGTCTCCAGGTTCAATACTCAGTACCACAAAAAAATATAAAATATAACATTAAGCACAGGACCTAGCACATGGCCCTTGCAAATGTCAGATAACCCTATTAGCTAAACAGAGCCTGCTAATTCTTCCATCAAATCCATTTTAATGTGAATTTGGGGCTGACTGAGTGCTGGCTACCAAGAACAGTACACTTTTGAGAAAGACACATCATCCTCTTAGGTTGATCACACCTCACCAAAGAAATGAATCTGGCATGGGCAACAAGACAGAAAATCAAGGCAGGGTGCTAAGTTCCATGGCCCAGAACAGTGATTCTGGAGACAGAGGAGGGGGGTCAGGGAGACATTTCAAGATTGTTAATACATCAGAAGCTCTGGGCCCAAGCGCTGCCCAGGACAGGTGTGCACAGCACTGGTCTTTGTTACTGTCATTCCCATCCACTACAGAGGGTAGCAGGACCGGTGCCTCTTCTGTTGCTGGGATGAACCTTCACGGTCACCAGCCCCGCTCACACCTCTTCCTTTAAGGACCAGGTCCCCACGCCTGTCTTTTACAGCAACTGTTCATCTCACTCTATCATTATTCTTTGTTTTCTTTCTGTGTTGCTTGCTTTCTGTCTGCCTGAGCCATTGGCTCAGTGTGGGACTTGTTATTCACCAAACAGATAAGCCTATGCCTTTCCTTGCCAAAAAATATATATATATTTATATAATTTTATACTGTAGGCTCACATTATAATATAGTTCATAGTGTTAGGGACATACATGTACACAGCACTTGGCAACCCCCCTCTCAGCTCTGTAAGTGCTTGGGACAGAGACCACAAATACTACAAGCCATCCACAAGCCTTTAAAATCCATTCCAATCGTTTCTGGGCTATGTATCCCCTTTTGAAAACACATTGGCTTTTTAATGTTTTTTTTTCTTTTACTTAAATTTTACTTGTTTTGTTGTTATTGTTAGTGGCAGTGGTGGTTGGTTGGTTTTTCTGTCTTAACAAAACCACTAAAAGACATGAAGCTATCTTAGGCATGAAGGCTGCCCTACGAGGTTCAGAAGGTGGCAAGAGATCATCTCAATTATTCAGGTTGCACTAAAAACACTTCCATGGTCATTCATCCCACGACCAAGGATGGCTAGGTCGGCTGGAGTCACATCATGGGCCTGAGCCTTCTGGCAGCATAGAATGTTACAGAAACCTGTTCAACCCACATTTAGCCTAGAGGAAACAGAGGCCATGAAAAGGAAGCACCCTAAAAGCAGCAGAACCCACCCATTGCTGCATCTATCTGCTCATTGTGGGCCAGCACAGCACTGCCCAGGTCCCTGCAAGAAAAGTTACCTCCTCTCTTTCTAAAGCTTCCATATTTTCAGGGCTCACCCCCGAGAACCCAAATCCTTCTTCTAAACATGACCTTTGTCCAAACCCTTATTCTCCAAGACCTCTCCACCTCAACTCCACTAACACCCCCAAATATCACCCTGTACCCAGATTTTAAGACCTTTTAATTCTAACAAGCACTGTGTGACCCTCTTTATACAACTGACAAGGGGTTTGCCCTGGAGCTGATTATAGCCCTTGGGGGCCACATGTATGTAACCCAGTTTACATATCTCCCTGACCCTCCAAGCCCCTGACCACCCACCCTTCACCTCTAACTTCCCAAAGCCATTCTAGAAGGAATGCTACCAGTCACTTCTGCAGAGCCTACCACTATTGCCCTGCCTTTGCTACCACCCATGAAGGACCCTACACGTGACACCAACTGACCAGGCCTGCTCAGCCTGCACTCCAGACCCACAGAACCTCTGACTCCACAAGCACCTTTCTGAAGGGACCAGAACACACAGTGCAGAAGTATTACTCTCCAGAACTAACCAAGCCACAAGATGGGAGGGAGCCATCTGGTAAACCACACACCTTTCCTCCCCTCTTGGAGGATGTGAGATGCCTGGATTCACTGCCTCTGCTCCATGTCTCCCTCGGCTGGGTTCTACCAACTCTGGCTCACTCTGCAACACCTAGTCCTTCCTGTCCTTGCTTCCCTCCAATGCCTGCTACCTGGATCTCACTCTGAGAAAACTTTCATAGGGATTGGGGCAGTCTTCTCTGTAAAGGAGCCAGAGAGAAAATACTTCAAGCTACACTGTCTCTGTCGCATCTACTTGGGTCTGCCAAAGCAGCCCAAAAGCAGCCACAGACAGTCACTGAAGGAGTGGGCATGACTGCATTCCAGTAAAGCTCTGTTTATGGACATCAACGTTTGAAATTGATACCATATTCACATGTTACAAAATCCTATTCTTAGTCTGAGTTTTTCCAGCCACTCAAAAATGGAAAAACCATTACAAGCTCATGGATCACACAAAACAGACAGTAGGTTGGATTTGGCCAGCAGTAGTTTGTCAATGCTTGATTTAAATCATTGAGTTGTTGGTTTCTGCACTGAATTGACTGACACAGAGCAAAGCTCACCAGCTCCTGCCTCAGCATATAAGCTTTGCTTGTTTTCTAGAAACCCTAGGCTAAGATATGCCACAGTCATTATCCTTAGATAATAGTATCCTTAGTTAATAGTATGAGATGAAAATAGTTTTCCTGCCAGCCATGGGTGTTACATCCTTGTAATCCCAGTACTTGGGAAGCTGAGACAGGAGGATCACAGGTTTAAGGATAAGGACAGCCTTAGCAATTTAGTGAGGCCCTGTTTCAAAATAAAAAATAAAAAAGGGCCAAGGGTATAGCTCAGAAGCAGAATGCCCCTGGGTTCTATACCAATTACACCCCTCCAAACAGACACACACACATACATAATTTTTTTTAAAGTCCTCTTAATATTCCTACACTGACCCAGGAGCCTAAGTTCCTGGATATACAGATCTCACCTAGAAAAACAACTTCCTGCCTTCTACACCCTCCCAATCCCTGTGACTCAGGATACAGGACACGGGCCCCATGGTTTCTCCTGTGTCAGATACTGCTGTCCATTCCCATTTCTCTTCCTGTGAGTGTATTTCATTGCTCTGCCTTAAGGTCAAAGAACATAGGTTAAACTTGATAGGTCGGGCCCCTTCCTTTCCCCACGAGACCCTGCAGTGGGGACAGAAGGCGGAACTACTGTGAGAATCTGGGTGCCTTGAGATGCCAAACATCACAATGTACTGGTATTGGGAAGAGAGTTTAAAAAGTATTAATGTATCAGTCCTGGGAAAGATGTCCAACCTTGAAACATATCGTCTTTACTAAGAAAGCCAGGGTTAGCCAACATGTCCTTGCATTCCTAAGAACAATTTAACACATTGTAGGGGAAAAGACGAAATGTAAAAGCCTGTGTTTGAAGACAGAGATGCCTCCCTCTCAGGCCATAAATCTGGGCCTGTGTTTGGAGACAGAGATGTCTCCCCCTTTCAGGCCATAAACCCAGTTGGAGAGATAACAGAAGCAGAGCCGGGGCTGGCGATAAGGTGTAACATGATCTCCAAAAATCAAAGGGACCTGCTGGACTTAGACAGGATAAAAATTCAGTAAACTGGAGTTCGTTGGCATTTTCGTTCGAATTGCCCCCCTGTGCCATGCTCCGACACAGGGCTGTAACTATCTCTATATTTCTATCTTTTTAATAAACTTCTTTAAATCTGCAGCAGCTGTCCAAGCGATGAATACTTATTCTTAGCTTAGGACAAGAATCCACGGTTTTTCTGTTTGTCTCTGTGTGTCTGGTGGTGGGGGGGGGATTATTTCACCTCACACACCTTCCCCCCCCCAACCTATTCCCCACAACAACAAGACATACTCCAGGCATCGTGAGACTAGATATTACGAGAGAATCAGCATTCCTACACTGCTAGCCCCATCCCCTTAAAACATCCATACTTCTGTGCTGCCATGTGACTCTGCCAACCAACCGGGAGTACTGGGCGACTCTGAGGACCACGTGTGGCTCATCGATCCCTTCCCCCACAGCCGGCAGACTCACCCAAAGGTGCCGATTTATTAGGCTGATTAAAACAGCTTTTTCTAATACCTTGACTAGTGTTTACCTCCTTCAGGATTCCCCAGCTCAATTTCAATGTTACAAAACTGTTTTGTACCCTCTACTGGTATTTTCTACAAAGTGAATAAACATGTGCTGATTCTTCATCAGAGCAGGAACAAGAACACACCTCATGATGGAGTTTACCTTATCAGATCTGCCAAAGGAAGGAATCTGCTGCCTTGAGGAAATGTGAAGTTCCCATCATATTAGGTAAAGAGAATCGACTGACCACCTAGAAGTCTCTGAAGATTGAAGAATTCACCCCTCAGCCAGTGACTCCCTAGGTGAGATGAAGGCTGGAGAGTCAACTGTCAGAGGTGCAATATGAGGAATGACAAGCACTGTTTAATGCCACCCTGCCCCAGACACTGCACCGAGTACTTTATAAATTAATAATAGCAACCAACATGCATTAACCCTGCAACAAATGCCAAGGACCATGCAATACACGTTTATACCCTAGGACACAGAACTGGAAAGCAAACACCAAGCCTCAGACCAGCTAAGCCCAAGGCAGCTTCCTCCTTTCTCCCTGGTTGGGGGCTTGCACCATGAGATCCTCCCACATTTCAATGGGACTCGATTGTCTGACTATTATAAAATGACGTTAATGACCCTATCTTCTCTCGACTAAACTGAGGTCCGCTGTGTGTTTCTGCTCTTGACAAAATACATTTCAGAGGCTTAAACGGCTCCTCAACTTGAAAAACAAAATCAAGAACTGTTGTGACTTGCAAGTGTTACAGAGCACGGACTCACCCCAGGAACCAGGAAGGCTCATAACAAACCGCACCATAGCACACCGCTAATTAAGAATGCTTAAATGGCAGCTTGTGCCCCAGGGGGCCGCCACAGGCAAGAACCACAGTGTTCCACTGAGCCTTGAAACAAGCACTTTGTCGTGAATCTGATATATAATTTACGTGGGCAAAATATGTCTCCTCTCCTTCCAAATCAGTTAAGAGCCAGCAGGGCATGAAGCTCCTGTAATGAGCCCCCGTCCCTCCACACAGAACGCGGCTCTTGTAATGGCCAAGCTTTAGTTCTGACTCAAGCCCATTTTCAAGCATTGTCCAGATGTTGGCTGAGCTCCCCAGACCTCCTGCCAACAGGGAGCCGATGTGCTGCTCGGGGGACCTGGGGAAAGACTATTATTCCCACAGCCACTCAGCCTGATGCATTTTAACCAGCCACATTAGCCCAGTAAGCGCAAACAAGGGCTCATGACTTGCCCACCTGGAGAAGCAGCTGGGTTCAGGGACACAGAAACAGGCCAAGTTCCCACCCTGGGGCATTTGGCTTCCTGAGGCCGAAGGGTTTTTCTTGCACCTGCAGGCTCATGGTCTCCTCACACTTTGGGGTTATTTGTGCTGCTTTTTCTTTGAATAACCTAGGATGAAAGTCCCAGGAGCTGCTCTGCAGTGAGACCTCATCAAAGGAGGCACACTGAGGCATATTCTCCTCTGCATAGCTCGAGTGGCTGCGTTGGCCCCAAAACAGCTCTGGGGGCCCATCCATCTTGTCACCTCCCCAGAAGCAGGCATCTGCTCCTGCTCCCCAGGGATCCACCATGCTCAGCTCTCAACCCACGATTATCTCGGTTTATGTCACTCCCGGTGCCTCACACTGAAGGCTCCCTGTAGAAGGAATGTGACTTGTCAGCTGGTCATCTACCAACCAGGAGAACTCTGTGGACCGGAACTCATGAGCAAGGTCACTGGAAAGATCATCGCTGGCCTATCTGTGGCTCTTGTCTTTTCTACCTACAAACCAGACCCCCATTTTTCTCTCCTCCACCACCCAAACCCCTCTAACCTGCTTAATGAGCATCTTTTTTGCTTGTGTTCTGAGGAGTATTGTGATTATAATGCCATTTTTATAAAAGTACATTATAAATCTCCTTTCCCTTAAACCATGGTTCTTATCATTTGTGGTCAAGGCTCTACCTCTTTTATGTGATAAAAGTTATGGAGAGACTTCCCTGAAAATACATGAAGGCCAGTAGAAAATTTTACACACAGTTTTAGAGAGTTTCCTTGCATATACTAAAAGCCATCTGTGAACCTTTAAGAGTCAGGAAGCTCAGGTTGAGCCCTTATCAGAGATCCTGGTCTTGTCAGTAGTAGCCAGGGAAATAGGTCACATGACACAAAGAGGAACCAGTTCACAGAGAGCTTCCTGCAGCCTATCTTCTTGGAGGGTGCATGAGTCCCGTGGCTTCCCTTTAGTCTGTTCCTTAAGCAAATGAATTAATGTCAGAATGGAGAAATCCATTCCAAAGTGCCCTTCTAGCTCCCCTCTCCCCATTAATACCCACCACCTCCTTTAAAATTCAGAGTCCTCCCAGAGGGAGCCCGTCTTGTTTTTAATGGTGTCTGCTCCACATTTGCCTTACATATCATCCTGACTGTATTGTCATGAAGCTTAGAAAGAGTTCTGCCTCTTAAGATTTACCACCGCCGTCAGCGTGCAGACCCACCGATGAGCAGAGCTAGTATTCCAAGTGTATGAAGAGCTACAGAAGGTTGTTCGCCTAAACTCCAGGGTAGCACAGGGCTGGGAGCTGACTCTCGTGAAAAGGATGATGGGCCCCAATACCAGGAGGCTAAAGTCAGGAAAAGGTCTTTCAGCAAGACCGTGATTTGCAACAAACCACAACAGCACCCATGGCTTAAAAGCATCACGACTACTCTCCGTCATGGCTCTGTGCGTCGCCTGGACCCAGCTGAGCTGTTCCCACTTGAAGTCTTTCACAGCATTTTGACCAGATATTGGCTGGGGACAGAGTTAGATGGTGCTTACCAGCTTGTACAATGTTCAAGATTACTTCTTCCAAATACAAATTGCCAGTAAATGCATGAAAAAAATGTTCAATATCTTTTTTTTTTTTTTTTTGGTGGTACTGGGGTTCCTGGAAGCCCTTCTTCCTCCGGGCTACGCTCCCAGACCTATTTTATATTTTTGAAACAGGGTCTCTTACGCCAGCGCGGCTGGCTTCGAACCTGCGCGATCCTCCTGTCTCCGCCTCCCAAGCGCGGGGATTACAAGCGTGCGCCACCACGCCCGGCAAATGTTCAATATCTTTAGCATTTGGGAAATCCAAATCAAAACTACACCGAGATTTCATTTCACTCCGGTCAGAATGGCAGTCATCAAAAATACAAACAATAATCAACACTGGCAAGGATTTGGAGGAAAAGGAATGCTGAGTGGGATTGTAAATTAATACAGTCAGTATGGAGGTTCCTTAAATGGCTAAAAATGAAACCTCCAAATGACCCAGATGTATAACTCTTTAGTATCTTTCCAAAAGAATTAAAGTCAAAATACTATAGCAACATATGCAAAATACTGTAGCAACATAGGCATACCCATATTTATAGTAGCACATTTCACAATAGTCGAGCTATGGAAACAAATATCCATCAACAGACAAATATAGATAACAAAAAAGCGGTTTGAACACACATGGAGTTTTACTCCGCCATAAAAAAGAACAAAATGATATCATTTGCAGGAAAATGGATGGTACCTCATGCTAATGCTACATAAGATCAGCCAGACTCAGGAAACCAAGTCATCACTGACGTCATCTCTCATATAGGGAAGATAGAGGGGAAAAGGAAAGAAAAAACTCGTGAAAATTATGAGACCAGTAGAATAGTAGAAGGGGAGGAGGAAGGGAAGGAAAAGGAAAGGTAGAAGGAAGGAAAGAGACCAAATGTTATGAGCATATACGGGTATATTACTGTGAATCTCACTATCATGTACAAGTCCAATGCACCAACAAAAATACTGAAGAATATAAATAATAGCTAGGTGTGGTGGTGCACACCTGTAATTCCATAACTTAGGAGGCTGAAGCTGAAGGATTGCAGGTTTAAGGCCAGCCTCAACCACTGAACAAGACCCTCGGCAACTTAGCAAGACCCTGTTTCAAACAAAAGACTAGGGGTGTAGCTCAGGGATATAGATTGCCCCTGGGTACAATCCTCAATACAAAAAAAAATATAAATACAATGATAACAAATGTTCACAAGGATGTAAGAAAAGGGAACATGTATATACTATTGGTGGGGTTATAAATGAGTACAACCACCATGGAAATAAGTATGGAATTTCTTAAAGAACTAGGAAAGGAACCATCACATGGCCCAGCTATACAAGTTCTCAGAATTTATCCAGGAAAATTAAAATCAGCATACTTAGAGTGATACATGCAGACCCATGTTTATCACAGCACAATGCACGATAGCCAGGTTATGTGTGGAACCAGCCTAGGTGTCCATCAACAGATGAACAGATAAAGAAAATACGGTCGATATACACAATGGAATTTGATTCAGCCATAAGGAAAAATGAAATTGTAGGAAAATGGGTGAAACTGGAGAACATCGTGTTAAGTGAAATAAGCCAGACTCTGAAAGTTGACAGTTGGTCATGTGTTTTCTCTTATACATGGAACCTAGAATGAAAAGCAGGAAGGCAGGGGGAAATTGTATAAAAATAGAAGGGAGACCAGTAGAGTAAAGGGAGGAAGCAGCGGAGGGAGGGAGCAGGGAAAGAGAAGGCACTGGGCAAGGAAAGTGACCACCTTACATTATGAGCATGTACAAACATATAACAACAAACCCCACTGTTGTGTATAATCATAATGTATTTATTGAAAATGATATTAATAAAGAAAAAGAGGGAGCCTTCCACTCACAGGGCTGGCGACTGCCCAGGCACCTCTCCCTCCGCACAGAGCCAGCTGTAACTTCTTCAGAGCACTGCGGTCTCAAGGTTGCCGAGGATGGCTAGTGTCTGAGCTTCCCTGGGCTCCATAACCAGCTACCACAAAGTGGTGGCTCAGATAGCAGAGGGTCCCTCTCTCACAGTTCAGGAGGACAAAAGTCGAACATTGAAGTGGGGGTGGGATGGTTCCCCTGGGTGGCTGCCAGAGAGCCTTGTCATCCTTGGCTTGAAGACACATCCCTCCAACGTGATTCCCTCTTCTCGAGGCCTTCTCTCAGTGCGCTCCCCTTTTATAGGGACACCCGTCATTAGATTGAGGACCCACTCCAAGTCCCAAATGATTGCATTTTGGTAACTTCTTACATCTACAAAGACCCTATTCCCAAGTAAAGATATGTTCTGAGGTGTGGGGTAGACATGAATTTTTGAGGGACACTGTTTAACACACTCTAGCTGGCTTCTCTCTGGAAAAGAATTTGGAGAAACAAAGGCAGAAGTTTCAAGGCCTTTTGATAGTCTCACAAGTAATGTGGCACCATTTTTTATTCTTTTTTTTTATATACTGGGGATTGAACCCAGCAGCATTCTACCTCCAAGCTATATGTCCAGCCCTTTTTTTAAAAAAACAAAATCTTACTAAATGGCTTAAGGTTGCACTAAGCTGCTGAGGCTAGCATCGAACCTGCAATGCTCCTGTCTCAGCCTCCCAAGTACTGGGATGATAGGCATGCACTACCACATCTAGCTTGAAGCGTCCTTTCTGCTAATTACAAATGAGCCTTGGGACCAGCTCTGATTCAAGCAGAAAGGGCCCTGGGGCATGAATACTAGAAATATAGTCTCTTTACACAACTTCGTAAAAATACTAAAGAGCGTTGTGTACTTTTAAAGAGTGAACTTTATGGCATACAATTTATATCTCAGTGTAGCTGTTATGAATACAAGAAATGAAGAAATAGTTGGCGTGTAAGTGCCACAATGGGAAACAGTCTTGGGACAGAGCAAAATTTGGGTTTATGGGCTCTGACATTTATATAGTTCGGGGACCTTCTTTAAGATAAACAATTTTAATGCAAATATACTGTATAACAATGTGCACAGAGTTAGCAAAGCTCTGCTGTGTACTTAAAAAATTGTTGAGGGTTTATTCTAATGGTATATTTTTTACCATGATAAAAAATGTGCAAAAGCAAAATTGGGTGTAAAACTGGATATTTAGAATGAGAAAGTAAGTAACAAATCACAGATTTTTTTAAAGCTGGAAAACTTCCAGAACCCACTTTTAAAACCCATTTATAAAACCACAGTTTTTATTAATTAGCTGCCTGCCAGACATCTACCACCATGTTTTTCTCCATCGCTGGCTGCATAGTCTTCGTTCACCTTTTCATGAGACAATTATTTTTTATCACTTTCTACACAGAGAACAGAAAAAGAATTCAGTCCTTCCCCTGGCACAGTTGAATCAAATTATTTTTATTATGCTAAACTGTAAAAATCTTTGCTCAGCTCGAGAATTTGCTAATGGCCCAATATTTAGGATATGCATAAGTAAACATCTTCATGCAGAACCATATTCATCACTTACTGTACTGCTACATATCTGGACTCTAAAAACAAAAGCTCTGATGAATTCTATATCTTATGACTCCCATCCCCAAAACAATTTCTTAGGATGTGTTTATAATTGTGTGCTTTGCATTAATGTATACCCCTGGCAGGAAAGAACTTCTGTTTTGAGAGAGTGGTAAGAAATGATTCCTCTACTTCTAACCTTATACATTTGACAAATAAAAATTTTTTCACAGACTAGTTTCTGCCTGAAAAACTTCTATAAACTCTATATTTTAAGCCTTATTTCTCCTCCAGGGCCAAAGATTTTTAGCACCATGGGATGCACTCAGGTTGTGTTATAACCTTTATTCTCACACCTGTCGGCCCGAGGCAGGGCCTCACACAAGGGGCAGTAGGAGTATTCTAGAAGCAGCTGTTATATCAAGCTGACTAGAAATAACTACACAGAAACAACCCCAAGCCACACAAGTAGCTCCAATAATTATCTCAGTTCAACTTCCCTTTAGCTGGATCCCAAAAATGCACCGACCCCCAAGCCCCGCGAGACGTAAGGACTCTAGGACTTTTCGCAATTAGGAAGTTAAAGTGGAAAGAAAAAGACTTCATAACCAACCACAGTGAAAAATCATATTTTCCATTATATTTCACAAAAAGATGTAAACGTGTCACCAGGGCCTTGGGAAGGACTCGAAGTTGGGTTCATTTCACAGTAATTCTTGGTCTGAAAAGAAAGGTGTGCCACCAAGAATAAGCCCGTAAGGGTAGACTGGGCCGTTGACAGAGGCGTTAGACTGAGGCGACAGGCTCAGGACTTCTAGGGCACACGCCTGCCCCCTCCTACCACAGGAGCAGCCACTGCCAGACCAATAAGTCAAATCTTCATGGATCCACATTGAATCTCCTGCTCACTATTAACTGAACTCTACTTCCCTTTAGCTGAAAATAGTTTGGGGCTGGGAATGGCGGTCCTCTTCTCCTCCAAGCCCTTGCTAGTGCTTGAACAGGTGACTCAGGCACATAAGAATCACCAATACATACCCATTTTACAGATGGGAGACCAAAGCATGAGCTAGCAGTGAACCTGTATTAGTGAGCCAACTTCCCTCGCAACCTCCCTGACCCTCTCCCCACAAGTGTTTTGCTTTTCCTTCCAAACCTTCCCGTGCTTCCCACATGCTGCTAACGCTGACACTGATGGTGGTGACCTCCACACCACACAAACCTGGTAGGTGCCTCTGCCCCATTCGTAGAACAAGCAGGAGGCTCCGTGCAGGTGATCAATGTGTCTACAGTAACTGGATTTAACCTCAAGTCTAAAGACCTCTACATCTCAGCTTCTACCTCCCAGCCTGCCTCTTTTTACATCATCTCTACCACACCAGATTGGCTGGGAGAAACATCCAGAAACCAGGGTGCATCAAAGAAGAGAGGGGAATGGGCCCCCTCGCAGTCACCAACTTTGACTCAGGGAGACCATGTAATTTGCAGTGAAAAAAAAAAAAAAGGTCCTCTTGATCAAAAAGCAGAAAAAAGTCCCATTAAAGGTTCTATAGTTTTTTTTTCTTTCATGAGAATTCTCTGTTTTTACATTTATTTATTGACATTCTAAGTGGACAACTAAAATAAAATAAAATTGAAAGTGCATTACCAAAAATTTTGCCATTAAACTTTATATTGTATAATACTGAGTATAAATGCAAGGAGGGCATGGTGGCAGATTCCTGTAATCCCAGTACGTGGGAGGCTGAGATGGGAGGTTCGCAGGCAGCCTCAACAACTTAGTGAGACCGTGCTTTAAAATAAAAGAATAAAATAAGGCTAGGGGTATAGCTCAGAGGTAGAATGCCCCTGGGTTCTATCCCTAGTACCACAAAAAAAAGAAAAAAAATGCAAATAAAAGATTATTCAACTAGTATGTGGCGCCAACACAATTATACAATTTGTATTTGGTGCCTCAGACAAACATTGTTCTGACCTAAACAGTGTGAATGTCGGTGACAGCCATGCCGTTCCTCCACACGTGCTCACTCCACCCACCCTCTTACCCATTTCTCACGAAGGGCTGTGGAGGGAGCCCTGGCTGCCCTATCTTTCCCTCTCCTTCTCCATCACTGCTTTCAGCATACGTGGTGAAGTGACCGAGGAAAGTAACCAGACTAGAAAAGAGATGAAAGCGTCCATTGGTCACCCAGGCCTCTTAGGACAAACACGGGCCATTTTCTGCATTCAAAGCAAGTTCTGGTTTGAACGGGAAGTGCAGCTCCAGGAGCCCTCATTCAGGGGCGCGTGTAACACGTTCCTAGCGCGTCGACCTTGTCCTTCCTCTGCCTCTCGAGGGACTCCACAGGTGCCGCTGGAATCCTGGGCTGCGAGTCATCATGAACTCCGTGTGCAGATGGACAACGGCAGTGGGGTGTGCTGTGGTCTCTTTTCTGCTCACACGCATGCTCCGCTGGCCTATCATACTTCTCTTAAAACACACAGGTTCAAAGACAAAAGTATCCACAAACTTCAGGATGGCACTAGCAAGGCATTAAACCAAGTTTGGGCCCTTCTTGGTCCAGGCCCCTGTGCAAGTCACACCCCCATGAAGCCAGTGCTGGGACTCACACTATCAGCACCCTCCTCCCACCCACCTCCCTAAAATCGAAGGCCACCACCCTCCCCCAGGTCAGCTGGAAAAGAATAGGAGGAAAAGACTTTGTTCTGTTCAAAGCCATGTCCCCAGTGCCTCATTCACAGTAAATACTCGAATGAATGAATCCATCCATCCATCCTTCCATCCCTGACCAGTCTCCATTTCCAGGATAACCTCCTTCTATCCAAGGTGAGCAGGAAGTCAATAGCTGGTGCAAAACCTGGCATCTAAAACACTTTGACAAGTAAGAAAACTTTCATGGCAACTGTGGCTGGCTACCCTGTTCAGCCCTGTGCTGGGCTGGTCAGCTCTGCTCCCTGAACTTCTCCACACACAGCCTCAAGACACCCTGCCTGGCACCGTGTGACCTAGCAAGGCCACCCCAAAAGGTGCCCCCTTCCCTTCTCCAGCACGACCACCTCATATTCTAGAAACGCCCTGCGACTACCCTGACATCTGGGCGTGGTGGCACACAGCTGTAATCTCAGTACTCGGGAGGCTGAGGCAGGAGGATCACAGGTTCAAGATCAGCCTCAGCAACTTAACAAGACTCTCAACAACCTAGTGAGACCCTATTTCAAAACAAAAAATTAAAAAGAGCTGGTAGTTGAGGAAGAATACCTCTGGTGTCAACCCCCAGTACAAAAAATATATATATACATATATACACACACACATACACACACAAAGCAAAGAATAATCTAACTGTCCAATATATATATAAATGATTTAATAAAATTATATCTAATCAAATATTTAAATGCAGTTTTAAATAGTTATACAAGTAATATAATAATGAAGGGAAAATTATAATACTGATATTATAACAAGGAATAGGGTGATATAAAACTGAATATACAACCTAGAACCAAATTTATTTTTACTTCTACGCATAAGGGAGGGAAAACACTAAAACAAAATGCACCAAAGTGCTAAAAATGCCTATGTTGGGAGGGGTTTGCATAAATTTTTCTTATCTCATCCAAATCTGATAATGAGAACAGAGTTGACAAATGATCCTGCTGCTTGCCCTCGCTCATAGAATTAATGGTCCTAAATATGAACAGAGCAGCTGGCTCCTGAGAGGGGTGCTATGGTATATAAATGCATAATGTCCTTATAATTTTCTTTCTGAAGCTCTTTAGCATACCATCTGTTTATATGTAGCAACATTCAGGGGGAAAGTCAATCCGGCTCAAAATCTTCATTCTGAAGTCACAGCACATCTGCCCAGCTTTGCTCTGCAGCTCCCAGACCCAAGGTTAGGGGCAGCACTTCCTTGCCATCTGCTGCACTTGCCCAGCCCTGGAGACCAGGACAGCTCAACAAGAGAAGCACGGGCTGCCCTGACCGTCAGGGGTGCAATTGACCTGGCAGCGCGGAGCACACAGGAGCTCCTTGCCTACTCAGGCTGCAGCAGCTGGGAGGGGCTCACAAGCAGAGGCTGAACCCCTGGTGGTCACTGAGCAGCAACTTTAACGAGGTCTGTGTTGGGGCTTGGATGTTCACTGTCCCCCAAGGGCCCCTGTGTTGAGGCCGGGCCCTCGGGGTGGTGCACTTAGGAGGTGGTGGGACCTTTAGGAGGTGGGGCCTGGGGGGAGGTCTTTGGGTCATTGGACGTGTGACCTCTAAAGGAATATTGGGACCTCAGCCCCTTCCTTTGCTACTGCCCACCATGAGGTGCTGCCTGACCACACATCCAGAGCAAGAGGGCCAACGGATAATGGGCCAGAACCTCCCACACCAGGAGCCAAAATTAACCTTTTATATTTTTTGGTTTTTTGGGGGGTGGTGGTGGTACTGGGGTTCCTGGAAGCCCTTCTACCTCGGGGCTACACTCCCAGACCTATTTTATACTTTTTTTTTTTAAACAGAGTCTCTTAAGCCAGCACGGCTGGCTTCGAACCTGCCCGATCCCCCTGTCTCCGCCTCCCAAGCGCGGGAAATCCAAGCGTGAGCCACCACGCACGGCTAACCTTTTATTTTTATAACTTGATTATCTTGTATATTTTGTCATGGTGACAGGATTCGCATAGTTTACATCATGGGAGTCCCATAACAAGCCCAAAATTTCTTTCTCCAGACTTTTAATAGTGCATTTTAATTACTGAGAATAAAGGGTTTCTTTGTGGCACAGTAATACATGCTCATAATATATTTTGGTCATATCCACTCCACTATTATCTCCCTTTACCCTGACCCCTTTCCTCTTCTCTGATAGTTTTCCTTTTATGTTGATGTCTTTTTTTTTCAAGATTCTACATATGAAGGAAAACGTGATACTTTTTGTACTAGGGATTGAACCCAGAGACATTCTACCTTCAAGCTATACCCTAGCCCTTTTTGTTTTTGTTTTTTAAGAGTCTCACTAGGTTACTGAGAGTCTTGCTAAGTTGCTGAGACTAGTCTTGAACCTGTGATCCTCCCATCTCTGATATTGGGATAACAAGCATATACCATCACACCCAGCCGATACTTTGTTTTTTTTGAGTCTGGCTTATTTCTCTTAATATTATGATCTCCAGTTCCATCCATTTTCCCACAATTACATGATTTGTTCTTTATGGCTGAATAATACTCCACTGTGTCTATATACCACATTTTTATTATCCATTCATTGGTTCACAGGTACCTAAGGCTGATTCTATAATTTGGTTATTGTTAACTGTGCCATAATAAACATGGCTATGCAGGAATCTCTATTTCTTTGATTCCTTTGAGTATATATCCAGGAGTGGTATAGCTGGATCATATGGCAGTTGTTATAGTTAGATACAAAATAGCTCCTAAAGATCTCATTCATTAATATTCAGGGCTGGTATAGTTAAGTCATTGGAGTTGTAATGTCAGCAGGCCAGTAGGGTTGGCTGAAGAAGGCAGATGCCTGGGAACGCGGCATTGGGGATATTTGGGTCCTCCTCCCCCAATCTCTCTCTTGCTCCCGGATTCCATGATGTGAGAACAAAGCCTTGTGTCCTTCCCCACTCTGCTTCCTGCACCACCATCCCCTGAGGTCCACATTCCCAGCCTCACCTGGACTGAACCTCAATATCTCCAAGGAAAACTGAGAAAATAAATCTTACTTCCTGCATGTTATGTGGTCAGTCTTTTAGATTATTACTGTGAAATGCTGACTGATACAGTATTAGCTCTGTCTTTACTTTTTGAGAACCCTCCACACTGATCTCCATAATAGCTGTACTAACTTACACTCCTACCAACCATAGATCAGGGTTCTTCTCTCCAACATACCTGCACACATCCTCACCAGCATGTATTGTTATCTGTATTCTCAATGATTGCCAGTCTGCCTGGGTGATAGAGAATCTCAATGTAGTTTTGAGTTGTATTACCCTGATGAATAATGATATTCAACATTTTTTATATAATTATTGGCCATTTGTATTATTTTCCTTTTGAAAAGTATTTCTGTTCATTTTGTTTACTCATTCATTGATTGGGCTATTTGTTGTCTGTTTTTCTCCTTTTTTGGGTATTAAGTGTTTTAAGCTCTTTATGTATTGTGGATGTTAATGCTCAGTTTGAAGAGTAGCCAGCAAAGATTTCCTCCCATTCTGTAGGCTATTTCTTCCCTCTGTTAATTGTTCCCTTTGTGTGCAGAAGCTTCTTAACTCTATGCAGTCCCATTTGCCAAATCTTCACTATTATTTCCTGAGCTACTGGAGTCCTGTTCAGGGAGTTGTTGCCCACTCCTGGGTTGTGTGAGTCAGCTTTTCATTGTTGTGACCATAACACTTGGCAAGAACAACTTAGAGGGAGAAAGATTTATGTTGGCTCATGGTCTCAGAGGCTCAGTCCATAGCCACCTGGCTCCAAGAGAAACATCACAGAGGAGGAAAGCTGCTCCGCTCATGGCAGCCAGGATGCAGGAAGGGGCCAGGAACAGAACAAGCCTCGAGACAGTGCTCCCAGCAACCTACACCCTCCAGCCAGGCCCTACCTGCCTATTATTTTTACAACCTCCCAGTAAATCTATTAAAGTAATTAATCTATCAGGGAAATTAATCCACTTATGATGCCACAGCCCCCATGATCAGTCATTGTCTAAAAGCCCAAACTCTGAAGCTTGCTTCCTTGGGGACCAGGCTTTGAACACATGAGCTTTGGGGGGACGTTCCAGGCCCAAATACAACACAGGTCACAGAGTGTTTCCCCTGGGTTTTCTTACAGCAGTTTCAAAGTTTTAGGTTTTATATCTAGGTCTTTGATCCATTTGTGGTTGGGTAAGAGACAAGGATCTGGCTTCAGTTCCAGATTTTGCATGAGTGAAAAACCAGTTTTACCCACACTTACTCCTATACTACTATGTCCTAAATTTTATTCATTTCATTTTTAAGCTATTAATTTTCTCAAGATTTTTAGTTTGGCAACAAAAAGATCTAAAACTTTATCTTCAAAGATTATTCCATCATTGAAACTATTCTCGGACTTCCGGGAAGATGGCGACCGAGAAAAGCGGGGCTTAAGAGCCCAGCTAACAACCAGTCTCCATTACCACAAAACCAGCGCCTTTCATAGCCAGAAAACACCATCACCAGAAAAACAAAAAAACCACCAGGCTCCAGAGAGAAAGCGGACTGAGAACAGAGCTCAGGGCCACAGAGGAGACACACGCGCCCGAGGACACGGCAGCAGCGCCATACTGCCGGCGGCAGTGGCGAACTCAACGGACGGCTACAGCAAGCTGAGGTGAGCCGCTGCGGAACAGCCAGGCGGGATCTTTCGGCGCAGAGAGCATTTAAAGCTCCCAGTGACCGAGTTCAGCATGTGCTGCAGGGATTCAGAGTGGAAATCAAAACCAGAGAAGGAAAAATACGCCAGCCTCACGGCCGAGGGCATGGCAGAGGCGCCATATTGTTACTGGCGGCGGCAGCAGCAGTGAATTCAATGAGTCCAGTACAGCTACATCTGCATACTCAAGAACAGTGAGTCAAATTGCGGGCCACAGAGGAGAAATCCCAGTACTGTACCTCCTGGGACTTGACCCAGTGAGGGAGTGGTGGTGGCAGAGATATCACACCATAGGAGAACGTGCAACCTGGCACCCCCCATAGTTTAAAGCAGCCTCTATCGACTCTCTGGGTCAGAGACTCTGTGATACAACCCAGTAAAGGAGTAGTGGGGTCTGAGATACTACTGACTCGAGATCCAGAGCACCTTAAGTGAAGTCATAGTGACCCAAGGGAAGAACCCAGAGAAGGCACAAACCTCCGAAATCATGGGAAAGAGGAATAACACTGGAGTAATGAATATGCACAACCCCACAACATCAGAACCCGATAAAACAGAAAATCAGAGATTTCTAGAAGATCAAATCAGGAAAATAACTGTAGAAATAATAGAGGTGCTTCGAAAAGAACTCAGAGAGAGCCAAAAAGAGATAAAGGATGCAATTAATGAAGTAAAGGCCTCAATTCAAGGCACAAACAACCGATTAGACCACATGGAGAACAGAATCTCACTCTTAGAAGATGAGCAATCCAAAAATGAACGCATAGTTTCTAATCTAGAAAAAAATATCCGACAGCAGGAATCTGACATTGAAGAAATATGGGCCCTTCTTAAGAGAGCTAACCTAAGAATAATTGGAATAGAGGAGGGAAAAGAAAGTGAAACCAAAGGGATCAACAATCTCTTCAAGGAAGTAATAGCAGAAAATTTTCCAAACATAGAGAAAGAGGTTGATACACAGGTCCAGGAAACTTATAGAACTCCCTTTAGACAGGATCGGAGAAGAGGATCCCCACGCCACATAATTGTCAAAATGACCAATGTGGAAGCCAAGCAGAGAATCTTAAAGGCAACAAAAACAAAGGGCCAAGTGACATTTAGAGGCAAACCAATTAGAATCACTCCAGACTTCCCAAACCAAGTCATGAGAGCCAGAAGGGCTTGGAGGAACATATTCCAAACTCTGAAAGAAAACAACTTCCAGCCAAAAATTTCCTATCCAGCAAAACTTTCTATCAAATTAGATGGAGAAATAAGAAGCTTCCATGACAAACAGAAACTGAAGGAATTTATGTCTTCAAAACCAGCGCTAGAGAAAATACTCAAAGAGATTAACTACAAAGAAGAAATAGGTAACACTCACCAGAACCAGAGAAACAAGATTTTCCATCCAACAGACAACTAAGATTGGTTATCTGTGGAGATTCATTATTTATGTTAGTCTTTTACCTATCTCTAAATTGTATTGTTTGCCTTTATTGTTGTTAATTTTTAGGATTTCTAGTTGGAATATTAATATACCTTCAGATATAGCATTTGGAAATATTTTATCCAATTCTGATAGTAACTTTTAACTCTGTTTACATTGTCTTTGGATATACAATATTTTTTTTTATTTTTTAGGGAGTTTGTATATTCTTCTGTTGCCTGTGCCATTGAAATCATATCCAAGAAATCACTGCCAATTTCAATGTTGTGAGGTTTTATGACCCAGATTTTCTTCTAAAAGTTTATAGTCTTAAGATTTATATTTAGGTCTTTTATCTAGTTTGAGTTAATACTTGTATGTGGGATTAGGTAAGGGTCCAATTTTATTCTTTTCCATATAATTATTATTTTTCAACAATATTTAGTTAAAAGATTATTATTTCCACCACCAAATGTTCGTGGAAACCTTGTCAAAAATAACTTGACAATATATGAAAGAATTTAGCTCTAGGCTTTTATTTAACTCCAATGGTTTATATATTTGCCTTTAGAACAGTACTACACTGTTTCAATTATTGTAGCTTTAAATGGTTTGAAATCAGAAAATATATATCTTCTAGCTTTGTTCTTTTTCGAGATCGTTTTGGGTATCTAGAGTCCATATTTCATATTAGGATAGATTTTTTTCTGAATAATAAATATATAAATATATGATAGTTTCACCTAAAAAAAAAAGAAAAAAAATTCTCTGGTAAGAAAGAAAGGAAAAAGAAATATTGAAATGTTATCTTTAAGTCATCAAAAGCTTGGTATCAGACAAATGAAACTGTTATGTGAGATTATCATTGTTAATTTTGGATAAATTGCTATAATACTAGATGTCAATCACTAAACCAAGCATGGGAAGGAGGGATGGGGAGAGAATGGGGTGGGGATCGGGTGGGGGCTGACTGGGTGATGTGTGCATGTATGTCTACAAAAGTTTGTATCCCACTATGAAGTATGAATACAGTGCACCAATAAAAAATTAAAAAAAAAAAAAACTATTCTCAACCATGGGCATGAAGAAACAAGAGGCCTTAAGATAATAACCTGGGCCTGAAGGATAACACCAGAAACTCCACAAAGACTGCCTTTTCTAAATCACAGAAAATCAAATTAAGCTTTGTAAATTTCAAACATCAGTGTTAACCTACCAGCCATAGTGTGTGCTAGCACAATGGCATATCTTAGGACACAGTAAGTAGCAAAGAGCTTAAGAACACTCCTTACACTGAATTGCTGCACACGCCCAGGACTATGTAAAATACAAGAGTGGTTTTAGAAATGCACATTTAAGAGGGATGCCTTAGTCAAACAAAGTCAGTCGGGCAAAGTGGACAGCTGAAGAATGTAGACGCTCATTAAAGATGAACGAAGCCAGCTGCCAGGCGGCACAGGACCATAAAGTATTATACACCATCCTGTGTTGAACCGCAGAGGCTCTCCAGCGCCTAGCCCAGCACACTGCCTGCTCCTGTCTCAGATGCACAGCCAGGGCCCAGGAGGGAGAGAGCCGGGCAGGACAAGCTCACTTCTCTCAGAGCTGCCTTTGAGGGCTCAACAGAGGGTGGAGCCCTCTCCTTTGTCCAGCTTTGGGACAGCACACTTGAGTGTTTTTCCCCTTCTTAGCTGGAGCTTTAGGACTTCACACTCTGTGACCGATGCTGTATTTGGGTCTGGAATGTCCCCCCAAAGCTCATGTGTTCGTGGGAGAGAAATGTGTGCAGGGGAGAGAAAACTACCTTCACTCTGTCCTGCTAGGGCCTTTGGCTGCTCTATGAATTAAAGTGACAAAGGCTAGGTTAACAGGAGAAAAACTCTGGTCATTACCTGCGCTCACAAGTCCCCCAAGACTACAGGACTCAAGGAAGCATCCGGATAATTGGCATCCTGAGCCACAGAAAGAAACAGGGCTCGAGGGGGCAAGCTAGAGGAGGTGAGAGGAGGTAGTACTCAGCTCACAAAGGTTCCCTTGTTATGCAGACACAGTCTCTCATGAAATGAAAGTTGTCTCATTGGCTTTTGTGAGGGTTTTTCGGTGGTACTGGGGGTAGAAACCTGAGGCCTTCTACCTCTGGGCTATACTCCCAGACCTATTTTATACTTTATTTGGAAACAGGGTCTCACTAAGTTGCCGAGAGCCTCACTAAGTAGCTGAGGCTAGCTTTGAACCTGTGTGATACTCCTGTCTCCGCCTCCCAAGCACTGAGATTACAAGTGTGCGCCACCATGCCTGGCTCATTGGCTCTTTTTCAGTACCTCCACAAATGAAGATTTCCTCTGTAGATGTCTGGGTCTACAATTTCTCAGAATAACCCGCCTTGAGAATAATCAATAGGCTAAAGAATATCTCAGGGGTGGCCCATTCTGGTCAGTAACAGCCATGTTTCAGAAGTATCTGTCTCGAACCTCAGCATGCGAGTGCAATGCCCTGCCTTCCACCTTGTATCAAATAGTTGTTGTTTTTATTGGTACTGGAGATTAAAGCAAGTGGCATTCTACCTCCAAACTATACCACTTAGCCCTTTTTTTTTTTTTTTAATAGTGTCTAAGTTGTTGAGGCTGTCTGAAAACCCGAAATCTTCCTGTCTCAGCCTGTCAAGTACTGGTATTGCAGGCATAGAAGTAGGCATAGGTCATCATGTCAGGCTCAAAATATTTATCATATTGAGCCGGGCGTGGTGGCGCACGCTTGTAATCCCAGCATTTGGGAGGCTGAGATCGGAGGATTGCCGTTCTCAGACAGCCTCAGCTACTTAGTGAGGCCCTCTGCAACTCAGTGAGACCCTGTTTCAAAATAAATAAGCTAGGCGTGGTAGCGCACGCTTGTAATCCCCACGCTTGGGAGGCGGAGACAGGAGGATCACGCAGGTTCGAAGCCAGCCTCGCTGGTTTAAGAGACCCGGTTTCCAAATAAAAATATATAAAATAAGTCTGGGGTGTAGCCCAGAGGTAGAAGGGTTTCCAGGAACCCCAGTACTACCTAAAAATAAAAAATAAAATAAAAATAAAGAATAAAACATTGGGCAGGGGGTGTAGCTCGGAGGTCAAATGCCTCTGCGTTCCATCCCCAGACCCGCAAAAAAGCAGACACTATGGGTGCCCAACCAGATCCCCCTTGGGTCCTCTTCCTTGGCACTACTGACAACTGATAACTACAAGCTGCCCAGAGACCTCCCTGGGCTCCTGGAGCTGCCTCTCCATTCAGAGTGGGAACATCTGGGCATCTGTGTCCCTTGGTGGCTGACAGGTGCAGTGACCTGGGTCTCTTCTCCAGGAGACACTCTGAGCTGCAGCTCACACCCACGGCCCTCCCGCAGATCAGGCTGGAGCTGGGTCTTCACCCAAAACCAGAGCAGGTTCAGCCTCTTTCTACCCCTTCCGGACCCCACTGCCTTCTCCCAGGACACTTCCCTCCAAAGTCACTGGCCCTCAGCCCCTGGCCTGGGTCGGCTTTGAGCACACAGTCCCAAAGCGGAGAACTTTGAAGGACATATCCATGGGTACACCCAGAATTACCATGGCCGCCTGGCTGCCGGAGCTGCCCCAGGGACTGGACACCAGGGCTCCTGAGGAATTTCCTGGCATTTCCTGGCCCTGGCTGACATTTTCTTCAATGGTTAGAATTTAGGAAATAAAATCATACACTGACTTAATTTAATGAGGCTCAGAGCTGTCTCAGGTATAGTCAACACTGACACCTGGAAAATACACACACACACACATGCACACACGTGCACACACATGCACGCACACACATACACATATACACACAAACACACACATCTCAATTATGCACAAACAAGAAGGACCCTGACTGAAAGGGGGCAGATCTCTCTGCACACAGCAGCTAAGGCAGCAGCTACTGATAGAAAGAAAATCTGGACGGCTCTTCTTTTTGAAAAATGCCCCTCTCAAAACCAAACCTGAGTCTGAAAATCCACCATTCTGGATCCATTCCTTTGGGTTGAAAGCATGGCATACCTAGACCTCTTCTTTTAAGAGTAAATAAACCAAACACCTAGCTATTACCAGATATCAGTATCTTTATGGGAATTGATTTTATCAGAAGGCCAGTAAAAGTTCTCATAAAAATTGAGACTGCCAGTGAAGACATGTTTAGAAGGAGCTGTCCTGGGGATGGGTACTCAGGGGCAAGGGTGAGCCTTAGCAAGAAGGGGGGGAGGACGAGGAGAAGGTGAGGAGGAGGAGGAGGAGGAGGAGGAGGAAGAGGAGGAGGAGGAGGAGGACGAGGAGAACAACAAGGAAAAGGATGAGGAGGAGGTGAGGAAGAGGACGAGGAGGAGGAGGTGAGGAGGAGGCGACGAGGAGGAGGAGGAGGATGACCCAGTAGGCCGGAGTCACTGTTATTCCTAGTTGACATTAAGAGGCACGCAGGGTAACAACTAAAGGTGCTGGAAGCAAGATTCAAACTCAGGCTCCCTGGCCCCAAAGCAGCCGTGGCACCTCTCCTAAGTCTTCCCCCATGTTCTACAGATGTGGAAACTAAGAGTGAGCACAGGGCATGGGTTATGTCCATCGGGAGGCTAGTGACAGTGGAGATGGGCCAGAACCAGGGGCACAGACCCCACCTGGGCTCCACAGCAATCCCTCTGCCAGAGGGCATGATGTCAGAGGCCTTCAGGAACAACCTAGCTCCTGAGCACGGCCCCCAAGCCTTCAGGCCCAGCCCCCACCAGCACCTACAGTGCCTGGAAATGCCCCTGCCAAGGCCACTCTGTCAAACCACTATGTCCCACAAGTGCCACGCACCCACTTTCCCTCCCATCCACAAGTTGTCCCAATAGACAGGATTTCCAGGGAGTGTCCTTTCCAGGCTGATCTGATTAACCCCTCATCAGCCTTCAGTGTCTCTAAGTTTTTCATGAAAATACGCAATATACATACAATGGAATATTACTCTGTCCTAAAAAGGAAGTCCTGCCACATGCAACAACATGGGCGAACCTGGAGGACTTTACACCAGGTAAAAAAGAAAAAGCCAGTCACAAAAAGCAAATAGCTCACGATTCCACTGACACAGAGTGCCTGTAGGAGTGAAGCTCGCGGGAGCAGGCAGTGCTGTAGTGGCTTTCAGGGGCCGGGCAGCACAGGAGCTATGTCTGTGATGGAACGTCTCAGTTCTATAAATCCTAGACCTCTGCTATACAGGCTAGTTCTTATAGCTAACCACGTGGCATTGGGCATTTAACAGGGTGAGGGGTTTTACAGTTAAAGTGGATGAGCCCAGCAAATGGGCACGAGGAACCTTTGAGAGGTGTTGGGTGTGTGCTGCCTTGGTTGTGAAAATGGAAATACAGTGTTTACACTTGTCCAATAGCAGTGAACTGATCGTACGGGGGGAGGGAAGGGCCAGTGGTGGGATACATGCTGAGCACGCTCAAAGTCCTGGCTTCATCCCCAGAACTAGCACCAAAAAGAAATAAAGGAAAAGGAAAGAAATGGAGAGGGAAGAAAAGAAGAAACCAAAGAATCACTGAAAACTGAATGATTTAATACACACTTTAGCCCCCGGGCTGCACTGTGCTTTCTGAGCACAGAGCTTGCGATTCCACTCAACCAGCACACCGTCTTTCCCATGGCTTACCTGGTCCTCAGCTCTCCAGAGTAGAGGACCAGCCACTCTTGAGCTCCCCATCTGCATCTCATCAGGTGGTACCCAAACCCATCATCACATCCACCCAGGAACAAGAGCTCACTGTCTCTCTAAGGCAGCGCATTCGTCGTAATGTACTGGGGACCACGCGAGTAAAGTACTGCAAACAAGAGAAACACATCCTGCGTGCAACCATAAATCTGCTTCCAACACTTCGGTTACACTGGGGTCTACTCAGATCCTCACTTTCTGCGAGGACCTAAGCTCTGCAGGGTCCTTGCCAGCCCGCCGGAGTCCTTTGATGAAGTCATTCCTCCTCCCCCCACTTCCCCCATTGCTCTTCTCGGCACGTCAGCAACTCCCAAGCACCAGGCTCTGGGGCTGTGGATGCTGCCCGGGGCTCTGCTGGCACCGACAGCCCAGCATTTCCTTGCTGAGCTTATGGTCACCCGGCTCCTTGGCTGCTAAGCTGTGTCCTTCCCATTGTACATGTGGCAGCTGGGTTTAGGAGCCTTAAATACGTCACGGGCAAATTTCACTGTTGGTGTGATTGCAGCAGAGACCACCAGCTGATGGTCGGAATCCGCTTCCTCATTTTTCCAGGAACGCAACTAGACTACCCTTCCCAGCCTCCCTCCCAGGTCGGGGTGACCCCAGGACTCCATCTGAACTGGCCCCATGTTGTGTCCATGTCTGTACACACAATTTTTTTACCCCAATATGATGTATGAATATAATGCACCAATAAAAAATTTAAAATTTTTAAATATAAATAAATAAATAATAAATAAATAAACTGGCCCCATGCAAATAAAAGTTGAGGTATTCAAAAAGCAGGTATAACCTCAGATTAACCAACCAGTTCATGAGAACTGTTTCTTTTTATAGAAGAATCTGGCTGGTAATCGAAGGCAGAATGAATTAGAGGATCACTGCTTTACAAACCCCTAATGAAATAATGACTACACAGGGACCATCAATAGTCAGGACACATACTACCTGTGACATATGCTTGTCCCCAAGATGCAACCTGAATGTGGACAAGACCAGGCATACAGTGTCACATTTAGAGGAGGAGAGGAATATGCCTACGCAGACAGTGGAGATGCAGCCAGCAAAATCCAAACTCCAGAACAAATGATCTAATAGCAAACAAAGTCACAAAGGGCGAGAGTAGTTTGATAGAAGGGGGGCCTGGAGAACAAGAGACTAATCCTTCCATGTGCTCATGAGCCAACTGCAATGTGCACAGACTTGTTTAGATCATAATTCAAATAGACTATGGAGAGGGAGAGAGGAAGGGAGAGAGAATGTGAATCAGGGAGGTCTGAAGCATCAATAAGATATTGATGATATTAAGAAACTAGTATCAGTATTTTGAGAGTGATGCTGGTGTCGTAGATATACTTTGGCTTTTTTTTTTTTTTTGGTTTTTTTTTTTTTTTTTTTTTTTGGTAGTACTGGGGTTCCTGGAAGCCCTTCTACCTCCGGGCTACACTCCCAGACCTATTTTATATTTTTGAAACAGGGTCTCTTACGCCAGCGCGGCTGGCTTCGAACCTGCGCGATCCTCCTGTCTCCGCCTCCCAAGCGCGGGGATTACAAGCGTGCGCCACCACGCCCGGCGATATACTTTTTTTAAATGCAGTCCTCTTTTAGAGATACAGAGTTACATATAAAATAATATGCTGGATGGGACTGACTTCAAAATAATCTAGTGGGGTGGGGAGAGTAAGTGGATGGTAGATATCAATAAAACAAGAATGGCCCTGAATTCGTCGTTGCTGAAGCTAAATGATAAATATTTAGGATGAACTGAGTCTCTCTTTTTTATGTATATTTCAAATATTCTGCAGTGAAAAAATTTTAAAAAGCCAATTGTGGTTCTTCCACACTCTCTTTCTTTCTGACTTTACATCTACAGGTGAGTCCTTGGAGATAAGAAAGCCACAGGACAGAGAGATCTTAGGTCCTCACAGAAATCACTGGCCAGCCACAAACATCCCCCTCCAACAGTTACGTGGACAATGAATGCGCTTTTATTGTATAGAAGCCATTACAACATTTTGGGTCTACTTGTTTCCAATGGCTAAAGTATACATATATCAATAAATACTTTGATCTTGGCCCACAACTTAATCTATGTGATCTTTCTTAAAATTATTCTTTTGGCCAAATTATTTTCTCTCCTCTGCTATTTGAGCATTCTACCATTTGAGCTTTGGAAGGAAAATGCCAAGCACAGTATTTTAAATGCTGTGCAATGTTCTGTAACCACCATCAAAAATCTTCCACAGGGAGACCAAGTCAATTAATCAATATCCTTTGTGCAGTGATTCTGTTATAAATCCATCTCATTGTACTAACACTTGCTTACAATACCCTGTTCCGTATAGAGATTACGTCCATGTCCTATGCTTGTTAAACTCTAAGTAGGTAATTGACAGTTGAGTCTAATAACACTGTTAGAGGGGGAAAAGGGTCAAATTTGTCTTATTCTTAGTAAACTCATGCTAACTCTACTGATCACTTTCAGAAGTTCTAAGCGGTCATAAGTAGTTCCCTTGATAATTTATTCTAGAATCTTGACTGGTTCTGTTGTCAAGCTCACCATTCTATAATTTGTGGAGGGAAAGAAATTCATCCTTCCCTTTTTAAGAATCAAAACAGTTTTTGTAGTGCTCCAAACTTCCGACACCACTCTCATCCTCCCCAAGTCCTCAAAACATGCAGAGGGATTGGGTAACCTCAGTAGGAGCTCCCCTAGGAAATAATGCTCCCAAGGTGCTTGCGATCATCACACTTGGGTTACAAGAGCCACTCAGGCTCTCAGCTTTGATTTGCTTTTTATCAGTTTGTATTTATCAGTTCGACCACTTGTCTTAAGACTCTCTTCTGGAGAGGAAGGAGAAGCAAAACAAGAAGAGCCATCTCTCTCTGTGTTGATTATGCTGAAAAGTCTCTGATGTGTCTCTCAATAAATGCAGTATTCAAGGGACTCTGACAAGTATCTAACAGGGTCCATATCAAAGTCTGGTCGCTGCACCATCTCCCTAAATTGTGTGATGTGACTAATTTCCTTACTGGGTACATAGCTTTCAATCTCAGGAATACACAATTATTGGATTTTGCTAGATTTAAAATAGTAAGAAATGAAAATTCAACTTGAACAATTTACAAAAAGCTTAAGTTTGTTATTTTACACAATAAACATTTTCCAAAGTACTAAAATATTCACCTCCTTTGCCCAAGGTTTCCACTACCACCCTCCACCACACACTTGGAGATAACAGATGGAGATAACAGGTGAGGGTGCCCCTTTCTGCACTTGAAAGACAACCTCCAGCCAGCCAGATGAAGGACCTGTCAGACATCCACTTCCAGCTGAGCCCTTATCAGGACGCCAGGTGGTTAATCCCGAGGCAAGTACACATTCTCACAGCTGCGACCCAATAAGCCTGACCACACACAACTTAGAGGAAGGTATATTTATTTACTCACAGTTTTTGGAGATTACAGAGTTCAATCCATGTCAGGCTGGGTGTGCAGAGCTCAGAGCTCAGGGCATGGCGGCGAGAAGCAGAGAGAGGGAGTGAGCAAGGCTCTGCTCTCACAGCCCGGAGCCGGGAGCCGGGAGCGAGAGAGCAAACAGGCCACACACCCACAGACGCACCTTCTCTAGTCACACCCCACCTGCCTAGCCTACCACCCCGCAAGCTCACTACAATGGATTTATTCACCAATGAGTTTACAACCCTCATGGCTTAACTACATCATCTCTGAAATCAATCCACGAGCTTCAGGGGACATTCTCTATTTAACCATAATTCTAATGTACTTCTAAAACACCTAGGGAATTTGAACTCATTTATTCAATCTGGCCCTGCAAAATCATCTCCTGAGAACAAAACCTCAGGGTTTTGTTTTCCTTGGGGTTATTTGGTTGGTTGGTTGGTTGGTGGGTGGGTTTTTCCTAGTACTAGAGTTTGAACCCAGGGTTTCTTTACCACTGAACTATAGTCTTTCTTATGTTGTTTTTTTTTTTTTTTTTGAGATAGGGTCTTGCTAATTTGCTAAGGCTACCCTCAAACTGCCTTGCCTCCATTCTTTTATTCTTATTTGCATGGTACTAGATGGCTTTTCCCAGCAGACTTGAAAAAGTTATATTTTACTTGTATTTAACATTAACCCCAGGTTCATTCTTAAAAGTCTTCTTTCCTTTAAATAAGAGCTAGTGCCCTTTCTGTAGGCATGATTTCTACCATTCCAAAAGAAAATGGTATTGTTCTCTGTGAGTTTATAGAAAGAGAAATTTCAGATAACTGAATAAAACCTAAGACTGTAGCAGAGAAAAAAACTTTACCCTTGTAGGTTCTGTAGCTGCACCTGAAAATTAAACTTAAATAAGACAGAGTTACAAGAAAGAAGCATTCGAATTTTATATCAAGCCGGGCTTGGTGGTGTGTACCTGTAATCCCAGTACTTGGAAACAGGATTGCAGATTCAAGACCAGCTTCGGCAACTTAGAAAGACCCTGTTTCAAAATAAAGAGGGCTGGGAGCATAACTTGGAGGTAGAATAACCCTTCAGTTCAATCCCCAGTACCAATTTTTTTCTTTCATATTTTTACATGTACACAAAAGACTTCAAGGGAAAAATGAGGACCACAAGAAGTGGTTATAACAGAGAACTCGTATAACTCTTTAACAGAAGAATAATAAATGTTCAGGGATATGACAAGAAGGAAAGGAGGTTACGCATCTATGGATGGCAAATAGTGAAAATAAATGGCAAATAGTGGAAAATAAATCTATGGATGGTAGATAGTGAAATAGTGGTAAATAGTAGATCTATGGATGGTAGATAGTGGAAAAGTGACCAGAAAACACCTGGGTGGGCTGATGGGGCAATAGTGCATCTTGGAAGAACAGCCCACACCCAGCAGCAGTCCACTTGTGGATAATGATGATTCTGGTCCATCCCAAGCTGTCAGTGACACCCTCGCTTCTAACCTAGATCTGTGAGGCTCTGTTCTCCTTCCTCAGGTTCCTCTTGGTTCCTCGGAGATTTTGGTTCTACTGGGCTCTCAAGGTTGTTCATTATAGGATTCTGTACCTATGACCTGAGATACAACGGGACAGCTTTGAGGAACAGGGTAGTTGCCATTTTATGGCCAAGTTTCAGTAGGTTTGTTTGTACAAGTTCATTTCAGCATCACTCCCCATCTCTGGGGATAAGAAAGTTTGAAATGTGACTGGGCTATTTCCCAGCTGGTAGACAACTTGGCTTAAACCTCTTTGGCTCTGTTCCCCAATCTGTAAATTTGCCCAAAACTAGCACTTATCACCTAGAGCTGCTGTGAGGACTAAATCATATAACCCACAGTGTACACAGCACAGAAGAGCTTACGAATGTGACGGCCACTGCAGGTTCAGGGGCATGTGTAGCCTGCTCACCTGCTCACAGGAAATACAAACCCACACTTCTTGGAACTATCTGCTTTGGTCTTACGTTATGTCAGGGCTCAGAAAATTAACTCCCAAAGTGTGGCACCATGACACGCAAAGCTGAAGAAACAGGCTCAGAATCAAGTTCTCCTGGAGCTTCACTTGTTCCTTCCCCAGCCCAGGGAGGGGCTATCTCCAAAGTTCCGGAGATCTGCAGAGGAACCATCTTCCAAGAGGAATGTGATTGTTTTCTCTGGGAGCAGTGGTCCACACCTATAATCCCTGTACTTGGCTAAGATAGGAGGATTGCAGGTTCAAAGCCAGTCTCAGAAACATAGCAAGACCCTCAGAAACTTAGCAAGACCCTTTATCAAAATCAAAAATAAAATAGAAACAGGGGTGTGGCTCAGAGGTAGACTGCCCTTGGTCTCAATCCCCAATACCAAAAACAAATGCGAGTGTCTTACATTCCCTCCCTAGGAATCTCACCAAATTACCAGGAAAGGTTAACCAGAGAGGAGCAGAGACTAAAAATCATCACCACATCCAGACAGACTTTTCATCTATTCTTCTGAGGGGAGCTCAGGAATCATGTGGGAGACTTTCAGCATACTAAAGCACCATTTATTAGCGGGGAAGGCCAGCTCCTCGTCTTCCTTGACCACCTCCTCCATTCCCTCTCTGTGAAGAAGGTTTGCAAGGATCTGAGCCTCACTGGGCAGGGGGTCTTCTCTCCCCACCACTGCCCCCATGCTAATGTGCTTTAATAAGTTTGTATGCCTTTTCTCCATCCATTAATTCATCTACTGTCAGTTCGTTTCCACAAATCTCCATATGTCAAAGGAGAAGCTTTCTCTCTGCCCCACAGTTACTCTTCATGACTCACCAGATTTTCCCCTCTCCTTGTTTTCTGCATGGAGCTGAACATAACTCTCATTACAAGTGGCCAAGACCTGTGGCAAACAAATAGAACTTAAAGAGAAACGCAGCAGATTCATCGAGCACTTTGCAAGCCCTGTGGCTGTCATTCTCACTTTCATAAATTCCTGCAAAGTGGAGACTCACAACTTTATAATCAAAATGTAATTACCGACGTGCACACAATGAGCGTTTGGTAATTAAGAGAATGAATGCAAACCAAAAAGTGTGTCTGTAGTCACCCAGGTACCCGGGAAACTGATTCCTCATTCTTATTCATTAAAGCCAAACTCTTCAAAGTCTTACCTAAGAGCCATCCAGCAAAGATTTCTCAGAGCTTGGGTTGCATGGCCCCTCTTCCTCTCCTGTTCATCTATTTCTACTTTTCTATTCCCTGGCCGATGTTTGTGTCTATCTCTTTTGAAAGATGCCCACTGTAGAAAAATAGAGAATTACTTTTTAACCAGAACGATCCAGCAAAAATACTGGAGTGTGAGCTCTGTCTCCATCAGATTTTGTAAATTGGGTAGTTATTTCCACCTCTCCCACAGCGGGATGTGGCCTGAGGGCTTATGCCAGGCGCTGTCCCTACCAGCCGAATCACCACCCTCACCTGGCAATCACATAAAGATTCCATTTTGCAGGCGCTCCAGGCTTACCCAATAATTTAAAAGTTGCTTTCCTACCAAAAGTAACATCCTCTCCAGACGTGCCCTGAGGAAGAAAGTCAGAGGCCTCTACAGTTTATACTTACAAATATTAGAAAAGCTCAAGTGAGAAAATAAATAAGAAAGGAAAGAAAAGGCTCCAGTAAGTGTCCAAATCCCAGAGATCCGCAGAGGCAGCTAAACAATCCCGCTGCTTCAGTAAGAGTCTGATAGGTCACAAACCCCAGGGTGTCATGTTGTTCCATCTAGCTTCTTAAATAGCATATTTTAACTTTATAACATACGGAATGAGCAGCAACAAAAAAAGATTTTAAACTCAGCAGCAAACAGTGAAGGAAAATTACTTTAGAAGCAAAAAATAAGGTCATAGAATGCCATGGCTCCCCTGAGAATTCAGAGTTGAACTGTGACCTTACCACCTGAAGGATCAGGAGCCAATATCTGAATATTATCTTAGAGAGAGAAAGAGAGAGAGACTGTCTTCCAGGATCAGGAAGGAGGAGGGCGAATGGAATCTAGGATTCACTTATCTGCCATGAACCTAATACTCTTTTTTGGGTGTGTGGGTCTGGAGATGGAACCCAGGGGCATTCTACTGGTGAGCTATACCCTCTCCCCTATTTTTTATTCTTTGTTTTTAAACAGGGTCTCACTAAGTAGCAGAGGGTCTCACTAATTAGCTGAAGCTGTCTGTGAACCGCTATCCTCCTGTCTCAGCCTCCCGAATGCTGGAATTACACATGTGCACCACCACACCCAGCGAACCTAATACTCTTAAGGATCAAAGAGATCAAAATAGGAAAGGATGTTTATTAATTTAACAAATATCCACCAAGCCCCGAGTTAGGATAAGCCAGGCACCACTCTCACACAGTGGCAAATAGGAGATACATCCCTTGGATTCATGGAGCTTATAATCTATTAGAAAAGTACTTGTCATTTCACTTTTAAAAAGTGGGACTCCACAGCTTGAAGAGTGGCTCACTGGTAGAGCACTTGTCTAGCATGGTGAGGCCCTGGGTTCCATTCACAGACTCTCTGCTCAAAATCTAACTTCCGGCTCCCACATGATGATGACCAGGGGTTTGTGGCCCCATACTTAAAAAGGATCACCTGAGCAGTCTGAAACACACACAATTATGTGGCAGAAAGAAAGAGCAGTGTGTACCAGTTACTTCCCATGGGCAGGAGCAGCGTGGTCCACACACTTGAGCTCTCTGGTCCTAGGGCTGGTGCCTACGCATGTTAGAAATGAATGCCAAAGGGGCTGATGGTGGTTACACATCCAGCTCCATCCCTGCCCTCGACTCTGTGCCCAGTAAGCAGCATCCTTGTCAATGGCTTGGCTTCTCAGAGCAGAGACCATTGGTTGCCGTGTGTGTGTGTGATTGTGAGGTTGTTACACCCCACCTCTATTTTATTTTTATTTTGAAACAAGGTCTTACTAGGCTGGTGAGAGTCTCACTACTTGCTGAGGCTCTTCTCCAACCTATAATCCTCTTGTCTCTGCCTCCCAAATACTGGGGTTATAGGCATGTGCTACCACACCTGGCTGATTACCTTCTTAATCATTATTTTCCCCTTCTTGTCAAAGAAGAAAAGCTTTGCTTCTGTGCTATATCTGGAGCCAATGAATTAAACTAACAACAGAGAGACCCAAAAAGGAGAACAGGCACACAATTTCTATTAATATTTACATGCATGGGAGTTCACAGAAAAGAAGAAGAACTCAAAGAAGCGGTGAGACTGGGGACTTGCATACCATTTAACAAAGGAGAGAGGGTTGAGTTTTGAGAGATGATTAATTGTGGGGAAGAAACTAGAAAATACATAGGGGAGCTAGTGAAGGTATGGACTATTTCAGTAGGATCTGTGTATCTTGGTATCAACTATTCCAATGAGAAGGGTTGAATAATTCTTCTTTTCCTAGTTCAGAGGAGGTATCTTCTCAATAGGGAAATTTGTGCCCTGGTTTTAGGCAGATAATGGAAAGGCAGAAAACTCTCCCTGACTCTACTAATCCTCAACTGCCTTTAGCTCCCCCAAAATGGCATATTTGAGAATAGTATATTCTAATCCCCTTCATTTCTTAATAAATGAACATCTATCTGGATATATGTCCAACTTGAACAAAGACTACAGTTCCCAGAAGCCCTCATAACGTAGCAAGTGTCATGGGCAACCTCCATCTCGGGCTAGAGGAAATAGGTCTGCCCTTTTCTCCCTTCCCCCAGCTAGAAAGTGGGCATGGAAGGGGGTATTCTTAGACTACCTGAATGAAGCCACACCCTGGAAAAAAAATGAAAGAATAAATAAAAGGAGGCAGAGCCTTTCAGGTCTTCTCTGGGCTCAGACTTCTACAAAAGAGAAATTAGACTTCTGTTGCACTAAGACACTATGTAAAATTCCCAAAAGGCATCACAGTCTGAAGACATACGTGTTCCTCTCTCTAGTTGTCCTATTTTATATGACAAATGAATAAAAAACAGAAAATAATAGTGCCTTCCCCAGCCAGCCTGCCAGCCAGGGCTCACAGCCATTTTCCCAGAGCACTGCCTCCTGAAAAACCTCTTGGGGGCCAGCCTTCCAGCCTTTCAACAAAGATGGTTCTCTTGACATAGAGTATGTGAACCGTCCTCATAACACAAATATTAGTGGCCAAGCCAGGATTTCCTCAAGGGTCCAAATGACCAGAGCCGTTACCTCATCGCGAGCACAGACCTGAGGGTCATCTGCTCTCTTCCTCCTTTTTCTTTCTTTCCTTCTTTTCTTTTTATTCTATTATTGGTGCAATGTAATTATACATCATTGTGAAATTCAAAGCGGTACAAACGTACATGTACACATCCCTTGGCGTATTTCTCTCCATGTACCTGCCCCATCCTCCTTCCTGCCTCCCTGTACACACTAGTGAGATCGGTAGTGGGTTTTTTTATTTTTTCTTTTTTTAATATTGACAATTAGTATTGGCCAGAATATTCACAGGAAGTATAGTATTCTTACTAATTCATGGGGAAAAGAAAAACTGTGGAAAAATAAATTGAACAAATTCAATTGAAAATGTGGTAGAATAATAAGAGTTACTAAAATGAAAGGCCAAGAATTATTCCTCTCCCAGTACATGCAAAAGAACTACATATAAGTGGCCTGCAGAGGCCCTGCGTCCAGGCAACCACCTGTAGATAAGATGTCCACAGGGCTCACCTCTAGCCCTGTGCAAAGTCACTCAAGAGCTTCCCCCTCTTGCCCTCCCTCACTCACCTTCCTCAAGTGACTCTGCAATCACTAACTGTCACGTTTCAGCTTCTGTAAGCCCGCCCACCTGCTTCCACCCTTCATCTTGAATCTATAAAATGAGAGTTCATGCAAAGCTCGGGCCAGAATTTTTCAGAAGTTATCCTAACTTCAGCCCATTGGTGTAATAAACTTTTTCTTTTTCACCCTAATTGGAGTTGGGTCAATTATTCCAGAGGCTTTCTGCAACGAAGGGTTTGAGAAGCGGGCAGCACTCGAGCCCAGAGGAGGTTCTGGGGCAGCTCCTCCAGTGCAAGCAGAGAGTTTTTGTAATCTGAACTCAGAAGTAAAATGAAAACATTACTTGATGGGCCATGGATAGGCATTTGCCTTACTTCCGTATGATCCGGTAGATAGTCCCTAGTTAGAAGTTAGTTGAGTTTCTGGGTGGTTATACTTAAATTTCATTTTACTGTTTACATTGATTTGGGCTTATGTTTGTGGGAGTCCTGATTATACAAACCCTGGCTAACTGCCTCCTTCTTTATTTGTTTGCTTGTTTCTTTGTTTGTTTTGCTTGTTTGGTTTTTGTGGTACTAGGGATTGAATCCAGGGATGAATCACCATTCAGCTATACTCTCACTCGTTTCTATTTTGAGACAAGGTCTAAGCTGCTCAAGTTGTCCTCAAACTCCTGATCCTTCCGCCTCTGCTGCCTTAGTCTCTGGGATTAGAGGTATGTGCTGCCACACTCAGCTCTTCTTCTTTAACAGCATAAATCTGAGATAGCCAACTGCCCCAGTTTGCAGGAACTTTCCTGATGTTAGCCCTGAATTTCTTACATCCCAGAAATTCTTCAGCCTCCAGCAAACAGAGACAACTGGTCACCCTGTGTGCTGCATGCCCGATCATGGACAGAATGGCTGCAGCCATGCCCTTCTCTGGACTCCCGTAAACCTCTGTGTGCTTTCTTCACATTGCACTTGTAATGTGAAATGTTCCGTTTCCCTCCCTAGTACCTGTCAGCTTCCCCTCACCTAGTACCTGTCAGCTTCCCCTCACCTAGTACCTGTCAGCTTCCCCTCACCGCCAGGAATAACTGGGGCTTCTTGGCTTAGATTATTTTCTCACGGGTGCCTGTGTATTCTGCACTTTTAACCTATGAAAAAAAGTCATCATTGGTAAGAGAAAAGTGATATTGCAAGGTAGGAAGGGAGAGGATTGACATATTTAGTGAAACACATTTGCAAGTTGGAAAATAATGAGAAGAAAATCTCAAATGGAAATGAAAAGTTAGACAGTGATGTTCCAAACTCCACCATTTTACAAAGCCCAAAGGGTTGTTTTGATTACTGACAGCACTGGCTGTAGAACTCAGGAGCAAGACTGTAAGGCAAATTAATGATTAGGCATGCTTCAAAAGTCAGAGGCACACAGGCTGAACAATAAGACAGACCATCTCTAATTAAGATGGCTCTGGGCTCCGCTTTTGCAATTAAGACTTGAATCAAATAGTGACGGTTGTCTCCAAAGTGTGTCCCTATTATTGCACTTACTGCACTCATTGAGCTGCCAAGAAATGCTGTTGTCTGTCCACCCACCTGTTAGCCCATGAGCCAAAGAGTTCTTGGAGGGCAAGGACGCCACGCCCGATGCTGAGCACGTGGCTGGTATTCAGTGGCGATCTGTGGGCGTCACTGAAGTTTTCCCAGCCCCCAGATAGTCATTCTCTGGGCAGGCAGGATAATGCAGGACTTAAAGTCAATGATTCTGCCAGACTGCCCTGATACTTCAGTTTCCTAATCTGTAAAACGGGAAAAGTGAGTTTGCTTGACACATTTTTGGAGTTCTCCTGGCATAGAGTAAAGCCATCAAGTGTCGCTACTTCTATGATGTTGGCAATGAAGCTGTATATGCATGGCAAAAAGTTGAAAAGCTAAGAAGTTTATTTACCAAAATGGTAAATAAATCAAAAAGCAAGTTGTGATGGAATTTTACTCAGCCATAAAGAAAAACACAATTACATCATTTACAGGGAAGTGGATGGAACTGGAGGACATCATGCTAAATGAGATTAGTCAGTCACAAAAAATAAGAAATCAAATGTTCTCCCTAATATGCAAAAGCTAGGAAGAAAATGGGACATAGGAGGAACTCTAGACAAAGAAGGAGATATTATAGATGAGCAAATAAGGCGACCTAAATGAGAGGGTGGGAGGGAGAGGGGGAAATTCCCTAATGTACATTAACAAACACCAAAGTCAATCACTAAGACAAGCATGAGAAGGAGGGAGGGAAGGGACTGGGGCAGGAATCAGGTGAGGGCTAACTGGGTGATGTGTGCATGTATGCACCATCTTGAACTCCACTAAGATGTATGACTACAATGTACAAATAATTTTTTTAAATCAAGTTGTGAAAGAATAATATAGAATGATCCCTTTTATATAAGAAAAAAGTGTAAGCATGACCTTGGACTGACCTCTGAAATCATGAGCCCTAAATAAACCTTTCTTCCTCTAAGTTGCGCTTGTCAGGCATTTTGATCACAATGATAAAAATGCTGACCAAGACACTCTTTTAGCAAATGTTCTGGGAAAATCAGATATTCATAGGTAGAAAGAAACTAAATCAGAGACCACTCCAGACTATTCCTGCGAGCCACTGGAGGGACTCAGACTTCTTTTCAAGAAGACATCTCCTGATAAGTAGTTGCAATTAAGGGGGACAATTTAGTACGCCCCTTTCTCCACAAGAATTCCACAGGTTTCTCCTGGACTTTACCCAAGAGCTCACTTTGTTCCCTCGTGGCCCCTTAGATGTTCCAGAACAACTCTTGCAGGTGCTGCACGAGGAGTGGCTCCAGGGAACTTTCCAGGAATATACAGACACTCAAATTTGTGTCTTTTCACTTTTCCTAATTATACTTGTTTTTCTGGACTAATTAGACAATGAGGCAATTCATTTTTGGTCTTTTTCCAATTGTTACGTGTTCACTTGCTGAAGGATGTTATCTTGCAGCCTTTAGCTACAGCGGTGACACAGTGGTGATAGGAAGTTCCTTGATATTGCAGTGCTGGGCAAATTGTACTTCTCCCATAGGGCCAGTAATATGGGTAAAAGATTTAAAAACAATATTTTCTCATACAACTCAACAGTCGAGATTTAAAGATTTAACGAATCAGTCAAAGCCTTTTAAGACCAATTTTTCTATTATTCAGCCTCAAGCCACTCTATTACATACTGGCATCTATAGGTGTATTAAAATTCAAAAACAGTACCCTAATGATATAACATAAGAAATCATCTAAAATATTTATTCAAATTACCCCAAAGCCTCTTTCAGGTCTCCACAGTACTAATTTCTGGGTTCACATGGCACAAAATATACTAAATACATCCCACTTCTGTATGTTTAAGCCAAAGTCACCAAAACAGGTTTTAATTTCTCATTTAAGTGTTATCTTTTGGGTTTTCATGGTTAACCTGTATTGTGAGTGTTGTCTCATAGGGTCAAAGCTTTCCGACAGACAGTACCGGACAGACATGTATCAAAGCCCTTTGGATGGTCATAGACACACACAACACGGACCCATCTGATTCCCCCATGCCAACTACATGCACGAATGTTACCCTAAAGCTGGGGCCCCCGCCTTCATTCCTTTTCAGCTCAAAGCAGTTTATGACTGACTTGATGTCCTTATTCTTTTGCTAAGGGGTATTTTCATTTGATAGAAATGAGGGAAAATTGATGGGAAATTAGCTCATGTTAAATGTTTGTATAATTGTAAAAGTCAGAATGTATTTTCTGTATCTACCTTTGGCCTGACAGGTGTCAGGAAGTTACTAGACAGAGGGGGGATGTGCCAGTATTGGGAATGGCCTAGGAAGATTTGAGAAAGCTCTGATTATTAATAGATATATTTCAGAAATAATTGTGTCAAAATGGCAGACCTGGAGAGAGAAAGGCTTGGCTTTGGTCAGGAAGCAAACAGCTATTGAAACTTAGATTGACTTAGCTAAAAGTGATTAGCAAGTCAACAGGACAGGGGAGCTAGGGCTAAAGACAGATCTACATGATAGTCTAGGGAGGATCAGCAGGGGGTTGACCTTTGCCCTTCATGAAAGGAGACACCTTGCCACACCTTGCTGTGGGAGGTACCTTACAGGGACGGTCACTACATCAGAATTACGTAAACAAGATGGAGGTCATGGATATAAATAATCTGGTCCACATGCTGTATCTTGGAGTGGTGAATTGGCTCAGACCAGCCCCCCCCCCATGCCATTTTGGCATGGGGCTGTAACTATCTTCTGTATTTCTATCTTTTTAATAAACTTCTTTAAATCTTCAAAAATAAAAAGAAAAAGAAACTAAATCCCTATCTCTCATCCTGCACAAAAGTCAAAGGCCTAGGAATTAGGCCAGAAATGTTGAAATTGCTAGAAGAAACCATAGGGTCAACATTCCAACTTATAGGAGAGGCACCGAGTCCCTTAACAGGACTCTGAATGCTCAGGGAATACCGAGAATCAATAAATGGAATGGAGTCAAATGAAAAAGCTTTTGCACAGTAAAGTAAAGTTAAGAGCATGAAAAGAGAGCCTTCAGAATCGGAGAAAACTTTCGTCAGCTACTCTTTGTCAGAGGATTAATATACAGAATAAGCAGAAAAATAAAAATACCAAAAAATAATATTCTAATTAATAAATGGGCAAATTAAATAGATACTTCTCAAAAGAAGAAATACATGTGGCTAACAAGTATATGAAAAAGATGCTCATTATCTTTAGCAACCAGGGAAATCAATAAGGATCAAATCAAAATTATACTGAGATTTCATCTCACAGCAGTTAGAATGGCAGTCATCATGAATACAAATAATAATAAATGCTGGTGAGGATGTGGGGAAAAAGAACACTTAGACACTATTGGTAGAATTGCAAATTAGTACAACCACTATGGAACTCAGTATGGACTTTCCTCAAAAGATTAGGAATAGAGCCAGGCATCGTGGTGCACACCTGTAATCCCAGTACTTGGGAGGCTGAGACAGAAGGATCGTAGGTTCAAAGCCAATCTCAGCAACTTAGTAAGACCTTGTTTCAAAATAAAAAATAATATAGGACTGGGGGTTTGCCTCAGAGGTAAGATGTCCTGGGTTCCATCTCAAGTACCAAAAAAAAAAAAAAAAAAAAAGGAATGGAACCACCATATGACCCAGCTATACTTCTCCTCTACTCAGAATTTATCCAAAAGAAAGTCAGCATAGTATACATGCATACCCATATTTATAGCAGCTCAATTCACAACAGCCAAGTTATAAAATGAGCCTAGGTATCTGTCAACATATAAATGAATAAAGGAAATGTGGCACGCGTGTGTGTGTGTGTGTGTGTGTGTGTGTGTGTGTGTTTGCTATGTGACCACACTATGTTATGTGACCATAAAGAAGGAAATTTTGTCACTTGCAGGAAAATGGATGGAACATGAGAACTTTATGTTAAATGCAACAAGCCAGACTCAGAAAGCCAAGGGTGGCTGTTTTCTCTCATATGTGGAATCCAGAGAGAAAACAGGAAAGAAAGTGAGGGTGCCTCGTGAAAACAGAAGGGAGACAAGTAAAGGCAGAGGGGCCCAGGGGGGGAGGAGGGCTGGGAAAGGGAGATGCTACAAAAATGGACCAAATTACATTACGTGCACGTACAAATCTGTAACAACGAATCCTGCTACTGTGTATAATTATAATGCACCAATTAAAAATATTTAATATTTCTCAAAATAAAAAAGGGCTAAGCCAGAACATAGGCTGCATCTGCTCATCCTTCTCTATGGCAGGAGAGACCAACCTGAGGATCATTACCGCTCCTTCTCAGTCCACACTGTGTCCCCCTGAAGACTATAAAAAACATTCCACAGCATTTGGTTTGCTAAATAACCCTTCCCCGCACCTGCCTCTGCTTCTCTTCAGTCTCACAAGAAAATGTCAGCTCCTTCCAGTGGGTTCAAGGCAGCAATGATGGCAGTTTACATTTATATTTTCTGTGCTGCTGGGAGAGGACGGTAAGAGCTGAATTATACAGGGAACACTTAAGAAACTATCAGAAATCAGGGACATCTGAAAGATGGCCTTTCCAGAAAAGTTTGGATGGCTGAAAGGTAAACTGAGGACAAAAGTTGCAGTCCTTTAAGAAGTTAAGAGTATTCCTTCTCTCCCTCTCTCCTCCCTCCTCTTGCACCCCCTTCCTCATCCCTTCCAACTCATCCTCCCACCCATTAAGAGAAAGTGAAACTCTGGGCAGGAAAAACTAAGAACTTCCAGATGCAGGATCTGTGGCCTGAGATTTAGAGAAGAAACTAATATGTCACTGGAGACAGCCCTAGAGAGAGACACTCTGATGGCTTCAGTGTTGCTGGTGGGGATGGGTGGCCCTGTGAAAAGATATTAGCTTTCCTGGGTCTCCATTTCTTTACTTATGAAATGGAGATGATCTTCTACCTGTTCTACTGACCTCTGAGGATTATTCTAAGAAGTCAACAAGACAATGTTTGCGTTGGTCATCATAAATTGCACAGAACTGTACACACCTCTGTGGCTCTAGGATTCATCCAGTAGCCATGGGCCTACCAAACCCAGGGGATGAAGAATAAGGAGGGGGTCGGAGAGAGAAACCCAGAGAGCCTTTCTTGGCCACATGGCACATCCCATAGAACTGAAGTTGGATTTCACAAAGATTCGCCAATTCCTGCATTAGAGGATGTTTTCAAGACTTCTCCCAATCTGTCTCCCTTCACATACAGCACAGTAACCATTCATTGGGAATGAGAAGGAAAGGGAGAGTGGGAAACCCTTCAGAGAAAGACTGGCTACCACCTCACCCTTCCATCTTGGCCTCCCTTGATATTCCAAAGAGAACTGCCAAGTCAAATCTCAAAAATCCTAAATTTAGAGCCCAGGTACTGTATCAGTCACCCTTTCTCCCTTACACCCTTGTTGTCCAGAAGCAAGATTGTCTAACAGAATCCGCTGGGCAGGGGCAGAGGAGCCTCCCTGCTCTGACCGAAGGCGCAAGGCTCTGCTTCTCTAGCAGAAGATGGGAAATCGCTCTCGCTGCTAGAAGGAAACTGTTTCTAGATCTGCACAGCTCCAAATGGACAGAACAGTGCCTTTTGTGAGTGAAAACTGAGCTGTGCTTTCTCCAGATATTGGACTACTAACAACCGCCAGTGCCTGTTGCCTCCTGCTGAGGTTAACCAGGTGCCAGGCTCCGTGCTTTTCCTACCTCCTTTCATTTACTCCCCCTTAAATAAGCAAGCAGATGAGGACCAGCAGCAAAAAGATTTGCCAAAACTTACATCATATGTGAGTAGCTGAGTCAAAATTAAGACACGAGTCTGTCTAGTCCCAAGTTTCACTTTCACTTAACTACACCTTTCAGCTGCTGAGCGGCATCTCCCAGCAGTTAGTTCTAGGCTACACTTTCACTGATGTTACATGGTGATATTGTCACAAGTCCCACCTTCCAGGTGCTCCCCAGTCCAGCGAGGGTCATTCTCCCTGATCTCATCCCGAGTCCTGGACTTCTAAACCCTATTTAAAGGGTCAAAGTCTTCAATTTGGTGGACTGAATAAATAACTCACTCAAAATTTAAATTCCTTCTTTGTTTAAAATCTATACATGTTATAAGGAAAGCCCAAAGCAGGGTCTTTGTAAATCTAAATGAAAAGGACTAACTTCTAGCAAAATAACTCAAAAAAGAGGAGTGAGTGGCATAAAATAATAAATCAGAAATAAGACTACTAATGGAGTATCAATAGAAATAACTAATGAAAGCAACTCTGGGACCCAACTGGGAATGGTGGGGCACACATTTAATCCCAGTACTGGGGAGGCTAAGGCAGGAGGGTCACAGGTTCTAGGCCATCATCAGCAACTTAGTGAGATCCTGTTAGAAAGCTTTCTTAAAAAAATTTTTTAAAGGGCTGGGGATGTAGCCCAGAGGTAATATGCCCCTGGGTTCACCCCCAGTACAAAAAAGTATGCCAATAAATTTGAGTGCCGAGATTAAATTGGTGGCTATTAGCAAGGAAATATATGTCACAAAAAAGAAGATATAAAGGATGTTAATATAAATCATCAACACAGATTCCAGAAGAGGTATGAGATCTGAACAACAACCATAGAATTAGAGGAGGGGGAGGAGGGATGTCCAGTATCTACCAGTACAGAACGTGGTCCAAATGGGCCTGGCCACAAATCCCACCTGCCCTTTGAAGATCGGCTAATTCCTGTGCTGTTCAAATTATAGCAGCTCTCAAGAAAAAATAAAAATTCTAAATTATTTTGAGAGATGGGTATAACCTTAACTCAAAATAATTCTTTTAAAATGCAAAGAAATGCCGGGCGTGGTGGCCCACGCTTGTAATCCCCGCGCTTGGGAGGCGGAGACAGGAGGATCGCGCTGGTTCAGAGCCAGCCTCGCTGGTTTAAGAGACTCTGTTTCCACATAAAAATGTTAAAAAATAGGTCTGGGAGTGTAGCCCGTGGGAGTGTATACCAGAGGTAGAAGGGCTTCCAGGAACCCCAGTACCACCAATAAATAAATAAATAAATAAATAAATAAATAAATAAACAAACAAACAAACTAGCAATAAGAAATGAGAAAATATTCTGGGATGGGATATCCTTCTCAAAATATTTAATATGTTGTATACATATAATGTGCCAAAAATTAAATTGACAAAAGAGGTTTGCTATTTAACAATTAAAAGGATAACAGCAATAACTTAGTTGTTTCTTGATGTTTTTATACAAATGGTTTTTTAAAAATTCTAATTTGGAGATCATTAGACCGAGGTGGCTTCGGCACTGTAGATCCTACTGAGTGAGCGCGGCATGGTGGTGCACCCCTCACCCCTGTGATTCGAGCACTTAGAAGGCTGAGGCAGGAGAATGCAGGATCACGATCAGTCTCGGCAATTGAGCAGGACCCTCAGAACAAGTGAGACCCTGTTTCAAAAATAAAAAGGGCTGGAGGAGGTAAAATGCCCCTGGGTTCAAGCCCCAGTACCAAAACTAACTGATTAAATAAATTTCTACTAAATGAACCAAAGCCCAGTGTAAATAATAAACTGAAACTAGAAACTGCATCAGAAGAAACTGCATCAGAAACCACCCACTGACCTCTCTAACTAGGAACTTTTTATTTAACCACCCAAAAAAAATTTTTTTTCTTTGTCTTTCTTCTGCAAATCCTGTATCAATGCATCCCTTTCCTTCTCACTGGAGGGCAGATGCCGGTGGTCTGATACTATCCCAGTCCACGAACTGTTTACTGCTCAAACAAGTTATTTTTGAGATTTGAATGTGCTTACATTTTTCCCTTATCACAACAACAGAATCTGTGGATGTTGTGAGTATGAGATCTTAGAAATTATCTGGCCCAACTCCTCTAAACACTGTACAAAAAACTTACACCAAGTTGTAACAACTTGACTAAGCTCACAGCCTATAAAGCTGGATAAAAAGTGGAATCCAAACACCATCCATTCTCTTCCTACTCTGTTTTACTGTTTTCAGTAGAGGGTTCTAAAAGCCTATGGATTTATTCTAAATGCTCTCTGATTGAGAGAAATAATTTGCAAACGCCACAGAGATTAGAACAATATGTGACCGTTTTCTTATGTATCTTAAGTTGTCTTTGTAAAATAAGGGTCTACAGAGCAGAACAAATATGATAGGCTCTTTTATCACACCAAACTGTAGGCAGTTAGTGCTTTTCAATAATCATTATACCTTTTCTGAAACAGCAAAACCTAGAGACCGGATGCCTGTAGCAGATTGCAGTGCGTCTCTTCTGTAAACTCCCCAAAGTGTCGGTTTAAATCTGTGCACGGCGTTGCAATTATAATAAAAAAAATGTTTTGAATTTAAAACAATCTCCCTTCAACCATCTGGAGAAGCTCCTTTATTAAACGTGTTTCTAGCATCGGTAGAGTCTCGTGACAATTCATCTTCAAGAGCACAGAAATTCTTCCCTGGTTCATAAACCTGGCTGGGAGGCCTTGCAGCCTCGCATTTAATAACAGCCTGAGCCGAGCGTGGTGGCGCACACTTGTAATCCCCGCGCTCGGGAGGCTGAGATAGGAGGATCAAGCAGGTTCGAAGCCAGCCTCAGCTACTTAGTGAGGCTCTCAGCAACTTAGTGAGACCCTGTTTCCAAATAAAATATAAAAAATGTGTCTGGGAGTATAGCCCGGAGGTAGAAAAGCTTCTGGGTTCCACCCCCAGTACCACCAAAAACAAACAAACAAAAAAAAAAAAACAGCCCCATAGGCAAAGGAGGAGGGCTGTTAGGTTCTGAGGCTGAGACTAGAGAGATGAGGACTTCTGAGGTCTCAGATACACCAAAGAGTTAAAAGCAACTTTCAAATAAACTCTGCAAAGAATATCAAATACTGAGTAGAATTCCAGTATGTTGGAGCGATAGAGGTAGTCTAGAGGAGAAGAATTAATGAAGGAAGACTTCCGTTGATGTTATGTTCATATGTGAAATGCCAATGCCAACCTCAACATCAAGTATGGGGAAGGGGAGGGAGGGAGGTGGGAGCCGGGGAAGCTCACCAAATGCTCTGTGCACGTGTGTCCCTATCACTCTGACAGAAAGGATGCTATTAGCACAAAAAGAAAAACACAGGGGGTGCAATGGTGCGCACCTGTAATCTCAGTACTTGTGAGGCTGACACAGGAGGATTGCAGTTTGGGGGCAGCCTCAGCATCATAGTAAGACTCTCAGCAACCTAGTGAGACCCTGCTTCAAAATGAAAAATACAAAGGGCTAGGAGTGTAGAATGCCCCTGGCTTCAATCCTTAGTAACACACACACACACACACACACACACACACACGCACACACACTCACACACGGAAAGAACTCTAGTTCCTGAAGGTCTCAATCCTTGGGGCTCATTCTGTTTTCGTAAAAGAATAAGAAACATTTTAGGGGCAAGTGGGAAATACAGCTCTAAGGTGGTCTCCATCATTTTCTTTGGGGAACACTACTTCTCTTTATCCACATGCGATGCCTCTAAAGGTGTGTTGGGTATTGACTCCCCTTCTTGTTAAGAGAACCCCAAATTTTCTATGAGCAACTGCAATTCTCCAATCACACACACACTTAGCTCTAGGGCTGGGCCTCCAGTCTAAGCTGAAGGGAGACAGAGCGGGCTGCCACTCTGTCCCGGTGGTGGAAACCTGTACACTTCTTCCAGGGAGCCCCTGTGGCAGAGAAGGCCACCGTCTCTGGACAGGGCATTCTTTCCAGGGCAGTCAGGATGCCTTCCCTCTGTCCCCAGTCATCCAGCTGCCTCAGACCTCTGTTTCTACGTCCCCCTCATCTGCTCCCAACATTGGGAGAACCAGAGACGGGAACCAGAGCAGGTTACACCTCACAGACAAGCTCGCCCCTCCACACAGCAGCTGCCTGGAGCCCCCAGTGTGGGGAGGGGGCAGAGTTTCAATCAACTATAAAGTGCCAACCTGGACAAGATTAAGTAGAAAGTAAGAAAGAGTTTTAAATGTTTCCCAACATCTTATTACAGGACAGGAAAGATGAAATTGACAAAGTATGGCTGGAAGCAATAACAGAAAGAAATAAAAAACTATTTCTTATTTATATGCCCATTGAGTTTGACAGGTCATAGGACTTTTTTTCTTCTTCTTTTTTTAAAAAAAAAAAACCATGATAGTACAGGAAAACAAGAAAGACTGTCAAAGGGCTATAAAATGTTTTAACTCTCAGGAAGCTAGTACCTGGTATTTGATTACTAGAAGAATCAGGACATTCCACCCAGAAGACCTGAGATGAGTACGGCTGATCCTGAGGGCCCCAGAGGACTCCAGAGCGGCAAAAGAGAAAAACAGGGCATGAGTCAGCCGGGCCGGAGGAGAACCAGGGAGACTTACTCAAGAACCACACTCCAAACCACAGTGACAGAGCTAGCCAGGGTGCCTGGGCTGCAGGCAGACATGGAGGTAGATCTCCAAAAGGCACAAGGGAACTTGATGGGGATGGTGGTACAGTCAGTAGACTGTACATTGAAAATTAGTGCATTTAAGCTATGCCTTAGAAATTGATATTTTTTTTAGTACTGGAGGTTGAACCCAGAGGCATTTTAGCTCCATACTACAACTCTAGCCCCATTTTTCTTTCTATTTTAAAACAAAGTCTAAGTTTCTAAAGCTAACCTCAAACCTGTGATCCTCCTCTGTCAGCCTCCCAAGGGCTGAGATTACAGGTATGTGCCACCATGCCCAGTGGAAACAGTGATTTTTAAAAGAGAATTTAAGACTGTATTAACCAACTGAGAGGTTAATTTAGATCCTGTTTAGATCCTGATTCAAACAATTTATACCTCATAAAAAGGAATTTATAGGATAAACTGGGAAATGTGAAGATTACCTGTATATTTTAAATGACTTTAAAGTTATTGTCAATTTGGGTCTGGGCGATGATGATATGGTAGCACATTTCACATAAAAATGCTCATAATTGGAAGTATACAATGTTTGTGGTTTGCTTGAAAATAATTCAGAGAGCAGATAATGAAAGGAGGGTAAAGGAATCAAGATGGCCACAAGCGGCCAGGCGTGGTGGCACATGCCTGTAATCCTAGCACTTGGGAGGCTCAGACAGGAGGATCACACATTTGAGGCCATCCTCAGCAACTTAGTGAGACCCTCAGTAACTTAGTGAGATGCTGCTTCAAACAATAAAATAAAACAGGGCTGAGGGTGTAGCTCAGAGGCAAAATGTTCTGATTCAATCCCCAGTATCACAAAAAAAAAAAAAAAGGACTGTACGAAAGTTGGTAACTGGGTGATGGTTGTGGGGTCATACTGTTTTCCTTACCTTTATATATGTTTGGAATTTCTATATTAAAACCTTTAAAACACAGTTGTCATTCCTATAATCCCAGGAGGAGAGGAGGACCACAGATTCATGGTCAGCACACGGTAATTTGATGAGATCCTGTTTCAAAATAAAAAATAAAAAAGGGCTGGGGTACAGCTCAATGGGAGAGTGCCCCTGGGCTCAATCCCTAGTACACAAAAAATAAATACTTTAAAATAATTATATGCACATATAAGGATATATAAAGAAAGTTCAATAGCATATTAAATTGGCAATGGTTTTCAGAATAAATTTCCATTTTTCCATAATTTTCTGTTATCAAACCTTTTTAGGAAAAGAACACTTTAAGATTCTGTTTTGTTTACTGCTTTAATCTTAAGGGTTTTACCGTTTTAATCTCACCCAGCCTTCAATTCCCTCCTGACTCCCACACCATAGGTCAGCTTCCTCCACCAAGCAGCCGTGAAGCTCGCCGCGTCCCCTCCTAGCACCCAGCGTGTGCCGTCTTGGGTAATTTACCACTACACACATTCACTGCTGCAGTGCGGGAGGTCCCTGAGGCCACTCTAGGGTGAATTTTTTGCTAAAAGGACTCACAGAACTCAGAAAGTCAGTACTCTTGGGGTTACGATTTATTAAAGTGAATGAATGCAGACTAAAGTCAACAGAGAAAGAAGACACACAGGGTGAAGTCCAGCGGGAGCAGCCGTGAGCTCCCAGCATCCTCTCCCTCTGCCCCAAGCAGCCCACGCTTACTTCTCTCATTACAGTGTAGGAACACATGGGCCGGGAACACTCACCCGAGCCTCTGTGTCCAGGGTTTTTATTGGCGCTCGGTCATGCAATCTGTATGGCTGACCTCAGTCTGCAGCCCCTCCATAGGCCAAGATGATACTGTGTAGCCCGAGGCCCCCCATCGTAAGTCACACTGTGCTGTGGCTGGAAGGCTTGCCCCCCAAAAAAAATCATATATTGAAACGTAATCCCTAATGAAATAGTATTAAGAAGAGCCAGGCATGGTGGTATATGCATGTAACCCCAGTACTTGGGAGGCTGAGAACAGGAGGATCACGGGTTCACAGCCAGCCTCAGCAACTTAGTAAGGTTCTCTGCAACATAGTGAGAGCCTGATTAAAAATAAAGAATTAAACAGGACCGGGGGTGGAGCTCAGAGGTAGAATGACAGAATGCCCCTGGGTTCCATTACTAGTATGAAAGACAGACAGACGGAGGGAAGGAGGGAGGGAGAGAGGAAGGAAGGAAGGAAGGAAGGAAGGAAGGAAGGAAGGGCAGAAAAGCAGGCCATTAGGAAAGCCCTGCCCTCATGCAAACATCCTTACAGAGCCGGGCATGGTGTTGCATGTCCATAATCCCAGTACTTGGGAATTGAGACAGAGGATCATGGGTTTGAGGCCAGCCTTAGCAATTTAGCAAGACTTGGCAATTTATCAAGACCCTGTTTCTAAATTTAAAAAAAAAAAATTAAGGGCTGGAGATGTAGCTCAGAAGTAGAGAGCTCTGTGCTCAATTCCCAGCACCGTTAATTAATGAATAATTCCTGAAGAAGCCCTCCGCTCCTTCTGCCACGTGAGAACGCCACAGCACAGGAACAATGGCATCCTCACCAACGCCGACCTATTCGCTGGTGCTAGGTCTTGTACTTCCCAGCCTCCAGAACTCTAAGCAATAAATGTGTTTTTCCTGAATTACTCAGTCTAAGGTACTGTTAGAGCAGCCCAAATGAACAAAGCCCACTGTTAGCACAGAGCAGCTGGTATGACCCGCAGACGGTCTTACCAAGCAGGACATTCTGGGTGTAGAAGCTACCTCCCAGGGGCTGGGCAAGGTCAACCCTTTACTACGTCTTCTTACTTAGATCTCAAGCCCTTAAACACAGGACATTTCACTGGATTTCTAATTGCTCAGCACATACCTGGCACAGAGAAGGAAGCTGCTAGCCCTGCTCTGTAGACACTTGCTGTGAGAAGACTGGCTCGAGATTTTGGAAGTGAAAGAGAAATGGACAAAACCTCTGAGGATGAGAAGACGACGACAGTTCAGGGCACTGAGGGGAAAAGCATTTGGGGAGAGAATTCAAGGTGCAGGTAGAGCAACGCTATTTGAAGTGGGGATCTTTTGACCAGCAGCATCAGCATTCCATAAGACGCAAATTCTAGGGCCCCATCCCATGCCTGCTGATTCAGAAAGGGTGGGGTAAGACCAGGAATCTGTGACTTAACAGGTTCTCCAGGAGATTCTAGTCCACGCTAAAATCTGAGAGGTGCTAGTGCTAAGACCAGTCACGTGATCTGGAATTCTCCATGGGAGGAGCAGAGAGATACACTTAGAGAAATGGAATTCCCTAGGAGACAGCATTGGGGAGTGTCCAAGGGGTATCATGCTCTGTTTTACTTAGAACCCTTCTGACAAATGTGTGAGATTTTCCTTCACACCAGCCAATTCTATGAGCCTCCAGACATTCACTGGGAATCCTAAAATTCAGTTTGAACCTGAGAGTTAGCATCCGACTCCACAGGTTTACGGGCTCAGTCCCACAAGGCAATCCTCACTGGCCATGCCGGTCACAAAGACAGGCTCCCCAGGTCACCCTCACTTCTTTATAATGTGGCTGAAAATTGAGGGTTCCCTCAAGCTACTCCTCAGGTTGAATATTTGCTAGAACTGCTCATAGAACCCAGAAGGCATTTTACTAACTTTTACCCCAGTGTATACAAAAAATACATTTTTTTGTGTGTGTGGTACTGGGGAGAGAACCCAGGAGCATTGTACCTGTGAACTACACCCCCAGCCCTATTTTTTAGTCTTTTTATTTTCAAAACAGGGTCTCACTGAGTTGCGAAGGGCCTCGCTAAATAGCTGAGGGTGTCCACGAACTGCGATCCTCTGGTCTCTGCCTCCCAAATGCTGGGATTACAAGTGTGCACCACCACGCCCGGCCCCGAAAAATACGATTTAGGAAGAGCACAATGAAAGAGACACAGAGGGCATGGGACTGGGGAGGGACATAAAAACTTGAAGCCCTGTTCTAGCACACTCCCCTCTCAGCACCGTGATTTTCTCTAAACTCCATTGTTTACAGTATTTATGGAAATTGTATTAGGTAAGCACGATTGATTAAGCTATTGGTGACTGAACTTAACCTCCAGCCCTTCTCCACTCCCCCAAAGTGGGGAGCAGGTGTGCTGACAGTGCCAACCTCTAACCATGCCCTGGTCTTTCTGCTGGCCAGGCACCCAGCAGAAGCTGTGTAGAGCCCCAGCTTCCAGTCATTTCCATAGTGTTCAGAAGACATTCATGACGCTGGCAATTCCAAGGATTTTGGGAACTGTGTGCCAGAGATCATGAAGAAGGCCAAATATATATTTCTCACTATGGATGCCACAGGAATCTCTAAGAGCTGATTCTATGGTTAGACACTTGGACACCATAACCCTTTACCTGGGGTAAAGAGATGTCCATGACCATCACAGCTCAAGGCTAAGCTTCACCTGGAAACTCAAAGCCCAGGTAGCAAAGCTGCTATCCAGGAACGTTCTACTCTCAAAAAGATCAGGACAGACAGTGGCTAACAAGAACAGAGACTATGTCAAAGTCTTTTAGCTTCCAGAATGAACCATATTGTCCAATAGCCTCAAGGAGGCTTGTGCCATCTCTCCTAGGAACCAACATGGGCTCCTGCCAAATGTAACACACGGATCTCTCAAACCCAGAAACAGAACACAAATCAAGAGTAAATCAATTTAGCAATGTTTATGAAAAATTAAGGTGCGATCTTTTCTAAATGGCAAACCACTACTTGGTCTGAATTTACAGCTTGGCTTAGCAGTTCACATTCTCTCTTCTCAGGTTCTTGCTTGCACCCAGTTTATTAAGAAAAATAGATAGAAGCCGGGCAATTTCCATAACAATGATCCTTTCTCATGCTGAAGACACCCTTAATCAATGAGCTGACAACATAATGGACCGCTCATTAGATCCGTCAAGACTAATAAGCCCCAGCCAAATGAAGGGGTCCTGTCTGAGCCCAAAATCAAGAGAGCACAGAGGCTTTGGCTGATCCCTGTATAAAGGGACTGTCTGGATGATGTACTTGGCATTTTGCAGATTATCTTCAACTCTGCAAGCATAACAGGCTTCACTTAATAATTCTTCATACGAAGAGGAATGAATAATGAATTTGTGCCTTGATTAGGCAGCCTAAAACCACCTTCAAGTCATTATATGTGTTTTAAAGGGGACATACTAGTAAATTACTGCTGAGTAAACAAGCCATCCTAAAACTCAGTGACTAAGGTGGCTCTGTTCCACACGTCGGTCATCCCCTTGGACCAGTGGATCAGCCCAGGCAGTGTCGAGTGGAAATCCACAAGGTCATTTGGCCTGAACTTGGAATTAACAACGTCTCTTCTGCCTCATTCTTTGGGTCAAAGCAAAACAAAGAGATAAACCCAAAGTTCAGAGGAATAAAAATATGCCCACCTTCATGGAAGAAATCTAAAGGCACATGATTGTGTCTGGATAAAGGAAAGGGTCAGACTCAAAGCCAGTGATATAATCTTCAAAAAAGAGAAACCATTTTCCCATAATGCACATTAGCTAAAATTTCCTGCGATTGAACCTAGTTTCTTGATTTTTTTTTTTCCTCTCAATAGTGAAGCTATTTCTTTAAAGTAGACAGGAAAAGCCGGTCATGGTGGCGTACACTCATAATCCCAGTGTTTAGGAGGCTGAGACAGGAGGATCGCACAGGTTCAAAGTCAGCCTCAGCTACTTAGTGAGGCTCTCAGCAACTTAATGAGACCCTGTTTTCAAATAAAGTATAAAAAATAGGTCTGAGAATATAGCCTGGAGGTAGAAAATCTCCTGAGTTCTACCCCAATACCACAGAAAGAAGAAAGAAAGAAAGAAAGAAAGAAAGAAAGAAAGAAAGAAAGAAAGAAAGAAAGAAAGGAAGGAAGGAAGGAATAGCTGGGCATGGTAACACACACTTGTAATCCCAGTATTTGGTAGACTGAGACAGGAGGAATGCTGGTTCAAAGCCAGCCTCAGCATCTTAATGAGGCCCTCTGCAACTTAGTGAGGTCCTTTTTCAAAATAGACAGGAATGCATTTGCTCTAAACAATTTTTTCAGCCTCATGTCCATGAACACCCTGGCTCACACAATCCTTTATTGAAACTCAACTGTTAAATTTCTGGTTTCTAAATATACCCTGTAATTCTATACCTTACCTTCACTGAGAGTAGTGGTCCTCAGAGACCAGTTCCTTGACCCACAGCATCAGCATTGCCTGGAAACTTAGAAATGCAAATTCAAAGTCCTTATCCAAGACACACTGGGTCAGAAACACCGGGGGTAAGACTCAGTAATGTGTATTGTGATAAGCCATCCAGGTGACACTGAAGAAGACAGTAAGCCAGAGTTCTCAGGCAACTCTTTTCCAAGTTCCCCACCCCTGTGTATCCATGACATACACATGTTAATAAACTTCTGTTTGCTTTTCTCTTGTTAATCTGTCTTTTGTTATGTGGATCTGTCCCAGCTAAGAACTGAAAAAAATTATTTTCCTGGACCTACACCAGGACTCAGGCCTCTTCCTTCTCATGACAGAATCAAAACCCATTAAACCACTCACTAAACATTTACTCTGTTTTAAATATACGCAGACTTTATTCTCCAGACTCCTTGCTCCCCTGAAGACTTCCAAGTCTTCCTATACTCTGCATTTTTCATTCCCACTGCCTTATTTGGACACCAGAGTAGACCTATGATGGAGATCTGGGGCCCTGGGACGTAACTGCCAGCCAGCCTACTCCAATCCCCACGTGCACATCTCAGAAACATGAATCCGAGACATTTAGAAGACCCAAAGCTTGTCATGGACATTGTCTCCTGATTAATGCTGTTGTCGTTGTTGTTGTTGTTGTTAAAGTGCTGGGGGTAGAATCCAGGCAAGTGCTAGTTAAGTGCTATACCACTGAGCTCCACCCCAACCCTCCTTTCCATGGAGTTTACAAGAGGCAGAAATTTCTATTACTTCAAGTTAAGAAGAACAGAGCACTGTACATTCAACTGCCTCGTGAGAGCCATGTGAGGACAGTTATTCCCTACACAGGCATGAACTAAATGTTAAATTATCCCAGTTGAAATAATCCCCATTAAAGAGGGATATTGGACTAGCACTTTCTGAGATGCCCTAGGGGTTCAAGCTGAAGAGATGGTGACTCATGAGACAGGGAGAATCAAAGCCCTTAATTAGGAAAGAATTAGAATTTGTTGCACCTAAGAATCTAGAGAGGCAAGCTCTGGTTAAAACTATTACAGAGAAAAGATTTGTGAATTTAACCATAATTGCTGACATTCCATGCGAAAGAACTGCTAATTATGAAGATAATTCTGTAAAGAAATCATTACATGTTTGGGGAAAAGGTTTAATCGGTTTGCATTTGCAAACAAAGGATTCATTTGCTGGCAGATAATGCAGGTGTCAGAACTAAGTTTCTGGGGAAACAACATAATTCTACTTCAAAATATATCTATAAGCAATCATCCTGTAGAAATATTTCTTTCAGAGGGATGTCCAGACTTGGAAATGACAGTACCCGGAAAAAGAGCTGGCAACCAGTTTTCTATTTCAAAAGATACAGGTTGGAAGTGGCCACTGTGACATTGCCACCATGAGAGAAGCGGCTGAAGTCCTCCATCTTTCCCACAATCGTGTGTAAGATCCATCTCCATCCTTCCACAACGACTCCCTTGTTTATAAAACTCCAAGTTCTCACTCTCTTCTTAGAGATAGTTCCACACCATTGAACACTCTCCCAATTGCAATAGTTTGAATAAAATCCTTTCAATAGTCTAGAACTTTGTCCTGGACAAAAGGAAAACAATCTGTTCTCTCCCAACTAATACTACAATTTGTAAGTTAAGTTTATATCTACCTGGGACCGGGTACAAAGCTGAAAATTAAATTCGAGGAGTCACCTCAATGCTGTATCCATGCTCAACTTTGAACCAACAGATTGGAAATCACTTTCTAGACAGATATTTGGCTTAAGCACGGCTGTGTACTGCTGATTAGAAAGCTTGGGTCTTCAGCTTTATACAGTCCAAGAACTGCTGCATCTTGTTAGACTAACTAAAGTTGAAAAGCCATTAAGTTAACACTGTCTCTGGCCTGGATGCACCTCCCCTGCTGGTGACTTCCTCTGTACCTGCTCATGGGTGCTCCCCAGGGGTGTGTTGGCTGGGTTCCTGCCTGACCATCTGACCTCCCCTACCAGGCCCGGTTGATGCCTGTCTGGTGTGAAAGACAAAATATCTACATCAATTAAGGGGATGATTTCATTCAAGCTTTTGCTATAAGAATGCTCCAAAGAAAAGGAAGAGCCCTGGGTTGTGCTAGAGTCAGGTAAGCAGGAGAGTCACCACCAGTTCTTATGGGAGCCATGAGAAGGTAGAGGTGGCTTTTGTCTCAGAATACGCTAGAATATTCAAAAGCAGAGTTATTATCTCCAATACATCCTTTCTTAGAATACAAGAGAGTAGGAGTAAGCACTTCTTTGGAGGAGCACAGGGCTCGGAAAAAAGTTCACCATTGCCACTAGAATCCAAGTCTCTGCCATGTCACCAAAATCTCAATCGTCTCTTCTGAGTGAATGATGAGTCTTTCATCTGGCATTCAGAGAGGAGATTGAACACAAGAGAAAAGGGCTAGGATCCTATGAAGATACTGGGCACTCCAGCCCCGCACGCCAGCCTCCCTTTACCTTTATCAATGATTAACCACTCCTGGCTGTAGATTTCCTCTGCATTATCCTTGTTGAGAAGTACTTGCTAAATAAAACAATTATGTAAACAAGAAATCAGAGAATTTGTTTTCATCTACTTTGAAGAAACAAAGGATTCCTGATGCCCATCATGAACAGAGGAGAGTCATGCCACAGACAGAGAGGTTGCTCTGGCTAAGAGCACCAGCCCTTCCATTGGGCCTGCAGATGCCCAATGGGTAACGAGAATGGGGAAAGAAGCTTGGCCTCTCCACCTCCATTTTGCATCTGTCTCCTTTTCTTTGAGCTATTCTCTCCTACAATCACTTGGGATTCCAGAAACAACAGGTCTAATAGACAAACATCTTATGACTAGAGTTGAAACTACCCCTTGGACAGTGTGAGATACCATCAACAAGGCCTTGCTGAACAAATCCTTAGTCCATGACCAACCAGACAGACCATGGTTGGACCAGGACTGCTTAATTATGCATGCTTTTTGCCCACACCATTCCGTCTTTCCCTACTGAAACTTTAAGCTCATGTCAGTTCCACCACCACCACTAAGACATGGCTGAGGACACTTGATTTCCCTTGTCTTCCTGATACAGCTATCTTCAATAAATTCCTCTCCTGCCCTTTACCATTCCCTTTTCTGTTTGGTTTATTGGCAAGTGGCTAGATCTAATTCATTGGGACCCTAACTTGGGCCCCTGGCCTAGAATTCTGCTTATAGTAGGGATCCCCTTGTGAGAGAAAACGGCTTCCTCTTAAGGAGGGCCATCTCACCTCACTTCATAGAAAACCTCCTGACTCACATCATCCCATAAGCCTCCCAGCATTTAGAAAGACTTGTAATTACCTTGCTATTTATTATTTATTTACATCTTTATTTTCCATCTTCCACACACTAGAAAGCATCTCACCCCATCTAAGCAAGGACTTTGTTTCTGTTCCTTAACACCTACTACAGTGTGGGAACTCAACAACGTCCACAAGGAGTAAGCCTGCCTTAAATATTTTCCTAGCTCACACTCACATAGCACTGCAGGGCTTTAATGATCCATCATCGCTCTGTGCATTAGAGCAGATCCAGAATTGTGCTCTAAGGAAAATTTTGATTCTGCTGAGCCACCTCTGTAGGTAGGCGGGCCACCCTCAGATCAGACACAATTCCTGGCCAGATTGTAGACTTCCCTGCTTTTATCATTGTTATTGTTGTTGTTTGTGGTACTAGGGCTTGAACCCAAGGGCATTCTACCCCTGAGATACACTCCCAGCCCAGTTTTCTAAGAGGATGCCCACCTTTCTCCAGTCTGGTGCTCTGTCCTTAAAGGGTTTGACTTAGTTGATGCTATGTAACTATTTATCAGAAGACACACATCAAACTGACTGCTAGCCCATACTTCACAACTCCTATTTGTGAGAAATAATGTTGATGGATGACTGCCTAAAGAACCCACCACCCTTTGGGGGTTTTGTTTCATTTTTGTTTTCTGAGTTTTGTTTTTTTTTTTTTTTCCTTTGTGGAACTGGGAATATTCTAAAACAGAGTCTAAGTTACTGCATGCTGGCCTCAAACCTACAATCTTTCTGTCTCAGCCTTCCAAACACTAAGATTACAGACATATACCACTGTGCCTGGCTTAATTTCTTTAATTTTAAATCTTTAGAATCAGCTAAATACTTGGAAGAAAAAAATTAAACCATTTTTGCTTTCCATATAAAACTTTTTGCTAAACCATACTTTTCCACTATACCGTTGACCTACATTGAATGATACTGTGAGGAAAAAACTTCTGGGAAACTAATTATGATACACTATTATATATTCTATATAAATGTTTTTGAGGATTTTATTGGCTGCCTCACACCAGGCCTCCTATTGAAGAAGACTCACAAGAGAAATGTATCATCTCTTTTATAATAAGAATAGCTGCGCCTCTCTCAACTACTAGGTTATTTTTAATCTTTTCCATGCAATGAATCTTACTTATTTCTGTGCTTTGGAAGCTAAGGAGCGCGCGCGCTCGCGCTCGCGCTCGCTCTCTCTCTCTAACACACACACACACACACACACACACACACACACACACACACACACACACACACTTCTGGGATCATACCATGGGTGCTTTATATACAAACCTTTCCCCAGGCTTCATCAGATCTCTTAGACCCTTATCATCTGACCCCAGTTTCTTTACTCATCTTTTTGTATCTTGTTGAACTAAATATATTATTAAAGAGGGTCTTGTCTTATATCCTTTCTAGAGCAGGTTAGGGAATCTATAACTAAAGGTAAAATAATAAGTTTGATACCATGTTACACAAAAACGGTGATATGTGGATATATTTTGGTAGCCTGACTTAAATATAGACTGTGGGACATTCCCAGAACTAAGTTCAACGTTTCCTAGAGTCACCCCCAGGCAGGACTACTGAGACTTAAACCCAACAAGAGATACAGGTAGTAGTCTGTTGGAAAAGATGTTCCATGATACCAAAAACAAAGAAAACACAGAGTAGCTTCCAACACGAGCAGCAAGCCAACCTCATTAGGTCAGATGCTCCAGGTTGCAGTTGGTAACTCATCACAGAAGCGTTTCTTACGTGGGAAGCTCTGTTTTCAGAGTGCTCCACATGGGTTTCAACATTCTCCTCCACGTGTCTACCCCATGACCCCATCCCTCACCTTAGCGCCCTCCAGAACCCTCTGTTCACATCCATCATCAACACACTCCACTGTGGTCAAATGTGTCCCCCAGAATTCATGTGTGCTGGAAACTTAACCATCAGTGCCACAGTATTGGGAGGCGGGGCCTAATGGGAGGTGTTTAGGTCATGAAGGATCTACCACATTACTAGATTGTCTGAGGCATGGTGGCACTTGCCTGTAATTCCAGTACTTGGGAGGCTAAGACGGGAGGATCACAGGTTTGCAGCCAGCCTCAGAAACTTAGCAAGGCCCTCCACAATTTAGTGAGACCCTACTTTAAGATAAATACATATATATATGGGGGCTGGGGGTGTAGCTCAGAGGTAGAATGTCCCTGGGTCCTGTCCCCAGTACCGGCACCAGAAAAAAAATAGATTAATGTCAAGACAAAAAACATTTGTGGAGTTGGGTTCTCCCTTGTCCTCTTTGCTCTCCTGCCTTCCACCACGTGGCAACACAGAAAGAAGAGCCTGAGCGGATGCCCGCACCGTGATGCTGCACATCCAGCCTGCGGAACTTCGAGCCGCGGGTTTCTAGTCATCGTCAAGCACTCGGTCGTCTGTGGTATTCTCACACAGCAACGTGAAATGGAGTACACCCTCCGCCTCTTCCCAACACATTTCCCTCTCAGTTCTCCGGAAGTCAGATGGTCCTTCAGGGGTGGAGCAAACACACTTTTCTCTACCCCCCACCCCCACCCCAGGCTCTGCAGCTGGGGCCCTGGAAATTTAAACCCACAAAGAAAGATGAACCAAACGGTAACCGCCAGAGTTTATCAACACGTGCACCGTGGGACTCGATGATGGGTGGCTGCAAGGGATGGACGGAACTCAGGGCTTTATTGCATCACGCAAAGAACAACAAATTTGTCAAGAAGTGACAGGATGAAGGAAAGGGAGTCTAAGCTTTTAGAGGCAGCAAACAATGGGACGATGGATCCACGGGAGGAGCCAGTGGGAGATGAGGTTAATTTAGTTAAGGTTGTGTGTGCGGGTCCATCTCGTTGCTGGCTTTCCATCTTCTTCATGGCCGTAAAACATCCCTGGGAGAAGGATTTATGGCGGATTCCCATCCTCGGGAGTTTCTGCTTCTTCAGATAAGGAAGCTCGGAGGCAGCTTCCTTCTGTGTCTATCGATCTTCATTTTCCTCCAGCTCCAAGCAGCTCTTATGCCAAAGTGGCATGTTTGGGGTGACATAACCATACCCCTTCCCTAGAGCCAGGGCCAGAGTCCTGGGAAACTTCAGACAGGCCACTCACATGGATGTCAGTGCTGTGCGGTGAGCATCCTGTGTGGATGCTGGCTGCAGCTCTCCCTAGTGATGCTGCTGTCCCCCTGCACGTGGCATCCCTGAATGCCTGGGGTGCAAATGCTCTTGGGAACAGAGCATCCATCATCAGCCACTATGGCTCCTCACGCTGCCTCCTCCAGCCTCCTGCCCGTTCCTCCCCATGCGCAGATAGAGGCGGCAGTCATCTCCCTCCCCCTCACTTCCCATTGCTGCCATAATTATCTTCAGTGATTTCGGCGTCCTCCTGGTTGCCCCATCCCCCACACCGGCCGTTCAGTTCTTTCTTATAATCTTAGCATCAGTGATCCTTTCCTTCCCCACAGCTGAATCATCTCCAGTGACGGTGCTGCCTCCCACATCTCAAATGACCATCCTCTCCTACCTTTGCACTCAGCCACTATGGTAGTCTAGCAAAGGCTTCCTGATCCATGAGACAATTCCTCACTCTATCCCAATCCCTCATTGGGCTAAACCCTCCATAGCCCAGGCAGGCAGCGGAATACCTCTGAGGAGACTCTCGCGGCTGGGGTAGTAAGTAGATGCACAACAGATTTATGGCCATAAATGTCAACTGTGCATTCAACAACCAGCAGGTGCTGCTTCTATACCGCCTGAATAAATGCCCCTTCCTGCTCTCTGGGATTCCATACACTGGATTCCATCATGTGCAGACCACAGATGAGCCTCCCAGCCTCCTTCAGACTGTTGACTGGCTACCAGTGTCCAGTCATAATAATCACTCCAGTTTCATGAGCTCACGAGGGTTCTCAGCCCTTCTGCATCCCCAGGGCTCCCTGGGAGCATCTCCATGTGTTCGTGTCCTGTAAACAATAGGCCTTTATCCTCCCCTCAGGGCATCTGCTACCCAAAAAGCCACCTGAGGAGGCACCCCCTGTGGCCGGCCACCAACAGGATGCACTAGGGTAATGCTGCAGTGGGAATGTGTGAAGCGTTGGCTCAGGACCCTTTCCCCCACTTCCCAGAGTGCTAGTCTGACTGTGATCAAGTACCCCAGCCATAAGACTAAGCACTCCACCTGGGCTCACCTGGTCATAGAATCTCACTCTCCTATGACAATGGTGGTCCAAGCCTGGTCACTCAGGGATCTTCTCAAAAAACACAGGGAAGGTATCTTTCCCCTGAGATTGTTGCCCTGGAAGGGTGTGCAGCTGAGCACGGGCAGCCATTTTTCTCTCCAAGTAGAAGAAGCCTTTCTTCAGGAGCCTAAGCACCATCATTTGAACCATCCGGGCCTGAGGACTTGCCCCTGGATGACACTGGCACAGGTACCAACTGATCCTCTTCTTGCTAGACCTGGCTAGATTTGAGTTTCTTCCGCTGGTATCCAAAACTAAGAAGCATTGGTACAGAGAGTTGTCTGTACCAG